>NC_081378.1:24076070-24419820 GCF_030684315.1 Stegostoma tigrinum
TGGCCCAGGTTAACAATCCTATTCAGGGATTTCATACTTGATGAGTTCCACCTGGCCATCCTCATTCCAATCACCAGACACCAGACTGTACAGGGCTTACTGATCAATGAACATAGGGTGTTAGGTGTTTGGAAACTAGGATGAGTTAGTATATGTACAGCAGTGTTTTGCATAAGCTAAATTTCATATAAAAAGGACTGAAGAAAAGACTGTTTTCTATTTCATTTTAAATATAGGAACATCAAACCTCCATTTATAGTAAATGGATGTAAATTGATCTTTCAATGTTCCGCGACACTGTGGTTAGTTCCCCTATTCAAACTAGACTGGATGACTCTCTAAATGTTAAATGAAACATAGGAACATGAAATCAAAATATGCGTCATCACTTTTTACAAAAAAACCTTTGCACTTGTAAACTCATAACGTTAAAAAGGCATGTTATCTACACGATGCTTTACTGTGTCTTAATTTTGAAACCTTTCATTCCAGATTAATTTTTCCCCAGTAAGAAAACAGATTGAAGACAATGATATAGCAAATCTTTTGCGAAGCTATCGTCCTTTTGTTATTCAGTTGAGCTTTCGTGGATGCAGCAATATTGGTTGGGCGACTTTCAAAAGTGTCAGTGAGTATATATGTATCAGAGATAATAGAAACTGTAGATGCTGGAGAATCCGAGATAACAAGATGTGGAGCTGGATGAACACAACAGGCCAAGCAGCATCAGAAGAGCAGGAAAGCTGACATTTCGGGCCGAGACCATTCTTCAGAAATGGGGGAGGGCAAATGGGTTCTGAAATAAGTAGGGACAGGGCGAGGCGGATTGAAGATTGATTGAGGAGAAGATAGGTGGAGAGGAGACAGAGAAGTTAAAGAGGCAGGGATGGAGCCAGTAAAGGTGAGTGTAGGTGGGAGGGTAGAGAGGAGATAGGTCAGTCCAGGGAGGACAGACAGTTCAAGGGGGCGGGATGAGATTAGTAGGTAGGAAATGGAGGTGCGGCTTGAGGTCGGAGGAGGGGATAGGTGAGAGGAAGAACAGGTTAGGGAGGCGGCGACGAGCTGGGCTGGTTTTGGGACGCGGTGGGGGAAGGAGAGATTTTCAAGTTTAAGAAATCCACATTGATACCGTTGAACTGCAGGGTTCCCAAGCGGAATATGAGTTGCAGTTCCTGCAACCTTCGGGTGGCATCATTGTGGCACTGCAGGAGGCCCAGGATGGACATGTCATCAAAGGAATGGGAGGGGGGAGTTGAAATGGTTCGCGATTGGGAGGTGCAGCTGTTTATTGCGAACTGAGTGTAGGTGTTCTGCAAAGCAGACCCCAAGCCTCCGCTTGGTTTCCCTGATGTAGAGGAGGCCACAACGGGTACAGCGGATGCAGTATACCACATTAGCAGATGTGCAAGTGAACCTCTGCTTGATGTGAAAAGTTTTCTTGGGGCCTGGATTGGGGTGATGGGGAAGGTGTGGGGGCAGGTATAGCACTTCCTGCGGTTGCAGGGGAAAGTGCCGGGTGTGGTGGGGTTGGAGGGGAATGTGGAGCGGGCAAGGGAGTCACGGAGAGAGTGGTCCTTCTGGAAAGCAGACAAGGGTGGGGAGGGAAAATGTCTTTGTTGGTGGAGTCGGATTGCAGATGGCATAAGTGTTGGAGGATGATGCTTTGGATCTGGAGGTTGGTGGGATGGTATGTGGGGACAAGGGGATTCTATTTTGGTTGTTATTGCGGGGATGGGGTGTGAGGGATGAATTGTAGGAAATGCGGGAGACACGGTCGAGGGCGTTCTGGGCCACTGAGGGGGGCAAGTTGTAGTCCTTGAAAAATGAGGACATCTGAGATGTACAGGATTGGATTGCCTCATCCCGGGAGCAGATGCGGCGAAGGCAAAAGAATTGGGATTAGGGGATGGTATTTTTGCAGGAAGGTGGGTGAGAGGAGGATATTGGTTTCTAGGTGGTTGGTGGAGTTGGAGACAGAGAGGTCCAGGAAGGAGAGGAAGGTGTTAGAGATAGTCCAGGTGAACTTAAAGTTGGGGTGGAAGGTGTTGGTGAAGTGGATAAAGTGTTTGAGCTCCTTGTGGGAGCATGAGGTGAGGCCGATACAGTCATCAATGTAACGGAGGAAGAGGTGGGGTTTAGCGCCAGTGTAGGTGCAGAAGATGGATTGTTTCACGTAACCTACAAAGAGGCAGGCATAGCTTGGGCCCATGTGGGTGCCCATGGCCACCCCCTTTGTCTGTAGGAAGTGGGAAGAATTGAAAGAGAAGTTGCTGAGGGTGAGGATGAGTTCGGCTAAGCGGATCAGGATGTCAGTGGAGGGGGACTGGTCAGGCCTGCGGGACAGGAAGAAGCGGAGGGCATTTAGGCCATCTGCATGGGGAATGCAGGTGTCTAGGGACTGGACATCCATAGTAAAAATGAGGTGTTGGGGTCTGGGGAATTGGAAGTTCTGGAGGAGGTGGAGGGCATGGGTGGTGTCACGGACGTAGGTAAGGACCAAGGGGGAGAAAATGGAGTCGAGATAGATGGAGATGAGTTCAGTGGGGCAGGAGCAGGTGGAGACGATGGGTTGACCAGGGCAGGCAGTTTTGTGGATTTTGGGAAGGAGATAGAAGCAGGCGGTGTGGGCTTGGGGAACGATGAGGTTGGAGGCTGTGGGTGGGAGGTCACCTGAGGTGATGAGGAAGTGGATGGTTTGGTGCTCAGGAGTGGGGTCATGATCCAGGGGATGGTAGGAGGTGGTGTCAGAGACTTGGCATCTGGCCTGAGCGATGTAGAGATCAGTGTGCCATACTACAACTGTGCCTCCCTATTCTGGGGGTTTTATGGTGAGGTTGGGATTGGAGTGGAGGGCTGGATATTCTGCGGGGGACAAGTTGGAGTGGGTGAGAGGGGTGGAGAGGTCAGTTTACTCCATTGCACGTTAATTTTTGCTTATTCTTGAAGAAGAAATGACCTGCATTTATCTAGTGTCTTTCATGACTTCAGAATGCTCCAAAATGTTTTAATCAAATAATGCAATATTTTAATGTGTAGTCACTATTGTAATGAATGAAATGTGTGCAAATTCACTGCTCCGTCAAGATCCCCACAAAATAACAACCCAGTAGTGATCAGATCATGTTTAAATGATTTTTTCTTACTGGCACTGGCCAGATAGAAACCCTCTCTGGTTTGAAATAGTGCTTTGGGTTTTTCACATTGAATTCAAAACATATCTGAGTGCAACATTTTGTTGCTCCATTGTCATGTCAAGCTTGGAGTTTGCACCCAAATCTTAAGGTAAGGACTTCCAACTCAGAGGTAAGAATGTTACCAACTGAGCCACACTTTATTAATATCAATTTTAGACTACAACAGTAATTAATTAAACACATTCAGACATTGTGGCTCAGATTTTCAGCTCAATGCCTGGACTGAAAATCCTTGTTTGAAGGAACAGCCTATCAGTCATTCACAATGATATACCCTACAAAGTTACCACTTTAATTTTGCTTTAATCTGTGATAAACAATCATGACTAGTGTAAGTCTAGTGTACAAACACTGAAAATAACAATGAGACAAGATTGTGACAAGCATTCATAGTAAGTAAATGTGTAGTAGCCAAATGCATATGTATTTTCAAATTTACAATTTTTTGTCTAATTTCTGTCCAGTGTGTATCATGGATAGAAATCAAATAAGTACTGATCAATTAATCAGTGCAATCCAGACGGCACAATTGTTTGCCAGATCAGCCAAGGTATTTAAAAGGCATAACTACTTCTAAATTTTATGCCTACTATAGTATGCCATTGACAATACAACTTTGGAAAACAAAATGGGCAACTATGTTGGTAAATAATGATATAGAACAACAACATTTTAAAAAGTTTCGAAAGCACACCAGAAAAAAAATATGTTCTGCTAAAAGGAAAGGAAAAGCTAAATGCAATTGCGATTCCAGAGATGAATGAAAACATAAGGGAACAATTAAGGACCAGGCATTAAATAGCTTTAAGGGATAAACAGAATAATACTGTAGGTAAAAATAGAAGGCATAAATATTGACTACTAACTTTGTTTCAGTGTACATTCTGGACAAAAAAAAGTACATATAGCATTTGTAAGATGAGAGGAGCAATTAGATTAGTACTTTTAAGTCTAAAAAATGGGGATGTATTGCATAAACTAAACAATCTCAAAGAGAGTAGAACTTCTATCTGAACGGATTGCATCTTAATTATTTTGGAAGAATTTAACAAAGAATTACCAGAAGTATTCCGACTCATATTTAACTGTTTGTTGGCAGTGCCAGCAAATTGATGAACAATGAATATAGTTGCTACACTTAAGAAGGGAACATGATCATGGAATTATAGGCCAGTCTGCTTAATGTCAGTTGTAGGAAAAATAATGATCTTCTTACCAAATGAACCGATGCAAGAACATCGAGAAATGAGAAAAATAGTAATGAATAGTTGCAAGGATTTCAAAAGGGTAAATCTTGTTTGATCATCCTCATTGATCTTTTTGAGCAGGTAACCATGGCGATAATGGTAATGTTGTTGATGTACGTTGTCTGGATTTTTAAAGGCCTTCATTCAGTAAGGTCCATTATAAACTAATGAACATGGCCAGAGAAAGCAAACTGAAAATGACAAGTGACAGAATGGATTATTAGCTGGCTTCAGGACAGAAAGCAGAAAATGGGAGTAAACAGTAATTATTCAGAGTGGCGCTAGGATCACTGCTGGGACTACTGCAGTTCATAATTTACATTAATGATTTAGACAATGCAATCAGAAACACAATATCTAAATTTAATGGTGACATTAAATTAGTAGGAGTGAATAGTCTTTCCAGAGGGAGACGATAAGATATTACATGAGGACTAATTATGGACAGGTAAAGTATAACACTTCTAAATCTGAAGTTGTGCATTTTGATAGGAAGAATGACGCGATCACTTGCTACTTGAAAAGCAAAGGTCTAAACAGAGTAGAGGGATCTCAGAGTACAAATACATTCATTGTTTTTCAGGTTAGCAAGGCCACAAGAAAGTAAATCAAACATTAAGCTCTATTACAAGAACAATAGAATTGAAAAGAAAGATTTATTTATAGTATTTGTAGTTTTGGTTATACAAAGAACACCAAGACACAAGAGAAATTGCAGAGACGATATGCAAGAATGAGATTGGAAATGTGTGTTTATACATATTCAGAAAGGGCTGAGTCTCTTCCATGTGGAAAACAGAAGGCTGAGGAGTGACCTAAAGAGGTCTTTAAAATTATGATAACAAAGTGTGAAGCTGGATGAACACAGCAGGCCAAGCAGCATCTTAGGAGCACAAAAGCTGACATTTCGGGCCTAGACCCTTCATCAGAGAGGGGGATGGGGAGAGGGTTCTGAAATAAATAGGGGGGAGGCGGGGAGGCGAACTGAAGATGGATATAGGAGAAGATAGGTGGAGAGGAGAGTATAGGTAGGGAGGGGATAGGTCAAGGGGGAAGGATGAGGTTAGTAGGTAGGAAATGGAGGTGCGGCTTGAGGTGGGAGGAGGGGATAGGTGAGAGGAAGAACAGGTTAGGGAGGCAGGGACGAGCTGGGCTGGTTTTGGGATGCAGTGAGGTTCAGGGAGAAAACGTTTTTGTGGGGAAGAATACAGAAGCTAACAGTATAAGAGGGTTACTAAGAATTCCAATTGGGAATTCAAAAGGAATGTCTTTACCTAAAGAGAGGTAAGCATGGGAAATTTGTTATCATTGGAAGTATTCAAACAGAATCATATTGATATATTTAAGCGGACACTAGAATGTTTGATGGGAAGACAATGAATAATTTTTATTGTAGATGTAGATGAAGAAATATGGACAAGTTTTTGAGTAGAATGTAAATGCTGGAATTGACTGATTGGACTGGGTGGCCAAGTAATCCTACGTAATGCTCACTGACACTTTAAACTACTTCTGTACATCTGTTTAAGTGTTTAACACACAGTCAGTAGAAATCAGCACACAATTAAAGGATTCCTTATATGTTAAATCTTTGTACTGGTCTTGGTGTTTCTTGATGTGTTTCTATTCTTATCATGGCAAGTAGACACTTCTCCCAGTTCACTAAATATCCACTTCTAGCCACCAGCCTTTATTTTACTTTAGACTACTTCCCATAGCCAGTCATTCATTAAGAGTCAATTTCTACAGATAAAAGCAGTTAATCTGAGTTCAGTCCCCTCTTAAATTTTCTGATTCTTGCTCCTTGGAATATTTACTGGATTCTAGATGTCTGGTAGGCTGTTTTTGGACACAATGCAGCTTGAGGTTAAAACCTCCCTTGTCAAATGTGACCTCCAGTCTATGTACCAGAATCAGAAAAATTTGACTGACCCTTAACTGGCCTCTGAAATGTAAGCCAATTGGTTAATATCAGTCAACTACAGAAAAAAAGTACAATAACAGTAAAACCAGATATACAACCTATATATTGATTTTGGACACTAAAAAGACACACCAAGCCCCGTCAACCTTGTAAAATCCTTTTTAAGAGCATCCAGGATTTATACCAACATTGGCAATGCTGTCCTACAGTCTATTCAAGCAACTGCTGGTCATTATCATAGTCATAGAATTATGCCTATCGTCCACATATCAGACTCTTTCATCACCATCCACTAGCAGGAATGGCCAATCAGAAACGTAATATTTACTGTTAGGAGAGAATGCTCATGGGAGTCCTTGGCATTTAATCTGGACTCCATGAAGTCTCATGGCATCAGGCCAATCATGGACAAGGAAATTTCTTAATGATCAATGTTTACTGCCCTCGCTCAGTTGAGTTAAGGCTTGGTGGTTTAAGATTGAAAGTTGATGCATCTTCAACTGGAGTATTCATTTTCTAATATTTTAGATCTGCTTCTGACCAGGATATCAGTGGCTGGACTGCATCCTACCCCAAGCAAGTGTTATTGCAACCTCTCTTGGACCCTGCTTGATACCTTAGCTCACATCCAACTTGTGGAACATCATTCTACTAAGGGTTGCTGGATGGTTTTGGGGCTGTGACCGGTGCTCCCAGATTACCAGTGAAATCTTTTGATCTGTATCTGTATGATGGACAGGTGCTGACATTAAGCTTCTTTGCCCATAAAAGTGCAGAATCCTGGTCCTTGTAGGAGAAGACAGGTTCCACTTCTGCAGAGATGCTGAAACATCCATGCCTTGCCAAACGAGGTGCAGGTGCCGGTGTTGGACTGGGTGGACAAGGTCAAAATTCACACAACACCAGGTTATAGTCCAACTGGTTTATTGGAAGACACAAGCTTTCGGAGTCTCGTTCCTTCTTCAGGTGTCAGTGAGAGGTGGCATCAGGCATAGAAGTTATAAGCAAAAGATCAAAGGGTTTTTTGAGATGATTTTGAGATGTGGATGAGGTTATAGATTTGCTCACTGAGCTGGTGTGTTTCATTGCAGATGTTTCGTCACCCGCGAGGTAACATCATCAGCCATTGGAGGCACTCGGCGAGCAAATCTACAACCTCAAAAGATCAAAGGATCATAGAACTGATGCAAATGTATTAAATAAACCTAGGATGGCTGTTAAATCTTTAATTGGTTAGAAAGAATTAATATGTAAATCCTGAAATTTCCTTCAACTCACTGCCCCAAGATAATTAAAGGTTTTATCAGTATACCAGAGGTGACATCTCAGATCAAACAATGCATTTTAGGTGTGAGGTCTTGTTTAGAATCTGGCTGTGTATTAACTTGGAGTCAGACTGGTTTTATTTCCAAAGTAGGAATTTATAAAATATCACATTAACTGTCTACAAATTGTGTGCTTTTTGAACAAAATAGAATATATCTGCAATAACATATCTGCAAATGCAGACAAGTCTGCTTTTGGACTGATAGAAAATTTAACAGCCATTTTAGGTTTGTTCAATACATTTGCATCAGTTCTATGACCCTTTGATCTTTTGCTTATAAATTCTGTCATGCCACCTCTTTCACCTATACCCGAAGAAGGAGTGAGACTCTGAAAGCTTGTATCTTCAAATAAACCTCTTGTACTATAACCTGGTCTTGTGTGATTTTTGACCTCTCTAAATGAGTATGCTGTTCTTCATTCTACAGTAACTTTCCCATCAACCCTGCTATTAATCTCATTCATTGCACATCATGTCTGAGCACTGGCCATAATGTCTTCTCTCTATTTATCCTTCCAGTTACCAGTTAGATGTTCACCACCTCCGCTGTGAAACTGGCTCCCACAGAAGCCATGCCCTTGGCCTCTGAGATTACAAATGCCTCAGAAGAACCATCAACATGGCTGTCTACCACACAACCCCCTCTGACTCTTGGAAGTTCATGCTGAGGAATAACCACTTGCATTTGGCAAAAAGAACCTCAGCATGTCTAGACACATATCCCTGAGATCACCCAACCAAACCTCCACCCAGCTGTGGAACCAGGGAGTTTGCTAAGATGTAGTGGGAGGGAGATGAAGGAGAAAAATTATTGGGGACAATTAAGTAGCATAGGTGACAGTGCAGTGTTCATTATTTGGAACTTTTAAAAAAAATTACACTGCTTTAACCTTACATCTGATTGTTTGTCTCTCTGTGTAGTCTGAAATGTAACTGTTCCTTCATGAGGCTTAAATTCATGGCCACATAGCATATACATTGATTAATGTTTGTGGTGAGAGCTTACCGCAACTGGAAGCAAGAGAACAAGGTGTATAGAGGGCTATTGATCCTGCTGACACATTTGAACCTCATCCTGCAACATGTATATTATTTCTAAGGACTTTGTGACCAAAAGTGATGGGGCAAGTGATTCAGGCAGTGAGAACTGTGACAAGGAGTATACAGCAAAGGAAGGGGTAATACATTAAGATGGCCAGAGATTAGGGACCCTGCAAGTCTGAGCCATGATCTTTCCTTTCAAAAGCCCTTGCATTAATGAGTCCTGCAGCCCTTTCCCCACAGGTCCAGATGCTAACCTGGCCCATCCTGTATGTTATATTTGTTGCCATTGTACATTTCTGATTTATAGCATGATGGAGGGTGACAGTAAGCAGTCCTTGGACAGTGGCTTCTGGTCTTCACCTCTATGTTTCAGTGTGCTTCCAAGCATCCAAATCCCCTTTCTGGTAGCCGTTCCTGTGAACCCCACCACATGCACACACCAAGCCTTAGACATGTCAGGAGACCAGCCAAATGTGGTAAATACTGCTGTCACTTTGAAGTTAGGATATTCCTGACTGTGGACAAACACCTCTCTCCCATAAACCCTTTCCTGTCCATGCTTTATTGATCTCCACCTTGCAGATACTTTTGCTACATTTCACAATTGCCACTCTGTCTTCGAACCCAGATCCCCCATCCACAAAGAATATTTTCCAAGTTTCCTCCCTGCAGCAAAAGGCCCTCTTCCTTCACCGACCATTTCATTTTCTCCTTAGTTTCTATATCCCTGGACAAGAAGTAGCCAAACTTCTGTCTGATGATTGTATGTCTCTCCAAACACATTAACCCTACTCCTATGACCAGCCAACTTGGAGCACAAAACTTGATGATTCCTAACTCTCTGGACTGCAGACACAGTCCCAGAGAATAGACTGATCAGATGCCTGAAGTGGCCAATCCTTGTGATGCTGCTCTTGATTGGAGCCTCCTGACTGATAGGTACTTCCTGCATTTCAGTGAAGAATACATCCCTAAGACTTTGAGATGTCGCTGCTTGCTTGCTGTAGATACATTGTGTTTGATGCATAAGCTGCTGGCACATAGTACAGGCGTACTGTTGATGTAGCACACTGCTGTACAAGATTTACACACGCTTAACTGATGACTGCTGACCATCAAGGCAAGCTGGTTAGTTGTTTGACTGCGCTACTTGTCACTGCATTGCGATAATGCACTACAACTATTGTGTTCATTTTCCCATTAAGTTGCAAACATAAAAAAAATTACTTATGATTATGTTACATAATTATTATAACTATTGGGTACAATACAAAGAGTACTTTTAGCATGAAAATAGAATAGCCAAATGGAATACAAAGCAAAGCGTACTATAATGGTTTAGTATTGGCAAAACAAAACAATGCAGAGTCGCAATGAGTAAGCAAGTAGGTGCTAAGTGTGCGCATGCTAACAGAGCAAGTGAGTATCCCTGAGTTGCAGACTAGTCCAATCCATGTGCTGAGTCCTTGGCCTTGTGTGCCAGTCCTCCTCCTTAACTCTAGTTGCCTGTACTCCCAGCAATGCTAGCCTATACTTGAAGATCACCCTGCCAATGGATAAGACAGGTACCATGATGGTTGTGATAAGTTGGCTGGATGCCAGTGGATGAGAGATGCAGCCAGATATTGTATGTAGGTCGTATCTTTATGTCCTGTTTGATCCTATGCGATTCTTTGGAGCAAGCAGACTGCTGAAGTTTCCAGGTACCTATTCTGATTTCCGTGTTAAATTTTCTCAATGTCTAATTAGTTTGATGCATTTGGTAAAGTAGATTTTTTTTATTCATTCATGGTATGAGGAAAATTGCCGGCTAGGCCACTGAAGTTTCCTTAATCTGTTTCCTTAATTTTCTTAATTAAACTTCATTTATTACCCATCCCTAATTGCCCAGAAAGCAGTTAAGATTGAAAGAACAAAGATCAAAGAACAAAGAAAATTACAGCACAGGAACAGGCCCTTCGACCCTCCAAGGCTGCGCTGATTGGGATCCCCTGTCTAACCTGTCATCTATTTTCTAAGGGTCTGTATCCATTTGCTCCCCGCCCATCCATATACCTGTCCAGATATATCTTAAAAGACGCTAACATGTCTGCGTCTTCCACTTCCGCTGGCAACGCGTTCCAGGCACCCACCACCCTCTGCGTAAAGAACTTTCCATGCATATCTCCCTTAAACTTTCCTCCTCTCACTTTGAACTCATGACCCCAAGTAATTGAGTCCCCCACTCTGGGGAAAAAAGCTTCTTGCTATCCACCCTGTCTATACCCCTCATGATTTTGTAGACCTCAATCAGGTCCTCCCTCAATCTCTGTCTTTCTAATGAAAATAATCCTAATCTACTCAACCTCTCTTCATAGCTAGCACCCTCCACACCAGACAACATCCTGGTGAACTTCCTCTGCACCCTCTCCAAAGTGTCCACATCCTTTTGGTAATGTCATGACCAGAACTGTACACAGTACTCTAAATATGGCCTAACCAAAGTCTTATACAACTGTAACATGACCTGCCAACTCTTGTACTCAATACCCCGTCCGATGAAGGAAAGCATGCCATATGCCTTCTTGACCACCCTATTGACCTGCGTTGCCACCTTCAGGGAACAATGGACCTGAACACCCAGATCTCTCTGTTCATCAATTTTCCCCAGGACCTTTTCATCTACTGTATAGTTTGCCCTTGAATTAGATCTTCCAAAATTCAACCACATTGTAATGGTCTGGAGTCACATGTACTCCAGATCAGGTAAGGATGGCAGTTTCCTTCCCTAAAGGACATTAGGGAACCAGATGGGTTTTTCCGACAATGGCAATGGATTCATGGTCATCATCAGACTCTTGTTTCCAGATTTTTATTGAATTCAGATTCCATCATCTGCCACGACAGCACTTGAACCCAGATCCCCAGGACAGTAGTAACTTTTGAAATACTACTCAGCATTCCAATGTCATAACTGCTGCTCATGCTGAAGGATACTAATACCATCCTCTTTTAACCTGTAGGAAACTACTTGGTCTAGGGTGTTTGAACAAAAACACTCCTGGCTTAAGTAGAAGTCTCTTGTAGTTCACAGAAAATGGTTTTTTAGCATGTTAACAACTAGTTACTGTTTGCATTGATGCGACAGGGATTGTCACAGAGACTCTGAGAAAACCAAATGTTATGTCTCACCCTTTTTGACGTCCTAAACTGTTCAGCCCTCAAATCCACAGGATACTGCCACAGTGGGTGGAGCTTATGGCACGGCTAAGTATTGACTCTTTCAGTCCTATATACAGTTCCCTCAAATCTTTTTTATCCATTCTTCATAATATATATTTGTGTATATGCGTACATATACCACCTTCTTATCTTCCCTTAAGTCTCAAACTTAACAATTTCAGGTGATCTGGAGATTTGACTGTTCAGCAGATAATAGTTTCATCTCAACAGATCTGCATTTGCATCGGATGTGACTTCAACACTGGATTTTTTTTTAGCAAGAGATCTGGCAGTAGTAGTTTGCATAACTTTTCATTATGGACTCAGAATTCTTGCATTCATGGTCAGCAGACTAGGCTGAGCCAAGCTCATGAAACCAATGTAAAGTAAACAATGACAGTTGAAGTCAAATGAGCATTTTCTCAAAAGACCTAAAACTAATTAAAGAAACCTCATTTTCTATTTTTGATTTACATCTTTCTAGAAGTTTCACATGTTGGGATGAAATTCACTTGCAGGTTATCAAACATTTTAAAAATGATACTTAACCCAGACATGGGAATGAATGAGCGAGGTGTATTTCAAACAGCTTTTGGACAGAGTGCAGAGGAACAGATATTTATCACACTGATTCATCACCCCCTCACCTGGTCATAACATACTTCAACTTGTTGATTAATTTGTATACTTTTCTATGCTGTCAGCAACTGCATTAGCAGTGAAACCAACATGTTAATTTCCTCAAATCTGCTATTTGAGAATAGTCTCTGCCTTGGCACGATCTCTGTCACAGTCAGTAAGTAATCATCCAGGGAAGATAAGGAAGCCAAATATTTTGCTTGAATCTGCTTCTTCTGCTCAGGGGCGGCACGGTGGCTCAGTGGTTAGCACTGCAGCCTCACAGCACCAGCGACCCGTGTTCGATTCCAGCCTGGGGCGACTGACTGTCCGTGTGGAGTTTGCACATTCGCCCCATGTCTGTGTGGGTTTCCTCCAGGTGCTTCGGTTTCCTCCCACAGTCTAAAGACGTGCAGGCAAGGTGGATCGGCCATACTAAATTGCCTGTAGTGTTCAGGGGTGTGTGGGTTTTAGGTGAATGGGTCTGGGTGGGATGCTTCAAGAGGCAGTGTGGACTTGTTGGGCTGAAGGGTCTTATCCCACACTGTAGGGAATCTGATCTAATCTAAGTCCCCTCAGCATCTAGCATCACACTTAAATCAATCATAGCTATTTGTTTACCAAGCTTTGTTGCACTTTGAATTAAACTAGTTGTAGATTCATCAGTTAACGCAAAGGGCTATCTCTTTGCTTTCTATTTGGTAATGGGATACCAGCCTCTAAAGTTATTTCAGTGGTGATGAGAGTGGGATTAAAGATGTTACCATGCAAAAGTGCCTACTAGCTGAAGCCCAACTGGACTTCAAACAGGCCCAACAGCTAGCTTTATCATTGAAAAAATGTAGAAAGTGGAGTATGTGATCGCAGGGTATTCAGAGTGAAGGCAATTGCATAATCTCACTTCAGGATATATCCTGAATAGATAAACTCTAGAACAACAAAGCCTCACCTTGGCCAAATGGTTAAAATTTTCTTCAGGATGTGGGCCAGCAAGCAGACTCAAGGCACTAAAAGATTCCCACTAGTATCGAGTAAGAGAACTCAGGGGCAGTATCCAGGAGAGTGCACAATCTGGAAAGTCTACCTTGTTTCTAAGTGGTGAGAAAATTTGCAAAGCAGACGTACAAAGGGATGTGGGAGTGTTGGTCCAGGATTCTCTAAAGGTTAACTTGCAGGTAGAGTCCGTAATTAAGAAAGTGAATGTAATGTTGTTGTTTATCTCAAGAGGATTGGAATATGAAAGCAGTGATGTGCTTCTGAGGCTTTATAAAGCTCTAGTTAGGCCACATTTAGAATACTGTGTCCAATTTTGGGCCCCACACCTCAGGAAGGACATACTAGCCCTGGAGCGTATCCAGCGGAGATTCACACAGATGATCCCTGGAATGGTAGTTTTAACGTATGATGAACAGCTAAGGATCCTGGGATTGTACTCATTAGAGTTTAGAAGGTTGAGGGGAGTTCTAATACAAGGTAATGTATGGTTTGGAAGGGGTGGACGCTGGGAAGTTGTTTCCGTTAGGCGGGGAGACTAGGACCCGTGGGCACAGCCTTAAAATTAGAGGGGGTAAATTTAAAACTGAAATGAGATGACATTTCTTCAGCCAGAGAGTGGTGGGCTTGTGGAATTCATTGCCACAGAGTGCAGTGGAGGCCGGGACGTTGGATGCCTTCAAGGCAGAGATCAACAAATTCTTGATCTCAGAAGGAATCAAGGGCTACGGGGAAAGAGTGCAGGGAACATAGAACATTACAGGAAGTGGAGTTGAAATGCCCATCAGCCAAGATTTAAATGGCAGAGTGGACCTGATGGGCCAAATGGCCTTACTTCCACTCCTATGTCTTATGGTCTTAAGAGCAGCTAAGTCGCTTAACAACATCCAAATCAGAACCAATTAAAATAGACATCCAGTTAAATAGTTCTATTCTAATGGAAGTCAGTACTGGTACAGCCATTAACAAAATTCTTTAGGTACTGTAATCCTTAAATTTGCTTAAGGCCTCAGCTAGACTGAGAACATTCATACATTAAGGGAATGCCTTCAGTTCCAGTCTGTTATGAGCAAGCCCTTGACATTGATCCAGCTTTCTCAGAGTGAATGGAACCTCTGATACTCCTGTTTATATCTGTCAGATAGAGCTTCCTGACTGGACCAGATTTACAGGCCCAATGAGGAAACTCATGTTCAGTCAGGTCCACCTGGCTAACTTCATTACAATCAATACACTCTGGACAGCCTCACCATCTGTTCCACTTGCTCCTCCTCTCTTCCATCAATAGTATGCACTCACCTAGATACCAACTGATGAGTTCTCCTACTCAAGTCAGCATACCAGCAGCAACTACAATGGCTTGCTGTCCTGGATCCTGAAGAACATTTCAGCCATTTGGCCAAGGCTCAGCTTTGTTTTGGGGTGTTGGAGTGGGTTCATCTAGGATCACTCTGTTCAAGATATACCCTGCCTGAGGCTCTGCAATTGCCTACACTTAGGTGGTTTTCTTCAAGCTCAGACAGATGAGGGTGTCCTCTTGCGTTGGGATGCCCTGTAAATTACTTGCTCAGTTGCCGCATTTTCTAATGACAAAGCCAGTTGTAGTGCCTGTCTGAATTCTGGTTGGCCTCCAGCATGGTTATGTCATTAATCTCACACACAAACGTGTCTCTAAGCATCTCATTCAGGGTTAACCCAAAATCACATGCCACCGCCAGTCAACTTAACCTTGTCAAAAATCCGGATACAGATTTCCCTGGTTCTCAAACTGCCAATTAAAACTGATAGCATCTCAGTTAGAGGAGGCTTAGGGTCATAATAATCCTTAACTAAATCTGCCTAGTGTTGACAGGTTTTAGTATCTGGTGCCTCAGGGAAAGTTACGCTTCTGATAACCAAAAATGCTGTGCCATCACAAGCAGTCAGAAGAATAACTCGTTGCCTCTTTTCTGTCCCAGTGTCATTTGCCCGGAAAAAAATAATACTTTCATTCAACATACTACTCCCAGTCTTCGACCACAGGATCACATGAATCAAGATTTCCAAATAAAGGCATGATGCCAGAAATGCTTGTCCGTCTCAACGATGACTGTTGCAAGCAAATTTTCTTCAGGAGTGTTCTGTTTTCTCGTTGCCACTGAAATAAGTGCAAAAGGGCAGTATCCTGTCTCCAAGTCATCCTTTATCTACATATGCACAATACATGCACTGTGACCAGCCAGCTCAGAGCCAGTTCCTAGAATGATAAGAATCTCTGAGACTCCTGTTTATAACTGTCAGCCATGGCTGGGTGGTCAGCCCAGGTTAACAACTCCAATTGGGGATCTCATACTCAATGAGATCTCCCCAGCAATCCTTGTTCCAATCACTACAACAGGCATTGTTGCAGAAACTTTGAGAAAGGCTAGACGTTAGGCCTTGCTCCTTGAGGATGTTAAGCTGTTTTGCCCAAAGTCTACATGATGTCATCATAGTGGGTGTGCTTAAGGCACTCCTCTGTAATTAGCCTATCAGCCCTGAAACTTGTCTTTTTTATCCAAGCTGAAACTGGCACTCCCATTGTGTGAGCCTCAATTTTGTTAACCAACTATGTATATATTGCTTTAGCAAAAACTTTGCTAAAATCCATCTAGATATGATTCATTCCATTTCCCTCATCAATCTTATTTGCTGTTTCATCAAAACATCATTTACTTTATTCAAACACCATCTTATTTTACAAATCCTGGATTTCCTTTCATTAACTCAAACCTCTTCAGGTGCATGGTGATTTTCCCCCTTGATAATTGTTTCTAAATCCTTATGAACCATAAATATTAAACTGACCTATGATGACTGAGAATGTCATTACACCCTTCCTTGGATATGAGTTCCAAAAGACTATGGTTGCTAAAGATTTTTTGACACCTCCTTCGCGTGTAAGGTCAAAATGGTAGCAGATTGTGATGCTCCAACTGGAGCTCCTCCGCACCTTATGATTATTTTGTGTTTCCTTCTTTTTAATAACCCCTTTTTGGTGTTTTCCCCCTCTTGGCGTTCACCTCCATTGTGGCAAATCTTGGCCTGGTCTCTCAGTGGCTCTCAGGCTGATCTCTCGGCCGCTCGTGGCAGGGAGCAGGTTAGTGGATAAGAGGCAGTCACACCATTTTAAAATAAGGTCTTCTAATTTGTTCAGTGGCCAGGGATAGGAGAGTGTGACTTTGTGTCAGGCAAGTATAGTCACGCAGCAGATGAAGCAATTGTCTAATAAGGTGTGAAATTCTTGCAGCCTCAGATGGATAATCAAGCTGTCCAAGGCACTATTGTAGAGGAAACTATTCAAGTAGTGGGAATTAATGAGTAGGGGCAGCATTGTTGGGAGATCTATCATGTTCTTTGCAGCCAAGAGTGAAGAATCCAGATGGCTTTGTGGCTTGCCTGATGGCAGGGATTGTGACATTTGGTCTGGGGATCTTTCAATGGGAGGGGGAGGATCCATTATTCATAGATGCCAACAACATAATTAATACTAGAAAAGAAGTCCTGCTAAGGGTGTGAGCAGTGAGGCTCCAAATTTGAAAGTAGACTCTCAAATATAATAAAGATAAGTAGACCTTATAGACAGAA
Source organism: Stegostoma tigrinum (assembly GCF_030684315.1). Lineage (NCBI taxonomy): Eukaryota > Metazoa > Chordata > Chondrichthyes > Orectolobiformes > Stegostomatidae > Stegostoma > Stegostoma tigrinum. Next base: position 24,093,225 of record NC_081378.1, read on the forward strand.
GGTGAATGCCAGATTAGGTAGATGAATGCATGACTTAAAGATTGGGGTGTGAGAAATGGGTTTTGCTTTGTGAGGCATAGGCACCAGTTCTGGGAAAATTTGGAGCTGTACTGTTTGGATAGTCTCCACCTGATCTGTGTTAGGACAAAACAAAAACAGAAATTGTTGGAAAAGCTCAGTAGGTGTGGCAGCATCTGAGGAGACATTAACGCTGATTTCCCTCCACAGATGCTGCCAGACCTGCTGAGCTTTTCCAACAATTTCATCTTTGCTTCTGATCCACAACATCCACAATTCTTTTGGCTTCTGTGTTAGGACCAGTTTTTTGGTGAAACATATAACTAGGAATATTGAAGCTGCTTTGAATTTAGGTAAATAGACGGAGTGTGAGATCAAGTTTGGAAATACTTGATAATTAGAGAAGACAAGGCGAGAGGGCAATGGCATTCAGAACGTGACAGGAAGGGTTAGAATATGCAGACTCAAAAGTTCAACAGTAGATATAACTACAGATCACAAAAATAGCAAAAAGATAGAACTTACCACTCCATGTTTGAATGCATGTAGTTTTTATGACAAAACACATGAACTGACACCCCAACTAGAAATAAGTATGTATGATCTGATAGCCATTCCAAAAACATGGCCATAAGATGTCAAAGATTGGGACTTGAATATTCAAAGATGCATGACATTAGGAAGGAAGCTAGGAAGAGACAGAAGAGTAGCTCTTTCAACTAAAGGTAGCACAGAATGTATTACCTCACATCCAAAGGTCAAAGTGTAGAATCAGTTTGACCAAAGACTAGGAATAACAAAGTTAAGAAGTTACTTGTGGGAATGGTTTATAGGTCCCCCTGATGGAAAACATGCTGTAGAATGAAAAGTATAGGAATTGGACCTTTTGAGAAAGTATGGCCATAATCAAGGGAGACTTTATTCTACGTATATCTGGGGGAATCAGATTGACAAGAGTAGTCTCGATGATCAGTGGTTTTGGGACAACACGTTCCAAAGTCAATCAGAATGCAACGACACCAGATCTGATAATATGCAATGAGACAGGATTGGTTGTTTCATTAATTGCTACACAGGAAAGGTGTGTCACAGTAGCAGTGATCATAATATGGTTGTATTTTGTATGAGGGAAAGAAGAATGGATCAAACACTTGTGTTTTAAACTTACATAAATGCAATTTTGACAGCATGAAGACAGACGTGGCTAAAGTGAACTGAGAAACTAGGTTGGGGGATAGGTTGGGAGAGATACAGTGGCTGATATTTAAGGAGATGTTTCAGATCAGTCAGGATATATTCAAATAAAAAGAGAGATTCTGAAGGAATGATGTGTAATTCATAGCTAACTAAGGAAGTTAAAGACAGTCACAAACTGCGCAAAAGAAGTGTATAATTCTGCAAAGACAGTGACCAATCAGAAAATTGGACAAAATATAAAGAACAGTAAAGGATGTTTGAAAGATTAATAAGAAGTGAGAAATTAGAGTATAAGTGAGTGCTATCTAGAAATAGAAAATCAGATAATAAGAGTTTCTACTGATATTGAAAAGCTAAAAGGCTGATATTAGCGTGATTCTTCTAGAGATTGTCTGGGGGATTAATACTGGAATATAGGAAATGAACAGATTTTGCATCTATCTTCACTGCAGAAGATTCAAGCAACATCCCAGAAACAATGAATCAGAAGATGAAGGGGAGTGAGGAACTTAAAACAATTGCAGTCAACAGAGAAAGAATACTGAGAAAATTATTATAATTAAAATCTCTCAGTCTCCTGGCCCTAATGGATGACATCCTAGGGTGTTAAAAGAACTGGCTGCTGAGCTAGTAAGTGCTTTAGTTTTAATTTTCCAAAATTGCCTCAATTATGGTAAGACCCCATTAGACGGAATACAGTGTGGAAATATATGAGTTTATCTATTTGGGTAGAAATGAAAGATCAGTATGTCTCAAATGGTGCAAGGTTTAAAACCAATAATGTGCAAAAGGACTTGGTGTCCTTGTCAATAAGTTACTGAAGGCTGCTAGATACAGTAAGCTATTAGGAAGACTGTTAGAGTGTTAGCTTCTATCACAAGAGGACTCGTACAGGAGTAGTGAAGTCTTCATTCAAATGGAGCTCATTGAAGAAGTGACAGGCAATGTAAATAAAGGAAAACCAGCTGATATGCATATTTTGATTTCCAGAAGACATTTCACAAACTGCTACATCAAAGATTATTAAATAATATAAAAGCTTGTAGTGTAGGAAGTGGTATATTAGCATGTGTAGAGGATTGATTGCCTTATAGCAAGCAGAGGGTCATTTTCAGATCGGCAGCATGTGATGAATGGTGTACTATAGGGACGAGTGTTGGGGCCTCAGTCATTTGCCAAGTACATCAATTACGTGGACAAGAACTAAATGTATGGTTGCTAATATTGCTGATGATATAAAGATGCATAAGATGTGTACCAGTTAGGCATCATGGTGGCTCAGTGCTTAGCATAGCATAGCACCAGGGACCTGGGTTTGATCCCAGCCTCAGGTGACTGTCTGTGTGGAGTTTGCACATTCTCCCTGTGTCTGTGTGAGTTTCCTGCAGGTGCTTTGCTTTCTGCCCACAGTCAAAGGGTGTGCATGTTGGGTGAATCGGCCATATTAAATTGCCTATTGTGTCCAGGGAAGCGCAGGCGAGGTGGATTAGCCATGGAAAATGCAGGATCACAGGGACTGGGTAGAGGGTGGTTCTGGGTATGATGCCCTTCAGAGGGTCAGTGTGGACTTGGTGGACTGATTAGCCTACTTCCACACTGTGGGGATTCTAGATCCTGTTAGAAACAGTTCGGAGAATGTTTACTCAACTGATATTTGGAATGGGGCATAATGAGGAAAAGTTGGGCCTCTTTCCATTGGAGTCTCAAAGAATGAGAGTATATCCTACTGAGATGTACAGCATCCCGAGGGAAAAAAAGGAAAGAACTGTGGATGCTGTAAATCAGGAACAAAAACAGAAGTTGCAGAGAAAGCTCGCAGATCTGGCAGCATCTGTGAAGAAACAATCAGAGTTAACATTTCAGTCACTGAATCCAAAACGTTAACTGTGATTTTTTTTCATCACAGATGCTGCCAGATCTGGTGACCTTTTCCACCAACTTCAGTTTTAATGTCGTGAGAGTACTTGACGGGGTCGATGCTAAAAGGAGATTTCTGCTTGTATATTCACGAGTCTTTGGAATACTTCTTCAGCAAGCAATACAGATGGAGTTATTTTAGATAGAAGCAGATAGTATTACTGAAAAGGAGTATTCATACCTTTTACCCAGGTATTGTTCCCTTGTGTGACAGACAAAGGGCAGGCAATCCTCTCAGACTTTAATGAAAGTCTCCTTTATTTAACCCTTCAGAGGCTATAAATCAGTATAAAATGTACATTTGTTGTGACATTTACTTCTTACTTCATCTAAATTCATTTCAACTCTAACTCATTTCATTTAACTTCACTTTACCTTACTTAATTTAATTCACATTTAACCCTAATTCTAATTTTAACTGTACAAGTTTGGCTTGAAATAAATACTACCCAATTCGAGTGGAGTGGCCAACTTTGCTCTGGTGTAGTTTTTGCCTCATGGTTCTTTATCTTCTCTGAAGATAACTTCAAGGCATGAGCTTCTCAAAAGCTGGTCTCGAGGGCTCATTCATGCAAAATCCTTTGTTCTGCTAAATTTCTGCTAAACCCAAAATATGCTCATTTTCCAGAAAGTTCCTGGCACGCTGCTAATGAATCGACAAAACCTGATCACAATGTTTGATCCCAACCAATGGAATTTACTGGTTAACAACTTTCAAAAGTTTATAACATGTCATAAACAGCCACATTCCATGCACTATACAAAGTAAAATGGTGTCTTTACGTCTAACAGACCACCAAAAAATCTCCCTTATTTGGTCAACACAGGAAACTGCAGCTCACACCTAACAGGACCAGTCCCAACAAGTCCTGGCTGCAGTTTGAAGCTAGGTCAGAGTTTAAACCAGCTTGACCAAAATTCCCAGCATGCATGATTGTAGCTGTTAATAAGTTTCATAGCCATATCTGCTGCTGGCTGTCTGTCCATAGTAGATTCTTGACTAATGAGGAAGTCACTGGTTGTCAGGTATAGGTGGAAAGTGGAGGTGAGGCCACAGTCAGATAAGCCACTATCTTGTTGAGAGGCAGAGCAGGCTGGAGGGAATGGATGGCCTACTTCTGCATATACCTTGAGTGCACTTTTAAGATAAAGCAAGTCTTTCCCATTGTCTTCACCATCTCTGATATTTTAGCAACCTGCACGCAAGCTATCTGGACCAGGCAGTGCCAGCCTTTCCAGTTCGTCCTGCCTATTCATTTTCATCATATGCCACTATTTTGACATTTTTTTAAGCAACATATTCATTAAATGTTTTCATCGTAGCCCTTTGTTTCTAAGCATGTATCACCTTCAATGTCCCTAAAAGGATGCACCCCATTTCTTACAATCCATTTACAATTTAAATGCTGGGAGCAGATTATTTGTTGCCATTTTGTATTATGTTCAATTTGATTATCTTATTCTCTCTTCCCAGACTTATTTTCCTTTACCCTTCACCTCTCAACCTCTTGTTTGTGGAATAGTTTCTGCTTGATGAATTCACCTGACTTACATTAGATACCCTCTTTTGATTTTGTTGCATCATATTCTCTATATCACTTGTCATTCAAGGAGCCCTGACTTCAGCATCCCTACCTTTTGCCACAGATATGGTACTAAGCATGTACTTAGAACATAGAACATTACAGCACAGTACAGACCCTTCGGCCCTCGATGTTGTGCTGACCTGTCATACCAATCTCAAACCCATCTAACCTACACTACTCCATGTACGTCCATTTGCTTATCCAATGACGACTTAAATGTACCTAAAGTTTGCGAATCTACTACCGTTGCAGGCAAAATGTTCCATTCCCTTACTACTCTCTGAGTAAAGAAACTACCTCTGACATCTGTCCTATATCTTTCACCCCTCAATTTAAAGCTATACCCCCTCGTGCTCGCCGTCACCATCCTAGGAAAAAGGCTCTCCCTATCCACCCTATCTAACCCTCTGATTATTTTATATGTTTCAATTAAGTCACCTCTCAACCTTCTTCTCTCTAATGAAAACAGCCTCAAGTCCCTCAGCCTTTCCTTGTAAGACCTTCCCTCCATACCAGGCAACATCCTAGTGAATCTCCTCTGCACCCTTTCCAAAGCTTCCACATCCTTCTTATAATGCGGTGACCAGAACTGTATACAATACTCCAAGTCCGGCCGCACCAGAGTTTTGTACAGCTTCACCATAACCTCCATGGTTCCGGAACTCGATCCCTCTATTAATAAAAGCTAAAACACTGTACGCCTTCTTAACAGCCCTGTCAACCTGGGTGGCAACTTGCTTTTAGTTTTCATGGGATCTAACCATCAGTGATGAAGCCAACATTTATTGTCCATCCGTATTACCCACCTTGGGATGGTAGTGGTGGGCCACCTTGGTAAACTGCTGCAGTCCATTTGGTAAAGCTATGTGATCATTGTTTTCTTTGTGCCTGTTATGACGGGCATTCCAGGATTTTGTCCCAGTGGCAGTGAAACACAAACATAGTTCTAAGTCAGAAACAAAAACAGAAATTGCTGGAAAATCTCAGCAGGTCTAGCAGCATCTGAGAAGAGAAATTACAGTTAATGTTTTGGATCCAGTAAACCGTCTTTAGAACCAAAGTTTTGTTCTGATTCCCAGCATCCGCAATTCTTTGGTTGTTTTGTTTAATTCTTAGCCAGGATAGTATATTGCTTAGAGAAGAACCTACAGGAGAAACCTGTAAAAGGCTGGCCTTTTCTTTCCAGGTGGTAGAGGTTACATCTTTGGAAGGTATTGTCTAAATTACCTTGATGAGTTGCATAGCACATCTCACTACTGTCCTTATGTATTGATGATAGACTGTTTAAGGTGATGGATGTGGTGTCTCGGATAGTATCAAACCTTTTTAGAATCGTTTGAGTCACACTTCTTCTGGAAAATTGAGAGTATTCCATTACATTCCTGATTGTACATAGTAGATAGATTTTTGGAGATATAGGAGGCAAGTTATCACCTCATTATTACCAGCCTATGACCTGCTCTTGTAGTCACAGAATTTATATTATTTAATTTTCTGATCATTGATAGCCCCCCAGGATATTGAAGGTGAGGTATGTGGGTTTTTTAAAACAATGTTTATTGTAAACCAGCAGGCAATAAGAGTCAATCACATTGCAGTAGGTTGGAGTCACATGAAGACTAGGCCAAGAGGAGGGCAGATATCTTTCCATGGGGATCAAAAGTGATTTGGATGAGTTCTTAAAAAACTTTTGAGAGCAGCCATTTTTTTATTCCAAATTTTTAGTGCATTCAAACTTCACCATTTGGTATGGTTGGATGTGATCCCATGTCCCGATGGGGTTCTGGATTACCAGTCCAGTGACATTTCCCCTTGCCAATACCTCCTCATTGTACCATCATTGAATGTCAAGGGTAGACAGTTAAAATTTTCTTTGGCTGGAGTTGGCCGTTGCTAAATATTTGTGTGGTATGAATGTTATTTGCTAGTTATCAACTCAAACCTGAATACTGTCAAAGTATCACTGCATGTGGGGGTGGGCTACTTCAACATCTGAGAAATCACAAATAGTACTGAATACCCTGCAATGATTTGCAAATATCCCCACTAATGTTTGAGGGAAGATCATTAACAAAACAGCTGAAGATGGTTCAGCATGAGGAACCCTTACAATGATGTCCCCCTGGGCCTGAGATGATTGGCTCCAATAATCACTGACGTCTTCCTTTTGCACTAGGTATTGCTACAAACAAGGGTGAGACAGCCCTGATTCCCAGTGACTTCAAATTTACTAGGGTTGTTTGATGCACAAATGATGAAATGCTGTTAAGATGTCAAAAATGATGACTCTCACCTAACCTATAGAATTCAGCACCATGTTTGAACTATGGATGTTATGAGGTCAGGAGCTGAGAGCTTTTGTTGGGATCAAAATTCAGCCTTGGTGCTGCATTTGAATAGACAGGCTAGGAGACCAGTTACATTTCAGCATATCTTTAGCAGTAAGACAGAATATTATAAGGCCATTAAGCTTTTGCTAAATACAACTCTTCCAGGTGTTTACTGATATCACATGGAGTGTGTCAAATTGACTAAAGACTGACATCTGTAATACAGTGGAGGTCAGGAGATTTTATCTGAAAATTTCTCAATGACTATGCATTGTTCAATTAAGATCTTTCCTGTCATTCTTTTGCTTCATTTTATCTTTGCTAGGTCCTCTCTGATCATATTATAGTTAGCTGTCTTATCAATTTAGAAGTTCCTCTCTATTACCAGTCTAAACCTTTATGATACAATTATCACCCTTCAGTTTTGTCAATGAAAGTTGTTTTATGTGACATATCTCAAATTCTCCAGCATCTGATGCTTCCTTTATAGTTTGACCTGAAGACATTTCAAAAATTCCTTTCCATTTTCCTTTATTTTGCAATTGTTCTGATTGATATTTGGGTAATTACAGTTCCCCAAAAAACTATTTTGTATTTTCTTCGCATATCTCTGACATTTGCTTGAAGATATCCTTCTCTGTGTCTCTTTTGTTATATGGAGTACTCTTTGAAACATGGTTATATTGTTCTCGGTTCTCAACTCCAACCAAATGGATTCTGTTCTGGCTCCCGCTAAGTACAGCTTGTTCCTGCACTACAGTGTCCTCCCTAACCATACTGCCACTTTTTCAAACCCAACGTTTTCAAAAAAAACACTTTGTATCATTGAATATTAAATACACTTTGTACATTATTTCAGACATTTATCTGTTATTTTCAACATTCATGTTCCCACACTATTTGAACTTATAATGCAACCCTTTTCACTGTGTGTTTAGATACATGCATTCTAAATCTGCCTTTGTTTTCCTCATGGTAATACCATGTTAGATAGGAGCAGAAAAAAGACCTGTCCGTTTTTTGCATTATCCAACAATCTATCTCAGCTTTCATGCAGGTGACTCTTTTCTTTTATTTCTTTGTACTTGTGTGCACATCCCTGCCAATTTTATTTAAATTCTTCGCAGCCACAGTAATGGCTTCAGGTTAGCCTCGCATTTTATATCCACCTTGATTTGGCTCCCCATTAAAATTAGTCGAAGGAAAAATTGGGAGAGGTGTCTGATGCAATCCTACTATCTACCCAAAGGAATGATCTTAACATTGCCTCATGACATTCAAACTCAGGGACACAGCATGTGAGACATCACCTTTCCCCAGCATGTAAAACATTTAAGTGTTTTTTTTATTGTAACAAAATGTTTACCAAGTTTTAGATCAAAATAGTAGCTTGAATAGAATGTTAAATTAGATGAGATAAAAACTACAGATAAATTTCAAAACAATGTAAAATATTATCAAGGTAAGCTTCATTTAACACAGAAGAATGATTATGCAGATGCAAACATTCCAGAAACAATGTACTGATCAGCAGGAAGTGAGGGAAATGAGTTTGCCACTGAGATTTTTCATCATCACCTAATTTCTGCCAGACAGCTCATGCTAAGATTACCCTTGATGTTTACACAAAAATGTGAAATTAAATTAAGATGTTTGAGGTAATGTATTCTGGTGAAGCTAAACCAAAGATTAATTTGACAGCTCAATGGAGCATGCAGAACAAGTATCTCCATTAAACTTGCTATTGATTTAGTTATCCTGGCAAGCACAAACTGAACTGTTGCGAAAAGAGGGTTAAATTGATCTAGTGGTGATGTCTAACCAGTGAGGAAATCAGCCAAAAATTGGAATTGAACAGTAGAACAGAGGGAGCCCAACATCAAGAGCTGAGAAGAAGAGGAGACAACATAACATTGAGATGTACAATGGAACTGTACAGGAGTCATTGCTGGTCACTAGTGTAGCTTACACAACTCTTGTGGCTTTTTAATCAAGCTAGAGTTGTTAGATGATGCAGTTTGAGAGTGAATGTAAAATTATACTATGTCTATTAGAGAACGGAAAGAGGACCACTTCAGTTGAAGGAATTTTTCTGGGACTTTAACCCAGAGAGTTGTGAGTGCATGGAATACTTTGCCAGTAGAAGTCATGGAAGCAGAGTTATTAGTGACATTTAAGCGACTGCTGGACATGCACATGGACAGCAGTGAATTGAGGGGAATGCAGATTAGGTTATTTTATTTTTGGATTAGGATTATTCCACGGCACAACATCGTGGGCCGAAGGGCCTGTACTGTGCTGTACTTTTCTATATTCTATGTTAACAGGACTGATTGTTACCAATTGTTAAAAGACAAGACATTATACTGAATTCAGGATAATAAAAAGATACAATGGATTTTTTTCAGTCTGACAATGGCTCTGCACTGCAAAGCTAGTTTGGGTATAGCCTGCCAATTTGTTAGATGCTAAATGCTTCCATTGGTTACAACAAAGTTTGAAATGTGATCTTAACTCATTACCTAGAGTTAAAACATCCATTCAAGTTTTGGGTCATTATTTCCTTTACATAGTTTTTTGGGGACTGTCAGTTTTGGTTCTATTTTGGCCTTAACCTTTTAAATATTTGAGCCAAAATGGTGATAGTAGTTACCATGTTCATTAACAATGGGAACATTTCAATTTCAGAATTCCTACAGCTTGCATTTTACACAGCAAGTATAATTAAAAACTAAAGCAGAAATTGCTGGAAAAGCTCAGCAGGTCTGGCAGCATCTGTGAAAAGAAATCAGAGTTAATATTTTGGATCCAGTGACCCTTCCTTAGACCAACTATAATTAAATATTTGTTTCATTTTGGCTGACAGACTACATAGAACTGGCTCTGAAGCAGTATAAGCTATAGCAATCGATTGCTGGCACTGTTCTAGGAGTGAAAAATTAAAAGCCCTGACCCTAAGTGACTCCAAATGATGAATGATTATATGGCAATTAAATGAGAATTTTTCTATTTAGTTTCTTCATATGGAAACATAAAGAAAATGTCTTCCAAAAAAAATCTTAATATATGGCATAATCACATATGGCAGGAAGAGTGCATAAAATGTGTCCAGAATTATGAGTCATTCAAGTGCTCGTTGGTTAGAAATCCTGAAATCAATTGATTTATATTTTCTTTATTTGGTACAGCTACTGTTTTCTAGATTATTACAAAGGATAAAATACAATAGAACATTTTATAAAAATGCAGCAATACTGTAAAATATGGATTTTATTTCAGTTGACTTACACTTGCCTTACAAAAAAAACTGTGAAATTCCTTGAAAAAGTTGGAAAATGCACACCTGAAACTCTCATTTTTCATAATATTATAATAATGTTCAAGGAGGGTAGGGCAACTGGTTTTGACATATCTAAATGCTTATGTGAAATAAAGTTACATAATCATATGTGTAGTTATGTTTTCATATGTAGTAGATAAGCATGGATTATTTGTGCTACAACTATTTAGGGTAACCTTCTGCTTTCTTCTTCTGACTTATCAGAATCATGTGTATCAAAGTCAGGTATTGTCTTTTCTTTGGGGCAGTCCTCATAATATTTTTTGATATACTTCTGCACAGTCCAACCCTTATATTCATTGGGCATTGTGCATTCAAGGCCTTCAAATTGTACATTGTAGTGAACCTGCAACCAGTAGGCCAAATAGTGGATTTGAAAATCACACCTCCATGGATTTCCAGTAAGAACCAGCCTCTCTATAAAGTATAGGTGCTCCAAGACGCCATATTCAAAGTTGTACAAAACATTTGAAGATAGATCCAGCTCCTTCAGACGCAAAAGACCAGAAAATGCAGCTGAAATTGAAAAAAAAACTTTCTCTCTCAAATTACTTCATATAGAGTTTACTTTAAGTCATTTTGAGTTCACTGAGATATAAAACAGCTCAAAAGTTTGTCCAACATAAAAAGAAGCGATCTGGCTGCTTGAGTTGATGCGATTCATCCAGTCCCTCTACCATTAACCTCCTCCCACTCTTGTCCTGGAACAGTGCAGTTCTTTAAAATTGACTTTTCTTTAATTCTCTTTTCAATGCTATGACTGAACATGATTAACACTTTGTTAGGCAGCGCAGTCCAGATTTTAACTATTCACTGTAAAGAATATTTTTCCTCATGATTCCTTTGATTCATTTGTTATTTACCTTAAATTCATATCCTCTGGTTCTCTTATCACCTCCAAAGAGAGCAGTTGCTGTATATCTGTACTAAACTTATCCCTTCTAAAGAGAAAAAAAACCCTATTTGTCCTTGTAACTGAAGTATTTAATCTCTTGAACCATTTAAATATACCCATCCTTTCTAACATAACCTCTTTTAAGATTTTAACCCATTTGGTATCTCAATTAGCTCCTCTTTCACTATAATTTTAGTAACATATTAAAGACTGATACAAAGCATTCATCCACACCTGAGCCAAGCTCCCATTCTTTTACTACTGCAATATCTTTACCTTTGTGTTTGTTGGCGCTTTACATTATTTTCCTTTTGCCACTTTGACTCCTACTCTACTATCCCCCTGAATTTGCTGCAGTCAGCTTTCTTTTCCCTGTATTATCAATTTAACATCTATCAAATGTATCATTTTTGTGCTTCATTTTGTAGCTATTTTGTCAGCCAGCTCTGGCTTTGGGTGTTGCACCCTTTCCCCTCTTGGAAATTACATTGTTAACAGAACAATCTTCTCTGGAAAGGTTTGCTTCATTGTTTAGTTGTAGTTTTGTTTTAAACTTATCTTTCATTCCGATTTACCTGGGAAAGATCTGCTCATACTAAAAAAAAATCTGGTTTCAATTCTGTAGCTGCAGAGTCCCTATCACCATTGCATGATCTTCCTGTTCCCAACCTTCCATGGTAACATGTTCATAGTTTTTATGTGGTTATCAATTGAACTATTAATCTCACTACTGTTCAGAATTGAATACCGGTTTTGATGAACTCCGTGAACAAAACTGTGATGAATGTTTCTCAATATAAACAAATGTAGGATCATTCAGTTTAGATTTAATAGGAATGTAGCTGAGCAATTTCTAAATGGTGAGAAGCTAGAAGTAGTGGAGGGGGTTGGTTTCAAGAGGTACTAGAGGGTCCAGGTACATTAATTGTAAAAATGTTACGAATAGATACAGAATTGAAATGCTGACCTTCAAATCTAGAGAATACAAATGAGTAGAAGTCATGCTTGGGCTATATAAAGCCCTGGTTAGACCACAATTGGAGTACAGTGGAGGTTTGAACACTACAATGTAAGGAAGGATGCATTGGCTTTCATAAGGGTTCTGAGTAGACTTAGTAGAACGACACCTAGATGCCAAAGGTTAAATTATGAGGATAGGTATGGTAGAGTTTTGGGATTTTCTCTTCAGTAATCATGCTTGATCAAATGTCAGTTTCAAAACTTGTTGTAATTGTTGTATCCAAAGGCATTAATTATATTGCAAATTTGCTATTATTTCATTGAATAAAGGGCTAAATCTCTTACTCCAGTTTCTGTGTTGATGGCTTCAGCTAATGGGAAAAATGAAGTCCCATTCTTTTAGGAACTACCACTGCATGGCACAAATTTTACAAGTAGATTAAAACAGTTGTGAAGGGAGAAAAAATAGTTTGTTCAGTCTTTGACATCCTTTCTAATGAAAGGTCGCAAATCTGAAGCATTGATTCTCCCTCTCTTTCTGCAGATACAGATCTGTGAAGTAACTTCAGCTCATTTCTGTTTTTATTTTAGATTTCCAGCTTCTGCAATGCTTTATTTTTATCGAACCCATTGTTTTCACCTCATATCATGTCAGATTTCATTTTATCCATATTATTCAGAATTTGCCAGGAGAATGTCAATAATCTTTCTGAATTAATTAGTGCAGTCTATTTAGAAAATTTCTTTACAGATTGAGAATTTGTTTGATAATTTGCATATCCACACCCTGAGCATTTTGAGGGACTTGGCTGTTTGCAAACTATTCAGTTTCACCTTTTTTTTAAACAACATTTTAACACATTATAACAATTATATGTAAAACACATTGTAATGTTCTTACCAGGATCTATGTATCCTATTGAATTGCTGCTGAGGTTTAATGTTTCTAATTCGTTAAAATTCATGAAGTTTTTGGCGTTCAATTGCCTGATGTTATTCCTGGATAGATCAATTTCTAGAACTTCAACAGGAATATCAATTGGAACTTTCATTAGGTCTGTGAAAACAATAAAATTATGTTAAGCCTTTTATATAAACCAGTCAATCTCTTTTGCTGTTGCATATGGAAGTCATGCACAACATTCTCTCTAGCTATTTTTGTATGTACAGACAATACACAAATGAAAGAATTCAGAGCTCTGTGACACAGAGGGATATGGGATACACTTGGCAGATAAAGCTAAGGGTAATCCAAAGAGATTCTACAAATATATTCAGGGCAAAACAGCAACTAGGCAGAGCATAAGGCCCCTTAAAGATCAACAAGGTCAACTACATATGCAACTACAGGACATGGAGAAGATATTAAATGAATATTTCATGTCAGTTTTTTCTGTGGAGAAAGAAGTGGAGGCTAGGGAACTTGTGGAAATAAATATTGATGTCTTGAAAAAAGTTCACATGACAGAAGAGGAAGTGCAGGAGGTCTTAAATAACATAAAAGTGGTTAAATGTCCAGGACCTGATCAAGTATATCCCAGAATGTTGAGGAAGCTAGGGAAGAAATTGTGGGCCCCCAGCAGAGATATTTGATCATCTATAGCCATGAGTGAAGTGCCAGAGGACTGGAGGATGGTTACTATTGTAACTTTATTTAAGAAAGGCTGTAGGCGAAGCCTGTTAACCGAAGACCTTTGAGTCTGACATCAGTGGTGGGTGAGTGTTGGAGTGGATTTTGAGAGATAGGATTTACATGCTTTTGGAGAGATAGGGACTGATTAGGGATGGTCACTAGGGCTTTGTGCTTGGGAAATCATGTCTCACAACCTGATTGTTTTTTGAGGTTATACCCAAAAAATTGATGAGGTCAAATGACAGGCATTGTCTACATGGGCATTAGTAATGCCTTTGACAAGATTCTGCATGTTAGACTAATTAGTAAAGTTATATCACATGGGATTCAGAGAGACTTTGCCAATTGGATACAAAATTGGCTTGACAGTGGGAAACAGAGGGTGGCGGTGGAGGGCTGTTTCTCAGATTGGAGGCCTGTAGCCAGTGGTGATCTGCATGGATCAGCACTGGGTCCATTATTGTTTGTCATTTATTTAAATTATTTATATGAAAATTTAGGAGTCACTTTAGTTGGTCAGTTGTGGCTGACACCAAAATTGGTAGTATAGTTAGTGAGGAACGTTATCTAAGATTACATAGGGATCTTGATCAATTAGGCCAATGGGCTGAGAAGTGGCAGATGGAGTTAAATTTGGATAAATGTGAGGTATTGCATTTTGGTAAATCAAACAAGGGCAGGACTTATATAGTTAATGGTAGGGCCCTGGGTAATATTGTTGAAAAAAGAGACCTAGGGTTCAGGTATATAGTTCTTTGAAAGCTCCATCACAGGTAGACAGGGTGGTTTAGAAGGTGTTTAGCATGCTTGCCATCATTGCTCAGATCATTGAGTATAGGAACTTGCATGGTTCAATGTGTCACTGAAATTTGACTACCAACCAAAAATGTTGCTGTGGACAATGACAACAATCAAAAGTCCACAAGTCAAACAAAGTCGCATGCAAGGTTCTACTTGCAAAGTTCTCTTTCAATGGCGAACAGGTAACGGGTATAGTGTTGTGAACCTGGAGATCCTAATCAAGAAACTTTACACAGGCTGCTATTGCATGCATGTTGTTGGATGTCTTTGTTGCACAAAGCTATCTTTCTGGACTGCACCATTCATAATTAAACAGACTATATTGGATATCTCTGTTCACCTGAATGGGGAGGTGATTTAGGAAGGGTGCCCTAAAAATAGTTGGGTAATTAGATCAAAGGTGAAATAGAGGAAGTTGCGAGATGGTAAGAAAAGAGTATGAAAGAGTACAGGAAACCCAGGTGGTGTAGTAAGTGGATGACAATAGTAAGCTGACTAGAGACAGGATAGGAAAAGGAAACTAGGAGGAGAACACAAAGCTTAAGGAAAGGACAGAAGGAAGAGTGGAGGGGACAAGATACAGAAAAGTGTAAAAAAAAGGATACAAGAATTAAAGAAGAAGTTTGTGCAAGGGGATGTGTGGAGAACAAAAATATATTTCACAGGCAGGAGGTATGTCTGGTCAAAAAAGCTTCTCTGAAAAGAAAGGGAAAAATTCAGCGTTTGTTGGATGAGAGTGTGGAGGACCACCGTGAAAAGTAAGAAAGAGAGAGCGATAAAAGGAAGGACCATGAGTGAAAGCTGCTTGCAGCTGCTACTAGTTATAATCCATCACACTGAAAATATTAAACAGCATTGAAAATTCTCTGAGGGATTTTCTTAATGTCATTTCCAACTGCAGATAGCGCTAGACATTGATAATATAAAAATTTATGACTGCCGATGCTAGAAGGCATAACTGGACAAATGATTCACTATACTTTTTCCACAGAAGCTAAAGAACCTTGTGCCAGCACAAGGAAATTATCCAGTTTGGTGCTAGCTGCCTCACCTCCGAATCAGAAAGTTCATAGGTTTAAACCCAGATCTAAAGACTGGAGTCAATAACCTAGATTAATACATTAATACAGTGCTGAAGGAAGGTTGTACTTGCAGATGAAAAACAGTCTGAAGTGTGCATTCTCATGGAGGTAAAATAATTCATTGCATTATTAGCGGAAGAGTTTTGTAGCAGCCTGATCCAGAACTTATCCTGTAATCAACACCATCAACTGTGTTTGGTCATTAACTTAGTTTCTTTGAAGCTGGTTATACAGAGACTCGCTATTGCTTTGCCCTTCACCTATGATAGTGATTAGTTTCAAAATTACATAATCAATTCCAAAACATTTGAGTTATCTTGAAGTGATTAAAAATGCTAAATAATGTTATTCTGTACAAAAATCATTTATTTGAGAATGCGCTGAATCTCTAATGTTTCCCAAAATGGTCTCCTCTGTGGATGTAAAATGCTAACAATTTTCTTCATTTGAGGTACCATCCCATAGCAAGGAAGAAAGTTTGAAGACTGCAAGAAAATTGATGTGAGAATCATGGCGCATGATTAACTGACACCCATTCTTAGCAATGTAGACAGGCTGAAAACCTCCTGTTGCTAATTTACATTACAGTATCAAATGGTCTAACACTAAGTTAGAATGGCTTGGCAGGAAGTCCAAGTTTGCATGAAGCTAGAAACACTTCAAGCTAGTCTGCATTTAAAGGCAAAATGTAGTTTGACTGGAGCAGGTGCCAAAAACTGCTAAAGAAGAATTTATTAGCCGAAAGAGGAGAGGTTGTGGTGCAGCAGGCCAGAAGAATTTACTGCATGGCTCTTCAATGCAGTTCTAGAAGTCTTAGTGCATAGGAGAGAGATCCTTCTTAATCATTAAGTCATAGGCAGTGGGAACAAATAGCCCTTGCATAACATCAACAGTATAACTCCAAAGAACTGCATACAGTGCCACAAAAATGCAATGACCTTGCAAGAGTGGTCAAAATCAGTGAATACTTTTTTACACAGCAAATCATTTAAAAGTGAACATTAATCTCCTGTATCTTCTCTGTTCAACAAATCCTCTTCATTCTCCTATCAGCAGTCTTCATTAAGCATACCCAACATCTAACATTAATAGCTTTGCTTTACCTATTTCAAATTTAGCATGGCTGTAAGCCTCACATGCCCATTTCACAACCTGTGTGTATTGCCAACCATTCGACTGCCTCAGGCACATCACCGAAACACATTCACCAGGCAATTCACTTTCCTCATCGGCAAACATCCTTTTCTTTTGTGGGACGATGTGGCCCACAATCGAGAAAGCATCTAATTGGTGAATGATGACTGCGTATGATTCTAGGTATCCTCAGAGTGGCCACAACCAAGGCCGTAAACAGAGCTGAAACCATCCAGAACAAATTTATGTTCCTACCTCCTACTGCCTCACATCACATTTCCCCTTGACCAACAAACCCTTGGAAGTTACAGTTGCAGTTGATGTAAACATGCATCTCTTGCTTACTTACCTCTCACACACCTAACCTCTCCCTTACCATAACCCGACCATTGTTCCTTTATCCTTACAGATATCCAGCAAGTTCTACCTCAAGCACTGTTGCTCCTGCCTGAAGTCCAAAAGAAACAAAAGAAAAGCATTGTCACTTGATCTCCCACTTGCACCCCCTTTCAGAAACCAGCAGTGCATGTATTTTAAAGATCAGCATAGGGGTGGGATCTGCATATGGTAAGTATTCAGGCATGTATTGCCTGCAAACAGTACAAGAAGAAAGGATTGAGCAGGTAGCCACGCCCTGGAAGACAAGATCATACATGAGTTCTGCTGCAAAGGATATGGATTGGGTTTCAGCAGGGCAGCCCATGGAGAACCACTGGTGGGCACTAGCCACTAAGAAGTCCAGTCTCTCGGCAACAAATTTTGCGTAGTGTTTTTAGGCTATTACTTCCAGTGTGGAAATGGTGGATGACCCAAGATGCTGACAGATGCCTTATCTTCCACTACAGTACAAGAAGAACCACTGAATATCTCTGATCTGCTTGAAACCTCAACCTGCTCTGTGCTGAATGGAGCTTTCAGGATCTCACAATAGTCCAGCAGTCTGCACTCAGGAGATTGTTAGGCGTACAGAGACACTGCTTTGGGAGACAGGTGATGTAGATAAGATGAATGGAGTATGAAACAAAAACAGAAATTGCTGGGAATGCTTAGCATGTCTGGCACCATCTGTGGAGAGAAATTAGAGTTAACATTTCAGGTCTAATGACTTTTCTTCAGACCCTGCTGAGTTTCTTCAGTAATTCCTGTTTTTGTTTTGGATTTTCAGCTTCTGCAAATCTTTATTTTCAGCTTTGCAGACATGCTGAAATCTCTGAAGCAGTATGATGTATCAGCATAAGGCCAGCTTAATGCACGTGCCTGACAGATATTATTTATAATGGTGACTATTTGAAACTTGGCAGAATATTGGATGGTTTGGAAGTTGTTTTGTTTTGGTGGTTATGAATAAGAGGGCAATGTGATGCTTCATAAAAGTAAAGGCAATGTTTGTGTGCCTGTTGTACCATGGAGATTTGAATCTTGTGTTGCGTGGAACAGTGGTTGAATGAGGCAAACACAGGCAGCTCATAGACCAAACATGTGTTTGTTGCTCCCTGACTTCCTTAAGTTCCTGAGCTGCTCACCATATTCCTGGTGACAGGGGCTGTGCAGTCATAATGGCACAACACCATATATCTGGACAAAGCTCTGGTGAGTAGTAGAGGGCTCCTCCAGAGTGGTCCAGGCAATTGACGCATTGCCTTAGAACTCCAATGGTCAGCTTTACAATGTTATGTGGCAGCATGGCTTGCATTGTATGCATGCTGGCCACACCTGGTTGGACTCAGGCAGAGTCATGAACCACCTGTTAGATTTTATTGCCAACACCTCCAGTTGTCCTCTGGCTTGATGCAATGGCTAAAATAAAGAAAGAACAATAATCTCACATTGAGTGTAAACATTACAAGTGCTGCCAAACTGTATGATTATACCAAGTGCACAATCAGTTGATGGCCTTTGGGACGCATCTTAGCATTTAGCTATTGTGATTGTAAAGTCACATCCTGCTCAATGAGGAAACCCACTGCCCCAGCTGTATTTCTGTTGTCAGTCAGCCAGCCAGCACAGCTGTTGGTGTCCGTGCCACTTGAACAAAGAGAGAACATAACAGACTCCTGATATAAAGAGTTGCTGTTGTCCTTCTGCAACAGCTGTAGGTGGATGAAAACACAAGATATTAGAGGTGTTGTCTGCTGCAGACAGGGAGGATCCTCAAAGGAAGAAATTTGGAAGCACAGTCACCTTGACAGCCACTGGCATTGCCATCCATTCCGGCACTGATTGGTAGTAGTGATCGAATTCTATGAGTAACACTTTTGTCAAGCACTGAAAATATACATTGTTTCAGGCTTAGCTGAAGGAAAGAGAAATGCTCACTGAAGTTGCTAGGTGGGTAAAGTAGCCTGGCAAGAAACCCATCTCTCCCCCCACTCTGTAATTATCTTGTTCAGTTTATCTTTTGTGCTATAGCTGAAGGGCTTAGCAACCCATTGATGGTCCCCTTAAACAGAAATTGGGAGGAGATCGTTGCTACTGTTAAACACAAGTTTAGCTGTGTATGTTTAAGACTGTTAGCTTGAGTAACAATACAAAAAGCAGCAGCACCCGCATCAAATCAGCATTAAATGTGTACTTATTTTAATTTCCTTAGCAAGATGGCATTTGGGACAGGATATGCCTGGCACTGCAAACACTATTTTGACATGAGACAGAGTGCCAAAGTTGAAGGTATTGTGCAGTCCATTTTCCTGCACAATTTTCCTGATCTTTCCGTACACTGTATATGAACAGCACTCCTCATAACTTGTTCAGACTGCTTCAAAGTAAATGATACAAGATTAAAATCAACCTATACACTTTATTGCTATAGTTTATCATTCCATTAATTAACAATTCCCATCAATTGTGATCTGCAAATGTTTTTCGTCATTTATGAGATGTAACCTGCTGATCAACATTTATCACCCCTATGAGCCCTTGAAAAGATGAGCGACCTGCCTTCTTGAACAGTTGCAGTCTTAGTGCTGTAGATTGATCCAAAATGCCCTTCCAGGATTTTGACCCTGTGACAGTGAAAGGATGGTCATATATTTCCAAGTGAGGACAGTGAATGGCTTGGAGGGGAGTTTTCAGGTGGTGGTATACCCATGTATCTGCTGCCCTTGTCCTTCTAGACAGAAGTAGTTATGAGTTTGGAAGGTGCAATCCAAGGATCTTTTGTGAATTTCTGTAGTACATCTTGTAATTAGTAAACGCTGCAGCTACTGAGTGTCAATGGTAGAGAGAGGAAATGCTTGTGGACATGATGCCAATCAAGCAGGCTGCATTGACCACTCGAGTGGTGGTGGCGCTGCACCCATCCAGGCAAGCAGGGAGTATTTTCCTGATTTGTGCCTTGTAGATGATGGACAGGCTTTGGGGGATCAGGGGATGAGTTACTTGCAAAGTATCCCTAGCCTTGACTTAGTTTGTAGGAGCCCAAATGACTTTCTGGTCATTGTTAACTCTCTGGATGTTGATAGTGGGGGATTCAATGATTCTAACACCATTGAATATCAAGGAGTAGTGATTTAATTGTCCCTTATTGAGATGGTCATTGCCAGGCATTTGTAGGTATGAACGTTGATTATCCAAAACCAACTAACCAACTAACAACCCTGCACCTATGCCAAAACTCTTCCTAGCTCAAGATGAGATTTTATTGACCTACACTTCTGTGTTGATCCATTAACCTGAACTCCCTCTTTATCTATATCACAAATAGTGCTGTCATTATTATTCTATTCCATTATTCTATTATCCAGTATTTGCTTAATGAGAATTAAAAACAGCAAGTGGAAAGATACAGCTGGTGACCAATGAAAAGTAGAAACTATGAAACCACAATTTTAGTATGAAGGACCACAAAGGCTTTTGGTAGTGAATCATAGTCATCTTATGTTCTATGATGAAAATGATTTTAAATTAAAAGCTATGACATATGGATATTATTAAGAGGGGTTTGTTCAATCCAGTGAACATAAAATAGCTAAAGCTCCTTTCCAGACTATGCTTTCATTTAGTAATTCAAGAAAATGTATAATTAAAGATTGTTTCTTTGTTGGCATAAGAAAGCTATCATGCCAAACCACAAACAAAATGAGATCCATTTGAATATTTAACATGAAAGTCTTTTCAAAAATACCACACTCCTTTCAATAATACTTTCTGACGTACCAAATTTTGAGAATTGCATTCAGTATTCCAGCTGTGGTCTGACTAGTGCCTTTTATAATTTTAGCTAGATCACTATTTTGTTAGCTGAATTCCTTTTTTCTGAAATAAAGGCCACTGTTCTATTGCCTTCTCTACTACTTGCTAAACTTGTACATTAGCTTTTTGTAATTTATGCATGAGGACACCCATATCCCTCTGTGCTACAGTTTTCTGCAGTCTTTCTCCATTTAAATAATATTCAACTCCTATGACCATGTATTAGAACATAGAACATTACAGCACAGTACAGGCCCTTCGGCCCTCGATGTTGTGCTGACCTGTCATACCGAGCTCAAGCCCATCTAACCTACACTATTCTATGTACGTCCATATGCTTATCCAATGACGACTTAAATGTACCTAAAGTTGGTGAATCTACTACCGTTGCAGGCAAAGCGTTCCATTCCCTTACTACTCTCTGAGTAAAGAAACTACCTCTGACATCCGTCCTATATCTTTCACCTCTCAATTTAAAGCTATGCCCCCTCATGCTCGCTGTCACCATCCTAGGAAAAGGGCTCTCCCTATCCACCCTATCTAACCCTCTGATTATTTTAAATGTTTCAATTAAGTCACCTCTCAACCTTCTTCTCTGCAATGAAAACAGCCTCAAGTCCCTCAGCCTTTCCTCGTAAGACCTTCCCTCCAGACCAGGCAACATCCTGGTAAATCTCCTCTGCACCTTTTCCAAAGCTTCCACATCCTTCTTATAATGCAGTGACCAGAACTGCACACAATACTCCAAGTGCGGCCGCACCAGAGTTTTGTATAGCTGCAGCATAACCTCATGGTTCCGGAACTCGATCCCTCCATTAATAAAAGCTAAAACACCGTATGCTTTCTTAACAGCCCTGTCAACCTGGGTGGCAACTTTCAAGGATTTGTGTACATGGACACCGAGATCTCTCTGCTCATCTACACTACTAAGAATCTTACCATTAGCCCAGTACTTTGCCTTCCAGTTACTCCTACCAAAGTGCATCACCTCACACTTGTCTGCATTAAACTCCATTTGCCACCTCTCAGCCCAGTTCTGCAGCTTATCTATGTCTCTCTGCAACCTACAGCACCCTTTGTCACTATCCACAACTCCACCGACCTTAGTGTCGTCTGCAAATTTACTAACCCATCCTTCTACGCCTTCATCCAGGTCATTTATAAAAATGACAAACAGCAGTGGACCCAACACCGACCCTTGCGGTACACTACTAGTAACTGGTCTCCAGGATGAACATGTCCCATCAACTACCACCCTCTGTCTTCTTTCAGCAAGCCAATTTCCGATCCAAACTGCTATACCTCCCACAATTCCATTCCTCCGCATTTTGTACAATAGCCTACTGTGGGGAACCTTATCGAACGCCTTGCTGAAATCCATATACACCACATCAACTGGTTTACTCTCAGCTACCTGTTTGGTCACCTTCTCAAAGAACTCAATAAGGTTCGTGAGGCACGACCTTCCCTTCACAAAACCGTGTTGACTATCCCTAATCAATTTATTCTTTTCTAGATGATTATAAATCCTATCCCTTATAACCTTTTCCAACACCTTAGCAACAACTGAGGTAAAGCTCACTGGTCTATAATTACCAGGGTTGTCTCTACTCCCCTTCTTGAACAGGGGAACCACATTTTCTATCCTCCAGTTGTCTGGCACTATTCCTGTAGACAAAGATGAGTTAAAGATCAATGCCAAAGGCTCGGCAATCTCCTCCCCGGCTTCGCAGAGGATCCTAGGATAAATGCCATCCGGCCCAGGGGACTTATCTATCTTCATCCACTATAGGATTTCTAATACCTCTTTCTTGTGAACCTCAATCCCACCTAGTCTAGTAGCCTGTATCTCAGTATTAGTAGCCTGTATCTCAGTATTGTTGAGGCAGAAGTAAGCCGATCAGCCCCTCAAATCTGTCACTCAGTGAGATCATGGCTCCAATACTCCACTTTCCTCCGTTTCCCTGGCTCTTCTGTTTTTCTTGCCCAAGGGCTTAACCTCACATTTCTTCATATTATTTTCAATCTGCCACATTTTTTATCACTTGCTCAACCTTTCTATACGCATTTGCAGACTCTGCATCACCTTCACCAGTTGCTTTCCATCATTGCTGTTCTTGCAAGCTTAACTATAGTACATTTACTTTCCTTACCTAAGTTATTGATATATATATAAAAATAGTATATCCAGATTCTTTAGCTGTTCCTTGATATCAAATGGGAGTTAATCAAGTTGTCTGAAGACTGGCATCTGCGATGGGGTCATTTGCTTTGTCCACCCTTGCAACAATTTGTTTGATTTTCATCCTTGATTTTTTAATTTGACAGAGAGTTTTTCAATGCTTCCAATGTGGCTTCCTCTTTTATGGGGCACTACCAGGGTGGTTGTTGATAACAACTAAAAAAATGTCTTCCATGAAGCATTGTTGGCCATCTGCAGCAACAGAACCGTATGCAACCACAGTCTATAACCTCATGGTTAGGCATATGTCTCACTTGGAGTATTTTCATTAGGCCGTCGATTCAACTCATGCTCTATGAGGAACATCGGAGAGCATATCCTGGAGTAGCACAAGTATACGGCAAGCAGGTTAATGGATCAACAGAGAAGTATAGGTCAATAAAATCTCTTCTTGAGCTCGGAACAGTCTTGGCATAGGTGCAGGGCGGTTAGTTAGTTTTGGAGTGTCTTTGGATAATCAAAGTTCACACCCACAAATGTCTGGCAATGACCATCTCAATAGGGGCAATTAAATCACCACTCCTCAATATTCAATGGTGTTAGAATCACTGAATCCCCCACTTTCGACACTCAGAGAGTTACCATTGACCAGAATGTCACTTGGGCTCGTCATATTAATAGAGTGACTATGAGCTAAGCCAAGGCTAGGGATACTTTGCAAGTAACTCACCCCCCGATCCAACCCCCTTATCAACGAAGGTTCCAACTTGATGAAGTTCTGGATAAAATACATGTTGAAACAAGGGAAACACATGCTATAGATAGGCTAAGCAATCCCACCGTCCAATCGCTTAGATTAAATGGCTGCAGTCCTGTCATAATTAATTTCTTCTGAGTGCAGTGAATCTATGGATTCTTTACTGCAGAGGGCTGTCAAGCTTAGGTTCACAGAGACAGATTTTCAATCAGTAAGGGAATCAAGGGTTATGGAGAAAAGACAAGAAAGTGGAGTTGAAGACTATCAGATCAGCCATGATCTCTTTGAATGGCAGAGCAGACTCTACGGACTCAACGGCTTACTTCTGCTCCCATGTCCGATGGTCTTATGGATACAGAAAAGGCTATGTGTCCCAGTGTCCCAACTGCAATACTGGAAGCTTTTGTTTAAGAACTAGTCTCACCCTTAACCAAGCTGTGCCTGTACAGTTACAAATGGACATGCTCATAAAAAAATTCCAAATAACTTGAAGTTCCTAGGTATTTTGTCAATTTTTGGCTTTAATGCCTCTCTGTTAAAGAAAATTCAACCAGAGTTCCTGCTCCTGTTTGCTTTTCAGTGTCTCCTGTTAGAATACACTGGTGTATGGACACAATGTAAGAATATGAATGCTTTGGTATAATAATTGACAATATTGGAAACTATCTTCGTATGCCCTGTCTTCAAAAAGTAGGACTAATCCAGTCTAACTAATTACTACACCATTAATCTACTCTCAATCATCAAAGTGATGGAAGATGTCATCTTACTTTATTCAGTAACAAAGTGCTCACTGAAACTCACTTTAGGTTCTGGTAGAGTCACTTGAATCCAGACTTCATTGCAATCTTTGTCCAAGTTTGGACAAAGGAGTTATGTTCTAGTGGCATTGAGACAGTGACTGCAAGGCAGCATTTGACCATGTGTAACATTAAGGAGCTGTATGAAAAATGAAGTCGATGGAAATCAGGGTAAAACTTGCAACTGGTTGAAATCATACCTAACTCAAAGCAAGAGGATTGGAGTTGTTGGAGACCGATCATCTCTATCCCATGAGGACATTGCTGTAGATATTCCTCAGGCCTGATCATCTTATCCGGCTTCATCCAATTAGCTTCTCTCAAACAAAGTCTGAAGTGAGAATATTCAGTAATGATCTCAGAGTACCATTCACAATTCCTCAGATCGGAAGCACGCATGCACACATGCGGCAAGATATGGACAACATTCAGGTCTGGGCTAGTGAGGTTTATTTTTATTCATTCACAGGATGTGGGCATCGCTGGCTAAACCAACATTTATTGTCCATCCCTAATTGCTCAAAGGACAGTTGACAGTCACTGTGGTAAGCAAAATTCCTGCCACAGAAATGCCAGGCAATGACCATCTCCATCGAGACAAAATCTAACTACCTTCTTGACATTCAATGAGTCAATACCATTCTTGAATCTCCTACCATCAACATCCTTAATATTATCATGGACCAGCAACTTAACTGGACCAGCAACATAAGTACCATAGACGCAAAGCAGATCGGGACTGATAACTGTACAATGGATATCTCAGCTTCACCTTCCTAATTTCTTTTCACTCTGTACAAAGCACAAATCAAAAGTGTGATGCAATACTCTCCACTTGGCTGAATTAGTACAACTCCAAACATCATTCAAGCAGCATGATACCACCCAGGACAAAACAGCTCATTGATCAATACTCTCTCCACCACTTCAAGTGTTCATTCCTTCTTTCTGTCACTGGCACTAGTGGTGGGAACATGTACATATCACAAACTACGAAATTTGTCAAGGCTCCTTCAATGTGTTCCAAACTCATGACCTGTACCTTCCAGAAGGAGGACCGTAGGTGTATTAGAACACCCCTATCTCCAAGTAACACACCATTCTGACTTGGAATTGTTATTGCTGTTTCTTTACCATTGCTTGGTCAAAGTTCTGGAACTTCCTCATTAAAAATACTGACAATGTACTCAAAACACATGACCTTCAGCGATTCCAGAAAGTGGCTTGCCACTCCTTTTAATGAACAATCGGGATGAGCAATAAATGCTGGCTCTGCACTAATGATCAAAGCCAAGGAAACAAAAAAAAATTAAAAGAAAAACTCCCCAATCTAATAATTGGGATCACTTTTCAGTGGGATATAACATGCCCAAATATTGTGGTTAAAATGACTGTACTGTAAATTCCCCATTATCAGCATATATTGGGGTGTTGGTTACATGTATCTGCTCGTTGCATTGAGAAATACTGTTTTAGAAACCCAATGCACTACCCTCCAGTATTCTGAGTAAAACATTTAAATCAACATGTCAAAAGGGAAGCTGGTGACAGCTGGGAGAACCACCACATGGTGGGTGAGCATATACGCAAGCTTAAAGAGATGTTTCTGAAGAAACTTAGTGAAGATGGTAAATTTTCTTTGAAATTTTTGCTGGATGCTTGAGAATTCTAGATACTTGAGTAGTGGATAATGGGAAATTAACTGTATTACATTTACACCTCTTAACAGGAATTGTGCTGTTAGTATGACACTCATAATAACCAGGTACCTGCTGCCCGTCGAGTAACCTGCAAACCTGCATTTGTCGATTGCCTAATTTCCAGCTAGTGGCAATAACCTTCAGAATACTGGTATGCAGAGTTCTTTGAAGTTGAGATCCAACATGATTTACCTGGTATTGGAAAATTGGATCAATGATCCATCCCTGCATAATTGATTTTTATCCAACACTTTAGTAAATTAGATGCATAGTACTCCAGTTTGTTGTGGTCAATTGATTGATAAGTTTGAAGTTGAGATTTTTTTCACCCTGTTTCAAATAGCCTTTCTATTTGATGCTTTAACGGGTAGGAATTTACATAATGAACAATAATAGGGCAATTCTTAAATCCATACTGAATATTTTACCTAAACCATGAGTAATTGTGACGCCTGTTATAGTGAAGGATGGGAAAAGGTTACTTGTTCAATTAGGCTAGAGAATTCTATACCGATGGTAGGTGACGGCATTTAAGTGCAAAATATGTTATTTTCTGTTACACTGATTGGACATTTTCTATCATTGACAATGTTGACATAATATTGGTAAAACTGCGTGCTCAAAAGAACCAGCTGTTGGATTATTTTTCAAGTGTCAACCTTTTAAGTTTAATTTGAGAAACACCATTTCTTACTGTAATGATACAAAGCTACAAAGAGTGTGGTTCAGTTATATCCTAAGTGGTATACTGTACATAGTTAACTTTTGAGCATGAAAACATTATTGCCAGCAGACTGCTGCAGCACACAAGGAGAAACCACAATTGGTTCTTGCACAGTTATAACCCTATGTATCATTGGTTATTGTGTTAGAATTTAGTGTATGTAATTTTTACACTTTGTAACTGAGATAAATTCTCATTACTTGGGTTGTACTAATTGTAATGCAACCCCTCACAATTAGTAGTTGAAGTGAACTGCATAGGTATCAACAAAAGACGTAGAAAGAGGAAATAGGTCCTGCTGAGGGAATATGAGCAGTTAAGGGCTAACTTAAAGAGCAAAACTAAAAAGGTATTCTCTGGATTTTTACCTGAGGCATCAGCAAATTGGCACAGGGTCAACAAGATTAAAGTGGAAAATGTGTGGCTCAAAGATTGGTGTCGGAGAAACGGTTTCAAAATCATGGGACACTGGCATCAGTACTGGGGAAGAAGGGAACTGTTTCAAAGCATTGAGCTCCATCTGAATCATGCTGGGACCAGAGTCATTGTGAATCACATAACTAGGACTGTGGATAGGGCTTTAAACTAAATAGTGGAGTGTGGGTTCAGGGGCATGGAAAATCATGGAAAAGTGTTAAAAGGGGAGAGCGCTCAGTGAAAATTAAAGTTTCCGGAATAAGTAAAACAACAGAGAATATCAAAGTGGTCAGGATTCTAACTTCAGGCACTGTAGCCAAGTGGAGAAAGGGGACCAGTCAATTCAGGACTAAGGGTGTTGTACACAACTGCATGCTGTACTTATAATAAAGTAAATGAACTTGTAGTGCAGATTGTAATTGGTAGGTAGAATGTGGGTATCACAGAGACACGGTTGCAAGCGGACCAGGACTGGGTACTAAATATCCAAGGATATATGTCCTATTGAAAGGACAAGATGATGGGCAGAGGAGTGGGGTTGCTTTGTGAGTTAGAAATGAAATTTAAATCTATTACCAAGAAGAGACATAGGCTCAGAAGGTGTAGAATTTGTGTGGGTAGAGTTGATGAACCAAAATGGCGAAAAGAACCTAATGGAAATTGTGTAAAGGACTCCTAACAGTGGTCAGGAAGTTGGGAAGAAAATAAATCTGGAAACAGAAAAGGCATGTAAGAAACGCACTATTGTGATCATCATGGGGGAACTTCAGTATGCAGATGGACTGGAAAAATCAGGGTTGTGGCGGATCCCAAGAAAAGGAATGACCCTGAGATTTTTTTTGGAGCATATTGTGGTAGAGCCCACTAAGGAACAGGCACTTCTGGATTTAGTGATGTGTAATGAAGCAGATTTGATTAGGGAGCTGGAGGTGCTCGTGATTGTTGGAGGTCAATCATCTGAGCTCCAGGACATCTCTGCAGGAGTTCTTTAGAGTAGTGTCCTCAGCCCAACCATCTTCAGCTGCTTCATCAATGACCTTCCCTCCGTCATAAGGTCAGAAGCGGGGATGTTCGCAGATGATTGCACAATGTTCAGCACCATTCATTATTTCTCAGATACTGATGCAGTCCATGTTCAAATGCAAAAAGATCTGGACAATATCCAAGCTTGGGCTGACAAGTAGCAAGTAACATTCATGCCACACAAATGCCACATTATGACCATCACCAATAAGAGACAATCTAAACACCGCCCTTTGGCACTCAACAGTGTTACCATCACTGAATCCCCTTCATCCTGGAGATTATCTTTGACCAGAAACTCAGCTGAACTCACCACATAAACACAGTGGCTCCTAGAACAGGTTAGAAGCTAGGAAATCTGTGGCGAATAACTCACCTCCTGATTCCTCAAAGCCTGTTCATCATCTACAAGGCATAAGTCAGGAATGTGATGGAATACCCCCCACTTGCTTGGATGAATGCAGCCCCAACAATACTGGAAAAGCTTGACACCATCCAGGACAAAGCAGCCTGTTTGATTGGCACTACATCCAGAAGCATCCACTCCCTCCACCATTAACACTCAGCAGCAGTAGTGTGTACCATCTACGAGATGCACTGCAGAAATTAATCAAAGATCCTCAGACAATACCTTTCAAACCCATGACCACCTCCATCTAAAAGGACAGCAGCAGATATATAGGAAAAACACTGCCTTAAAGCTCCCCTCCCAGCCACTCACTATTCTGACTTTGAAAAATATCACAGTTCCTTCACTATCACTGGGTCCAATTCCTGGAATTCCCTCCCTAATGGCATTGTGGGTCAATCTGGAAGCTCACCAGCAACTTCTCAAGGGCAACTGAGAACAGGCAATAAATGCTGGCCAGACAGAATCACCCATGTTCCAGACCCATGAATTTTTAAAAAGGTGAAGAAAGCCCTAAGGACTAGTAACCAAAATAGAATAGAATTCATCTTGAAGTTTAAGAGGGAGAAGATTGAATTAGGTATAAGGTATTAGAAGTGAGTAAATGTAACTGCAAAGACACGGGGGAAGAGGAGGCCAGAGTTGATTGAAAGGAAAGCTTAGCAGTTAAGAAAGTGGAGCAGCAATGGCAAGCATTTCTGGGGTTTTTCAGAAGGCACAGCAATAATGCATCCCAAGGAAGATGTAACATACTAAGGGGAGGATGAGGCGATCCTGGCTTCATAAAGATGTCAGGGACTGCATTAAAAAACAAAAGAAAAAGTATAAAATGAGGTGAGGATTAGTGGGAAGCCAGAAGATTGGGAAGCCTTTAAAAACCAGAAAATAGCTTAAGAAAAAAGTCGGGTGGGGAAGGGGAAAGAGAAGATGAAATATGAGAGTAAGCTAGCTAATAATATAAGATTGTAAGAGGTTTGTTTTAGATATCAAACAAGTCAGTAAGAGGCAAGAGTCGACACTGGCCTGCTGGCAAATGAGGCCGGAGAAGTAATAATAGGATACAAAGAAATGGTAGAGGAACTGAATAAGTACATTGCATCAGATTTCATAGTGAAAAACAGTGGCAGCGTACCAGAACTTCAAGAGAGCTGTGGGCAGGGGTGAGTACAGTGGCTGTCATGAAGGAGAAGGTGCTAGGGAAGCTGAAAATTCTGAAGGCAGATAAATCACGTGGACCAGATGGACTACACCCCAGAGTTCAGAAGGAGATAATGGAGAAAACTGCTGGTGATCTTTCAGGAATCACTGGAGTCAGTGAGAGTCCCGGAGCACTGGAAAATGGCTGATGTAACATCCCTTTTTAAGAAGGGAATGAGGCAGTTAGCTTAACCTCAATTGTTGTTAAGATTTTAGAGTCTATTATAAAGGATGAGATTGTGGAGTACTTGGAACTGCAGGGTAAAATAGGGCAGAGTCAGCACAGCTTCATCAAGGGGAGGTCATACCTGACAAACTTATTAGAATTCTTTGAGGAAGTAATGAGTGAGTTAGACAAAGGAGAGCCAGTGAACATGATCTATTTAGATTTACAAAAGGCCTTTGACAAGGTGGCACACAGGAGCCTGCTCAATACAGGAAGAGTCAATGGTACTAGGGACAAGGCACTGGCATGGAGAGAGCATTGTCTGACTGACAGAAGGCAGAAAATAGGAATAAAGGAGTTTTTTTCAGGATGGCAACCAGTGACTAGTGGAATTACGCAGGGTTCAGTGTTCAGACCACAACTATTCACGTTATACATTAATAATCTGGACAAAAGAACTGAGAACATTGTTCCTAAGTTTGCAGATGACACGAAGATAGGTGGAGGGACAGGTAGAGTTGAGAAAGCAGGGAGACTACAGAAGGACTTGGGAATGTTAGGCAGGTGGGCAAAGAAGTGGCATGTTTAATACAATGTGGGAAAGTGTGAAGTTACGTACTTTGGTAGGAAGAATACAGGTGTATACTATTTTATAAACAGGAAAGGCTTCGGACCTCTTAAGATTAACATGCAGGTTCAATTGCCAGTTGTAGATTCATAGAGTAATACAACATGGAAGCAGACTTTTAAGCCCAACCTGGTCCATGGTGCCCACTCAACTAGTTCCAATTGCCTGCATTTGATCCATATAATTTTAAACCCTTCCCATCCATGTATCTATCCGAATTTTTTTTAAATGTTGCCTCAACCTCGTTCTCTGGCAGCCCATTCCATATGTATACCACTCTGCATGAAGACGACCTCCCGGGGTTCTTCTTAAATCTTTTCCCTCTTTCCTTAAACCTATGCCCTCTAGTTTTCAATTCCCCATCCCTGGGGAAAAGACTATATGCATTCATCCTAGCCAGACCCCTCATGATTTTGTACAGCTCAATTTGGTCACAGCTCATTTTTCTATATTCCAAGGAATAAAGTCCTATCTTGGCCAACCTCTCCCTATTGTTCAGGCCTACTAGTCCTAGCAACATCCTCATCAGTCTTCTTTGCACACTTTCCAGTTTAACCATGACTTTCCTATAACAGTGACCAAAACTATACACAATACTCCAAATGCAGCCTCACCAGCGACTTATACAACTGTAACGTAACTTCCCAACTCCAATACTCAATGCCTACACCAATGAAGGCCAACCCTATGTACTTATACCCCTAGGCCCCTCTGTTCCACGAGACTCCTCAGGACCTTACCATTTACTGTATAGGTCCCAACTTGGTTTGCCTTTCCAAAGTGCAACACTTCCCACTCATCTGTATTGAATTATATTTGCCAATCCTGAGCCCACTTCCCCATCTGATCAAGATCCCTCTATAATTTTTGATGAACTTACTTGCTACGAACATTACATGTTTATTTTGTATCATCCACAAACCTACAAATCATGCATTGTACATTCACATCCAGATCATTTATGTAAGTAACAAATAACAAAGGTGCCAGCACTGATGCCTGTGGCACACCGCTAGTCACAGGCCTGTCCGAGAAACAACCTTCAACCTTCACCCTCTACTTCCTAGCATTGAGCCAATTTTGAATCCAATTAGCTAGCCCTCCCTGGATCCATTGCAACCTAACCTGCATGACTAGACTGCCATATTGGACCTTGTCAAAGGTCTTACTAAAGTCCATAAGGAAAGTTAGTATTCATTTCCAGACGGCTGGAATACAACAGCAGAGATATACTGCTGAGGCTATATATGGCTTTGGTCAGACCACATTTGGAATATTGTGAGCAGTTTTTGACCAAGGAAAGCTGTGTTGGCCTTGGAGGGGTTCCACTGGAGGTTTACAAGAATGATCCCAGGGATGAAGTTCTTGTCATATGAGAGGCCTGGATACACAATTGGCTTGATGGTGAGAAGCAGAAGGTAATAGTGGAAGGATGCCGTCAGACTGGAGGCCAGTGACTAGTGGTGTGCCTCAGGGGGCAGTGCAGGACTCATTACTGTTTGTTATCTATATCAATGATTTAGATGAGAATGTGCAAGGCATGAATAGTAAGTTGGCAGATGATACTAAAATAGAGGATATCATGGACCATGAGGAAAGTTATCAGAAATTGCAGCAGGATCTTGATCAGCTAGAGGAGTGGGCCAAGAAATGGCAAACCGAGTAGAATATAGATGAGTGTGAGGTGTTGCATTTTGGAAATTCATATCAAAGTAGGAGTTTCACAGTGAATGGTGCGGCCTAAGGAGTGTAGTCGAACAGTGGGACCTTGGAGTTCAAGTGTACAGTTCTCTGAAAGTGAAGTCACAGATAGACAGGGCAGTGAAAAAGGTTTTTGGCACACTGGCCTTCATCAGTCAGGGCATTGAGTATAGAAGTTGGGAAGTTATGTTGCAGCTGTTCAGAAAGTTCGTGAGGTTGCACATGGATTATTTTATTCAGTTTTGATCACCTTGCTATAGGAAGGATGTTATTAAACTGGATAGAGTACAGAAGAAATTTATAAGGATGTTGCCAGGACTCAGGGAACTGAGTTACAGGGAGAGGCTGGATAAGTTAAGACATTTTTCTTTAGAGCGTAGGAAACGGAGGGGGGATATTTTAGAAGTGTATAAGATCCTGAGAGAAATGGATAGGTGAATGCACTCAGTCTTGTTCCCAGGATTGGGGAATCGAGGACAAGAAGGCAAAAGTTTAAGGTAAGAGGGAAAGAATACATGGGAACCTGAGGGGCAACTTTTTCAACACAGAGGGTGGTATGCAAGTGGAATGAGCTGCCAGTGGAAATTGTTGAGGTGGGTACATTAACAACATTTAAAAGGCATTTGGATGAATACATGGATAGGAAAGCCTTAGAAGGATATGGGCCAAGTGCAGGGAAATCGGGGTAGCATTGATGGATATTTTGGTTTGCATGGACCAGTTTGGGCCCAAGGGCCTGTCTCTGTGGTGTAGGACTCGATGACTGTTTGGATAGAGTGGATGTGGATGTGGTGAAGGTATTTCCACTGGTAGGAGAGACTAGGACTCAAAAGCACAGCCTCAAAATGAAGGGATGAACTGAGATGAGGAGGAATTTTTTAGCCAGAGGCTAGTTAATTTGTGGAATTCATTGCTGCACAGTGCAGTGGATGGCAAGTCATTGAGTATAATTATGACAGAGATAGTTAGGTTCTTAACTGATAAGGGGATCAAGAGTTACAGGAGATGGTAGGAGAATGAATCATGATCGAATGACAGAGCAGACTTGATGGGCCGAATTCTGCTCCTATATGTTATGATCTTACAATTCAAGATGGCAGTTCATCATCACCTTTTCAAGTACAATTAGAGGTGGACAATAATTGTTTACCAGCCAGAGAAGCCCACATTGCCTGAATGAATAGCAAACAGAATTATGCTAGCCAAAAATCCTGGCGTAGCTAGCAATGAACAAGTCTCCTGAGTAAATCAAAAATGAGGAGGTATAGTTTACCCTTGTCAGTTATATTGAATTTAATTTTTGACTTTGGTTAGAACTATTTCAATACTGGCGAAATACTATTACAGTACTGGCGAAAACCCTGATTGGAGGGATTCAAAAATGGACTGCTGGCAAAGATGTTCAAGGTTTTGAGAAGTATCAACATGTTTAAGGACTTGAGAAAAAAGGAAAACTGGAGACAGTATGGTGCTTTACAAGGATGTTGAGGTGAAAAGTTTTTTTTAAGGATAGCAGTTGCTCACATGCGTGGCGTATAAATGAATTACATTTTAGGACTAGAGATAACAAAGCGTAGAGCTGGATGAACACAGCAGGCCAAGCAGCATCAGAGGAGCAAGAAGGCTGATGTTTTGGGCCTAGACCCTTCTTCAGAAATGGGGAAGGGTAAGGTTGTTCTGAAACAAATAGGGAGAGAGGGAAGACAGATAGAAGATAGATAGAGGAGAAGATAGGTGGAGAGGAGACAGACTCGTGAAAGAGGTGGGGATGGAGCCAGTAAAGGTGAGTGTAGGTGGGGAAATATGGAGGAGATAGGTCTGTCCAGGGAGGACGGACAGGTCAAGAGGGCGGGTTAGGAGGTAGCAGATGGGGGTGGGGCTTGAAGTCGGAGGAGGGGATATGTTGGAGGAAGGATAGGTTAAGGAAATGGGGACGAGCTGGGCTGGTTTTGGGATAAGGTAGGAGGAGGAGAGATTTTGAAGCTTGTGAAGTCCACATTGATACCATTGGGTTGCAGGGTTCCCAAGCGGAATATGAGTTGCTGTTCCTGCAACCTTTGGGTGGCATCATTGTGGCACTGCAGGAGGCCCAGGATGGACATGTTATCTGCGGAACGGAAGGGGGAATTGAAATGGTTTGTGACAGGGAGGTGCAGTTGTTTAGTGCGAACCGAGCATAGGTCTTCTACAAAGCGGTCCCCAAGCAGAGGATGCAGAGGAGGCCACAACGGGAACAGCGGATGCAGTATGCCATATTGGCAGATGTGCAGTGAGCATCTGCTTGCTGTGGAAAGTCTTCCTGGGGCCTGGGATGGGGCTGAGGGGGGAGGTGTAGGGCCAAGTGTAGCACTTCCTGCGGTTGCAGAGAAAATTGCCGGGTGAGGTGGGGCTGGAGGCGAGTGTGGAGAGGACAAGTGAGTCATGGAGAGAGTGGTCCCTCCAGAAAGCAGGTAAGGGTGGGGAGGGAAAAATATCTTTTGTGGGGGGCTCGGATTGCAGATGGCGGAAGTGTCGGATGATGATGCATTGGATCCGGAGGCTGGTGGGGTGATATGTGAGGATGAGGGGGATCCTGTTTTGGTTGTTATTCTGGTGAGGGGGTGTGAGGGATGAGTTGCGGGAAATGCGGGAGACATGGTGGAGGGCATTCTTGACTACTGACGGGGGCAAGTTGTGGTCCTTGAAAAACGGCTACATCGAAGATTTACGGGAATGGAATGCCTCATCCTGGGAGCAGATGCAGTGAAGGTGAAGGAATTGGGAATGGGGATGGCATTTTTGCAGGAAAGTGGGTGAGAGGAGGTGTATCCAAGGTGGCTGTGGGAGTTGGTGGGCTTGAAATGGATATTGGTTTCTAGGTAGTTGCCGGAGATGGTGACAGAGAGGTCCAGGAAGGAGAGAGAGGTATACGAGATGGTCCAGGTGAACTTAAGATTGGGGTGGAAGGTGTTGGTGAAGTGGATGAAGTGTTTGAGCTCCTCGTGGGAGCACGAGGTGTCGCCGATACAGTCATCAATGTAACAGAGGAGCAGGTGGGGGTTTAGGGCCAGTGTAGTTTCAGAAGAGGGATTGTTCCACATGACCTACAAAGAGGCAGGCATTGCTTGGGCCCATGTGGGTACCCATGGCCACCCTATTTGTCTGTAGGAAGTGGGAGGAATTGAAAGAGAAGTTGTTGAGGGAGAGGACAAGTTTAGCTAAGCGGGTGAGAGTATCAGTGAAGGGGGACTGGTTGGGCCTGCAGTACAGGAAGAAGCGGAGGGCCTTTATGCCATGGGGAATGCCATGGTGTATAGGGACTGGATGTCTATGATAAAGATGAGCTGTTGGGCACCGGGGAACTGGAAGTTCTGGAGGAGATGGAGGGCATAGGTGGTGTCACGGATGTAGGTAGGGAGTTCCTGGACCAAGGAGGAGAAAATGGAGTTGAGATAGGTGGAGATAAGTTCAGTGGGGCAGGAGCAGGTGGAGACAATGGGTCAACCAGGACAGGCAGGTGTGTGGATTTTGGAAAGGAGATAGAAGTGGGCGGTGCGGGGTTGGGGAACGATGAGGTTGGAGGCTGTGGATGGGAGGTCACCTGAAGTGATTATGTTGTGGATGGTTTGGGAGGTGATGGTTTGGTGTTTGGGGATGGGGTCATGATCAAGGGGGTGGTAGGAGGTGGTGTCGGAGAGTTGGTGTCTGGTCTCAGTGATGTAGAGGTCAGTGCGCCATACTACAACTGCATCTCCCTTGTCCACGGGTTTTGTTGTGAGGTTGAGATTGGAGCAGAGGGAGGGGAGGGCTGCACGTTCTGTGAAGGAGAGGTTGGAGTGGGTGAGAGTGGTGGAGAGGTTGAGGCGATTGATGTCACGATGCCAATTGGAGAGGAAGAGGTCGAGGGAGGGTAGGATGCCTTGGGGTGGTGTCCAGGAGAAGGGGGTATGTTGGAGGCGAGAGAAGGGGTCAGTGGAGGGAGGGTTAGGCTCATGGTCGAAGAAGTAAGCGCGGAGGTGGAAGCTG
The DNA here is from genome assembly GCF_030684315.1 of Stegostoma tigrinum. Taxonomy (NCBI): domain Eukaryota; kingdom Metazoa; phylum Chordata; class Chondrichthyes; order Orectolobiformes; family Stegostomatidae; genus Stegostoma; species Stegostoma tigrinum. Next base: position 24,130,018 of record NC_081378.1, read on the forward strand.
TGGCAAAACTGCTCTACGTCCACGTGACCGGTATTCGTAGATGTGTGTGTTGATGTGGAGTGTTGGACATAGAGCAGTTTCTCCTACCCTCCCTGGGGTTCTATTCCCATACATCTTAGATGTAGTCGTTTGCAAATTCCGCGCCCCCCCCACCAAGTGGTCAAGAACGCCCTCAAGCATGTCTCCCACATTTCCTGCGACTCATCCCTCACAGCCCCCTGCCACAATAGCAACCAAAACAGGATGCCCTTCATCCTCATATACCACACCACCAACCTCCGGATCCAACGCATCATTATCCGACACTTCCGCCATCTGCAATCCAACCCCGCCATGAAAGACATTTTTCCCTCCCCACCCTTACCTGCTTTCTGGAGGGACCACTCTCTCCGTGACTCCCTTGTCCGCTCCACACTCCCCTCCAGCCCCACATCACCCGGTACTTTTCCCTGCAACCGCAGGAAGTGCTACACTTGTCCCTACACCTCCCACCTCAGCCCCATCCCAGGCCCCAAGAAGACTTTCCACAGCAAGCAGCTGTTCACTGCACTTCTGCCAATGTGGTATACTGCAATCGCTGTTCCCGTTGTGGCCTTCTCTACATCGGGGAAACCAAGTGGAAGCTTGGGGTTCGCTTTGCAGAAGACCTACGCTCGGTTCGCACTAAACAACTGCACCTCCCTGTCACAAACCATTTCAACTCCCCCTCCTGTTCCGCAGACGACATGTCCATCCTGGGCCTCCTGCAGTGCCACAACGATGCCACCCGAAGGTTGCAGGAACAGCAACTCATATTCCGCTCGGGAACCCTGCAGCCCAATGGTATCAATGTAGACTTCACGAGCTTCAAAATCTCTCCTCCTCCTACCTCATCCCAAAATCAGCCCAACTCGTCCCCACTTCCCTAACCTGTCCTTCCTCCAACATATCCCCTCCTCTGACTTCAAGCCCCACCTCCATCTCCTACCTCCTAACCTCATCCCGCCCCCATGACCTGTCCGTCCTCCCTGGACAGACCTATCTCCTCCCTACCTCCCCACCTACATTCACCTTTACTGGCTCCATCCTCACCTCTTTCACTGGTCTGTCTCCTGTCCACCTGTCTTCTCCTCTATCCATCTTCTATCTGCCTCTCCCTCTCTCCTTATTTATTTCAGAACCCCATTCCCCTCCTCCATTTCTGAAGAATGGTCTAGGCCCGAAACATCAACTTCCTGCTCCTCTGATGTTGCTTGGCCTGCTGTGTTCATCAAGCTTGTTATCTCAGAGTCTCCAGCATCTGCAGTTCCTACTATCTTTATATTTTAGTACTATAACTTTGAATAATAATAATTGAGTTACAACTTACGACTGCTTCTTTGAATTTTGCAAAGAGCAAAAAATTAAGCAAAGAAAATGCTGATTATCAATCTGCAAACAGACTATTGATGGGAACCCCTGCTTAGAATGAGGATTCACAAATTAGTAATTTTAAAAAAGACTGGAAATTTTGGCCAGCATGGATTGAGAGGAATATTTCTCTCCCATAAGAGACAATTCTGGAATTAGAAGGTACCGAGCTAGGAATGTAGGAGGGAGGCCACCAGTTGGAGGCTGGGAACATTGTGAACTATTTTCTATACGAACTATAACTTTGTAGAGAACATGGTATATGATAAATTGTAAGGAATCTTTTATTTGTATAGTGTAATGCATAAGTTGCCTACAAAAGAAAATAATTTAGTGGGTTTTTTGTCATTTGATGCAGTAAATGCTTAAAATGTGAAATTTTGTCCAATTCTTTCAACTATTTACTGAAAGTTCAAATTTCTCTTTAGAAATTATTGGTCCCTGTGGAGATTTTAACTGGGTAATGATGGTAGATTTAAATTCAAATTAACTTTAAATGATGGTAGATTCAGCACCTGAAGAGAGAACATTAACGATATTTAGCTAACATAGAATCAGTGAATTCCTACAGTGTAGAAGTAGGCCATTTGTCCCATCAAGTCCACTCCAGCCCTCCGAAGAGCATCCTACCCTTACCCACTCTGTCCCTGTAACTTTGCATTTTTCCTGGCTAATCCACCCAGTCTGAACATCTCTGGATACTGGGCAATTTACCATGGCCAGCCCACCTATCCTCCACATCTTTGGACTGTGGCAGAAATCCAGAACACCCCTGGAGGGGACAACACAGACTTGGAGAGAATATGCAAACTCCACACAGACAGACACCTGAGGGTAGAATCAAACCCAGATTCCTGGAGCTGTGAGGCAGCAGTGCTAACCATAGGGCTATCATTCTGCCCCTGGGACTAGGAAAGACAGATGGATGGGTCACAATTTAATGGGAATAAGTTTAAGAAGCTGGAGATAAGTATCATCGACAAAATGAACTGCACATTAGTGGAGATTGCACAAAATCTAGAGAAAGATGCAAATTTCTGACAGATACCATGATCATGGTACATTGTCTTAAGAGTTTCCATTGTATTGTAAAACCATCATTAAGTCATGAAAGAAATTCCTGTGCAATATTGCGTATAATTTGAAAGTCATACTGACCTTTATTTTGGCAATCGATTCTTGATTTTGGGAAAAGATAGATATTGCATTTTGTGGAGTCAGCAGTATTTTGGATCGGTATAGGATACTCATCATTATCATCATCCTGGCAGAGCACATTCACATTGATTGTCTTTAACTTATGACCAGCAAATCGTTTTGGAGCTTTGCATTTGGCCAGATTAGCTAGATTTCGTTGACCAGGGATCTGCAACTTCCGGATCATTTGGTCCAGCTTACAATTGCAATTCCAAGGGTTATCATAGATGCGCAGATATTTTAGTTTAGGGATAGGCATAAAAACCTCCTCTGACATGAACTGTAATTGATTATGCTGCAATAATAAAGTATTCAGTTCATCCAATCCCTCAAATGCACCTTCTTCGATATTTGCTATAGCATTTCGTTGTAAGTCGAGGCTCTTCAAATTCTTTAATGTAGAAAACATCAAGGCCTTTAACCTACGGATCTTATTTCCCGCTAACTGTAAATGAACAATGTCCCTTGGCAAATTAGGAGGAATTGTAATAAGTTGCTTATCTTGACAATCCAATATTTTCTCATCTTCATGCAAACTCTCACTGCATATGGAGCTTAGGAATTGATCAAATCTTTTGACGTGAGTAGAGCGCTTTTTGAGACATTTCTTGCCACAGTCCCTCATTCTGTTTCCATGGCGACCATTCTTAATTTTCATGAGGTCTACTGCTCTACATAGGAGTAGCAACAAAATAATCCTAATTACTTGCATCCTGAGATCCAGATGGTTCCAGCAACTGAGTGATGATTTGGTCGTACACAAGAATCCAAAGACATGTGAGAACTAAGGTAGCTTCAAAAAATTTGGGTTTTGCACTGACTTAAACCACTTGTTCCTTGCAAGGCAGTCTGTGAAGAAAAAAAGTATAGTTACAAAACCATTACAGTAAGGTAGAAAAGCACAACTTAGAAATGTGACTGAAATGTAGATCATATAGCAGCTAGCGTACAGCTGAAAAAAGACACTTTGAATGAGAGATTTATTATGTATTTAGTGAAGTTATTAATTGTATTTCCAAACTACTTCCGCAAAAGCAACCACACTCAGCTTGCCTGTTTCAAATATAAACAAAGCTTGACAGTTACCTGTCAGTCATTATTAATTTGATGCATTCTCCAATACCTCCACTAACTAGAATCCATTTGTCAACCAATTGCCATTCTCTTTTCAATCAACAGAAAAATATTGATTTCTCGATTGGTGTTTCTTGTAATTAACCTAATGAGTGAAAGATGAAAAATTTTGAGAAACTGTGTCTTTTTCAGCAATGCTCAAGTTCTGTATGGCTTTCATTTATCTTAATCACTTAGTCAAAGTGCAGTTCTGTCTCATTTATTTGCTCACTATCTCACAGTTGGCTGCAGACTACTCAAGACAAAACTGCAAATGTTTGTCTATGTGTGATGTTTCGCTGTGTGTAGAAAAATCCATAACCTAATTCCAAATGGCTTCTTTTACTTTTTCTGTATTGCAATAGAAAATACATTAGCTTTGTATCGACATATTGAAGCAGAAATGTTAATCAGATTATTTTTGATTCTGATTTCCTTTCAAATAAAGGGATAATTGACAACACAGCGGTTTGGAACATGGTACTTATAATACCTTTCTGGTACTTTGGGAGACTTAGGGTCTACTTATTGTAACCGAGAAATATATTCTAGGATAAATACCTGACATCTGCCTTCCAATATATACCTTAAATCTACCCCTCAAAAAACAAATTGAGCCTTCCTTTAATCTTTAGCAGTTAAACTACCTAGGGTACTATTAAACAGATGCCAGCAAACGTGGCCATTCCATTACCCAAAATTTATCTTAGTACGAAACGAACATTAACAAATTACCAGGCATTTTCTAATGGCTTCAAGAAAGCCAAACCATTTTTGGCAGTGGCTGTATCCCAGACCTGAATGAAGCAGCCTTAGCACCACTTATGATCAGGCCATCTAATTTCAAGAAGTAGTCTTTAATGAGTCATTAATATCACTGGACTAGTAATCCAGAGGCCCATTTGAATATTTTGGATTCTCCTCATCAGCGAATCTATTTGACATGGGTTCAAATCTCACTACCAGAGCTGGTGGAATTTTAAAAATGCTGGGTGACTTTGAAACCGTCCTTGACTGTGGAAACTGCACAGATCTCTGATATCATTTCGGGAAGATATTCCTGCTGGTCTGACCTGCACGTTACTACAGACCCATGGCAATGTGGTTGATTTTGAGATGCCCTCAGAAATGGCCTAGTAAACCACTCAGTTGGATCAAAAAAAATTTAAAGGAACGAATGAAATCAGACAGATCATCCACCATTGACTCAGGTATTGGAAACAGTAATGGCGAACACATCCCTGTCATAGAACCACAGACTTATACGGGATGGAAATAAACCCTTCAGTCCAACTAGCCTGCGCTGACCATATATCCTAAACTGATCTAGTCCTATTTGCCAGAATTTGGCCCATATTCCTCTAAACCCTTCCTATTCATGCACCCACCCAGATGCCTTTTAAATGTTGTAATTTTACCTGCTTCTACCATCTCTGGCAGTTCATTCCATCCAAGCACCATCCTCTGCAAAAAAAAGTTGTCCCTAAAGCCCCTTTTGAATCTTTCCCCTCTGCCCTTAAACCTATGCCCTCTAGTTTTGGACTCCCCTACCCTGGGGAAAAAGACCTTGAATATTGCCCCTCATGATTTTATAAACCTCTATAAGGTCACCCCTCAGTCTCCGACAATCCAAGGAAAACAGCCCCAGCCTATTCAGCCTGTACCCATAGATCAAACCCTCCAATTGTGGAAACACCTTGTAAATCTTTTCTGAATCCTTTCAGGTTTAACATCTTTCTTCTAGCGGGGAGACCAGAATTGAATGCAGTAGTCTAAAAGTGGCGTGACCAAATGTCCTGAACAGCCATGACACAACATCCCTTATACTGCTCTGGGAATTCACTAAATCCCAGCTGTCTCTGCCTGACATAAGCCTCTTTTTTTTTGAATAAGAAAATTTTTCTTGTACATACTTAACAAATTCATCTCCATCCAACCTCTTAACACTATGGCAGTCCCAGTTATGTTTAGAAAGTTAAAATTCCCTACCAGTCTAACCCTATTATTCTTACGAACCCAGCAAATTTTCTTAACACCTAGGTTTTTGGTTTGTGCCAAAATTGGGATATCTATAAGCAGCCATAATTAGTCAAAGTCACATAATTGTACTCTATAGAAAATTTCCCAGACAGAAACATTACCATCCCTGGGCATGTTCTGTCCCACTATCAGGACCAGAGGTGCCAACATAATAGTATATAGATGGAAGGGGATCTTGCTACAAGTCCTCAACATTGACTGTGTACCCCATGAAGTCTAATGGCAACAGATCAAACATTGGCAAGAAAACATCCCGTTGATTAACGTGTACACCATCTATATCCCCATATCTAATAAATCAGTACTCTTCCTGGTTGAACACCACTTGGAGGAAGGAGCAAGAGTAGCAAGGGCAGAGAATGTACTATGACCAGTGAGCTTCAATGTCCATCACCAACAGTGGTTCAGTAGCACCAATGCTTTCTAAGCTGATTTATGTCCTTTAGGGCTCAATATGATACTGGGTCGGTGGGTAGGTGGTGAATGAACAATGAGAGGGAAAACTTGTCTTGGCCTTGTCCTCACCTTGTTGCTGATGCATCTCCCCACGACAGTTATGATAGGAGTAATGACTGCGTAGTACTAGTGAAGACAAACTCTCATCTTCATAGGGAGGTACCTTCAATTTTGTTGTGTTGCACAACTACCTAAATGAAATAGAATGCAAAGAGTTCTAGAAACTCAAGGCTATTCGTCCATGAGGCACTGTGGGAAATTACCAGCATCTGAATATATTCAAGCACAATCTGTAACCTTGGCCAGGCTTATACCCACTCTGCTATTACTATCAAGTGAGGGGATCAATTCCTAGTTAACCACGCGAGTCAGCAAAGTTAAATATGAGATATCAACCTAGCGAAGCTTTAACACGAGAGTAATTGTATAAGAGCAGGAGTAACATTCACTTGACAGAGCTAAGCGATGCTACAAGCAACAGATCAGGTCCCAGCTGTGCAGCCCTGCTACATCCAATCATGAATGGTCATGGACAATTACACCTCTGCACAAATATCTTCATCCTCAGTGAAGGAGTGTCCAGCATATAAATACAAGAGGCCACACTGAAGCACTTTCAACCATCTTCAGTCAGGAATGCTCAGTGGAAGATTCACTTCAGTTTTCTCCTGAGGTCCTTAGAATTACAGATGTCAGTCTTTAGTCTTTTTGATTCATACAATGAAATATGAAAGCAGCATTGAATACTACAAAGACTTTGGGCCCTGGAACATTCATATTATGAAGACTTGTGTTCTGGAATTAGCCACTCCCTGAGACAAGTAACTCCAGTACAGCAACAACAGTGGCATCTATCTGGCAATGTGTGAATATTTTCTCACACATGTCCAAATCCAGCCCACCCAATTACTATCTCATCAGTTTTCTCTTAATCATCAGTAAAGTGACGGGAAGATGTTGTTGACAGTTCTCTCAAGTGAAACTTGGTTTAAACTAACCGGCTTGAAGACACTCGGTTTGCCACTCAGCTCCTAACCTCATTACTATCTTGATCCAGACATTGATAGAAGAGTTGAACTGCAAAGGTGAGCTGATTTAGATACATTTAAGTCGTCATTGGATAAGCATATGGACGTGCATGGAATAGTGTAGGTTAGATGGGCTTCAGATCGGTATGACAGGTCGGCACAACATCGAGGCTGTAATGTTCTATGATAATAATTGCCCTTGACATCAAGGCAGCACTTGTTACATATGGCAGCAAAAAGTCCTTGCAAAACTGGAATCAGTGAAAGTCAAGGGAAAATTCTGTGCTGGTTGAAGTCATACCTCATACAAAAGGAAGACGATTGTGGTGTTGGAGTCAATTAACTCAATATCAGGATATTACTGCAGGATTTCCTAAACCACCTTCAGTTGCTTCATCAAAGATCTTCTTCTATCTTAAGATCAGAAGTGGAGATGTTTCCACATAATTCACCAATGTTTAGCACTATTTAAGACTGCTCTTATACTGAAGCTCCCAATGTCCATGTCCAAAAAGACGGAGATAACATTTGGCTTGAGTTGATATATGGTGCAAATATGATTTGCCATTGCCAGACAATGACTATTTCCAACATTCACTGGCAGTGCCATCAACAAATCCCCACTGTCAACAGTCTCAGAATCTTCATTGACCAGAATATGAACCAGAACAGCTATACACATGTGGCTACAAGAGCACATTCATCTCTTGATTTCCCAAAATGTGTGTCCATCTACAAGTTATAAGTCAGAAGTGTGATGAAATACTTACCATGTGCTAGGATGAGTGTAGTTACAATAATGATCAAGAGGACATTTTTCTCTTTATTCATTAACAGGATAACTAGGCAGTATTTATTCCCCATCCCTAATTGTCCAGAGGGCAGCAACCTCATTGCTGCGGGTCTGGAATCACATGTAGGCCAGACCGGGTAAGATGGCAGTTTCTTTCCCTAAGGGACATTAGTGCATCGCATGGGTTTTTTGGACAGTCGACAATGGATTCATGGTCATCACTAGATTCTTAATTCCAGATATTTTATTGAATTCAAACTCCACCATCTGCTGTGACAGGATTTGAACCTGGTCCCCAGAATGGTATCTGGGTCTCTGGATTAAACGTTCAGTGATAAAACGTAGAACATAGAACAGTACAGCACAGTACAGGCCCTTCGGCCCATGATGTTTTACCGACCTATTATCCTACTCTAAGATAAAACTACCCTACTACCGTACATTTTACTGTCATCCATGTGCCTATCCAAGACTCACTTAAATGTCCCTAATGTATCTGACTCCACTACCACCTCTGGCAGCACATTCCATGCACACACCACTCTCTGTGTAAAGAACCTACCTCTGATATCTCCAATATACCTTCCTCCAATCACCTTAAAATTATGCCCCCTCACAATACTCATTTCTGCCATGGGAAAATGTTTCTGGGTATCCACTCTATCTATGCCACTCATCACCTGACGTCATCATCTGAAACCACTAGGCCATCACCTCCCCATAGGAAGACACTATTCAGAGTAGCTCAATTTACCCCAGTCTGTGGCTATTTGGGATTGGAAGAATGGGGTAAGAAGATAGCCACTGATGATCACCCCCTGTCCTTGCCTCCAGTCCCTTTGTTCCCCCCCTGCATAAATATCACCCCACAAAACCTGAAAGAAAAGCAACAAAACAAAGTTGCTGGAGAAGCTCAGCAGGTCTGGCAGCATCTGTGAAGGAAAATCAGAGTTAACATTTCAGTTCTGGTGACCCTTCCTCAGAACAGGAAAGAAAAGCAGTAGCCTTCTCACTGTTTAAAACTCTAAAGCTGGGGCCTACAGTAACAATCTCTGGGACCCAGAAGCTTCCAATAAGACTTCAGTATCGAGGCTTGTGATTCACTGAAAAGCTTGCCAGTCAATTCTTAAATAGCTGATCGAAGCTCAATCCAGTGAGCTTTCTTGCTGGCCGGCATGGAAAGTGGCACTGTAGCTAGTAAGCATGTCACTGGCATGTGTCCATAGCTGCCTGAGGAAGAAATGCCATAGGTCACTGGTACTCAGAGTATAGCTGGAAACTAGGCACATGCTCAACCTGAGGCAGTAAAGGACTCCAGGTTGGATGAGTCCTCTAACACTAGCTGTATTGTGCTATTCCAATGTATGTGCATCTATCCACGTCCATGGACAGATTGGCGGCTGCTTTAGAAAACTTGATCCTGAAGAACGTTCACTAACTGCCATAGATGCACACAGATACACACTGCATTGCGCTAGCTATTAGTGCTCAAAACTGACGGGAAGGTGACAAGGAAGTTGAACTTCACTCCAGCTGCCCCGTCTTCACAAGGAGACAGGGTGATGCCAATAGGCACCTGGTCAGAGGAAGAACTACATTCAGGTCCCACTAAGTCACCTCTCAGGACATTCTGAAGGTGCACAGACCCTCCACCCCTCCATGATTTTCAACCCTGTGCAAGTTCAAACTGAGAAGGTGAGCCTTCATCTGGCCACGACACTCAGCATACCTGGACCCTCCTGTCACAAATGACCTAAGGGATGTCATTCCAAAACACCCTGGACCAACAGGTTCCAATATAAGGTAGGGTTCCTCCACCCCAACTACCTGCCCAAGGAGTACATCTAGATGTAGTGAGAGGAGAAGGGAAAAGGAAACATTATGAGAGCGCATAGTTGGCATGAGTGAAACTCATTGCAAATACAACATTGCATTTGCAAATACAAATTCACTGTACATCATCACCTTTACGATTGACTGTTGTTTTAGCTGCAGCTACAAGCGGTAAGGTTTCACACAATGTTATAACCCTGTTTGAAGAATGGCTATTCTTTCTATAGTGCCTATATTAGAACTAAATTTTGTCATGATTGAATGAGGGAACATTAGAATGCTTCCATCAGTTTGTAATGTTGACTTAAATTAAACAACAGGATAATATGCATTTGCATTTGGGATTAAACAGGGATACTTACCTATCTAGTATCAACACATTTATAGTAGATGAACAATGACTTCTCCCAACTAAGTTTCATTGAAAGCTTTTGCCAAGGAAGCCCCATATAAGTTACTCCACCTAGTGCTTCTGTGTTGTAGGTTGATAAAGGTGACATTCCTTTTGTTAAATGTCCTAAATTTTCAACTCAACTGTGATTCTTAGATCCTTATCATCAAGAACCTGCCCTCATTGCATGTTCCAGCTATCCAGAGCACAGCCTGGAAGGATTAATATGTGCCCTCTGTGTGTACAGTACTGCACTGAACTCTAGATCTGTGCAAGCATGGAAACCTCACCTTGAGACATCGTATGGCCCTCAGCGGCTGGATTGGAAGCAAGTGTTGCATTGTATACACACTGGATCTCATGGTATGACATGCTGACCACTACCTGTCTGCAGACTATAATGCCTGAACTGCTCCAACGGCTGACATTTTTGTCCCAGTGTCCTGGAACATCCACATCTATCAACACCCCTATGTCCCGCTCATCTGAAGAGTATTCTATCAAAGGTGAAAGACTGTGGGCTTTCTGCAATTTTTACAAATCACAAGGGGACATCTTACTGGACACTTTAGGAGGTTGCTTCTGGTCCTGAGCTTCCATATACATAGGTTCTTCATTAATTTCTGTGGCCTCTCAGAGTTCGGTGGCTGAAGAAATGAGAACGGGTGCTGTGTCTGGATCTATTGTTGATGGTTCTAATAGCCTAGGTGGGGAATATTAGATACAAAGCAGGCTTCTCAATAATATGGTCAGTTAGCAGACGCAGCGGAGAAAAATGATATTTAACTATCATTCTCTATATATTGCCACATGGAGGCCTCCATGTGGGTAGAGGCTGGCGGTGACCATCAATGCCCTCTGTTCTCGCAGTACACTATTGTCCCATGCTCTACTGTCTCCTACCCTTACATGTTAAATCCGTAATTACTGACCTGTCTATAGCCCAGCATGCTGCCTCTAAATTCCACAACTGACATCGCCAAATTCTCCACCCCAGAAGTGGCCCATGTTAACCTGTATTGACTTCCGCTGAACAGACATCCAAGACTGACTTGACAGCACCAGCTGAAGACTGACCATATTCTGCCTAATATTTATGCAGTTCTCCAATTGATTTAACAATAAATCCCCTGCAGGACTAGCAGTGGCCCACCCCACAGCAGATCAACCTGGCAGCAGCTTTGCATTGTAAGGTGTTGGAGAACTCCAAAGTGCAGTACTGTAGTGGACGACTGTACTATAAGTGAGATGGAAATGTGCTATGATGACATGATGAGACTGATGTTTTGTGGATGCTAGCCTCCATGTTTGGAGGGTGCAGGTGGCCACAGTCCATGGAGCATACTCTGAGATGTTGGGGAATGCTGGCCAAGATGAATGCCTAGAGAAGATATTGACAAGTTGCAGCTGCCATGTACTGCTTCAACTTTCATGTCGGAATTGGTGCCATCTAGGTTCTTTCTGATATCTGGGAGAATAGCAACCAATGTATAAGTGAGGTGAGATTAGGTAATTATACGATGTTAAGGCATTTAAATAGCCCACTTGCTGCTTACTTGTGACATTCTCGACATTGAAGAAAAAAGGACAGATTTTCATTAAGATTTCAATGACTAGTTGAGAATCTCATTAACTCGTTCTTGCCATATTTCCTCAACTGACCCACCATTGTGTTTATTGTGGAAATTTTAATGAGAAACCATATCTAAACAAAACTGAAATATAGGCAGTAACATGTTTCTATGGATTGAATTTTTAATATGCTAATTGAGGCAGCTGGAATGCGTTTTGGAAAAAAAATGTTTTATAATTTCTAAAGTACAAAGTTTGAAGCAAAAGCTTCAATTAATTATGCATTTCACATTAACATAATAGGTTAGGTTTATCTGTTGAATTTTCTTTTGCTTCTTACAGGTACAAATTCCTACAACGCACAAATAGATTTTAATTGTTCAGCCATTGAACTTAGACTATGGTAGGCATAATAGAATTAATTAGAACATGGAACATTACAGCACAGTACAAGCTCTTCGGCCCTCAATGTTGTGCCGACCTGTCATACCATTACATAGGAATAAAGTGTAAAATAACTATATTCTCCATCTTATCACACACACACACCAAAGCAGATAAGCTTATATCATTCTTCCTAACCTTTTTCCTACTGTGACCTATGATGTAAACTGTGGGTTTTATGTATTTTAAAATATTATTTATTGTAATTTCGGACTTCTGGCTTTTGAATGATTAAAAGGTATGTTTTCTGTACGTCTGAAGTTAACAACTGACTTGTTAGTATTTCTGTAGCCATGATAATTTCTTTTAAAATAGTCTGGTGCTTATCTTTAGAGTGAGTTGGTTTTGAGCACCACTAATTAAATTATGTTTATTGGGAAACCCACATCTCATTTATATATATATATACTTTTCTCATACAAAATAAACATTCAGTGTATTTTACAGTTCTTTATTATATATTTCAGGTGACTGTCGAAATCTGCAGGATCTAAATTTAACAGAATGCGCACATGTAACAGTAAGTTAAAAACATATTGCTTAAAATGATGATCCACACTAATGTACAAATTCATAGTCAAGAGATAATTCTTTCTTCTTGGACGAAATTTAACTCCTCCACTACTTAGGGTGGTGTAGTAGCTCAGTGGTTAGCACTGCAGCTTCATAGCACTAGTTGACCCAGGTTCAATTCTGTCCTCAGGCAACTGTCTGTGTGGATTTTGCACGTTCTTTCTGTGTCTGTGGCGGAGGGGGGAGGGGGCATGGGTTTCCTTTGGGTACTCTGGTTTCCTCCCACAGTCCAAAAATGTGCCAATTTGGTGGATTGGCCGTGCTAAAAAATTGTCCATTGTGTGCAGGCTAAGTGGATTATCAGAAATACAGGGATGGGTAGATGCTCTGAGGGCTGGTTGGACTTGATGGGATGAACGGCCTGCTTCCAGGTACTGTGTGTTGAGAATTATGTAAATTAGCAATTAAAGTACTGAAGCTTCACTTTCTACCGTTTTGAATTCTTTTCCTGCTGTTGCTAACTTAGGCAGTTGAAATGCAATGAGAGTCCTATTACATAAATAGAAAACTGATTGTGTTTTAATTCACACATCAGCAAGCTGTAACTTTCCCACAAAATCAGATTGATAGCTATCAGAAGACAAATAAGCCATTAAGATAAATTTAGAAAAGTATTTTCTTTGAAGAACAACAACTTTCTACTTTAACCGAGACCACCTATCATCATAGAAAATCACAGAATCCCTACAGTGTGGAAACAGGCGCTTCAGCCCAACAAGTCCACACCGACTCTCACAGCATCCCACCCAGACCCATCCCCTATAAATCACCTGTTGCTTTCCAATGAATTGGGCAACGAATGAGCAGCATAAAAGGTGAGATCCAAGAGTTAAAGTTCTCAAAATAAGTCTAAGGGCCTCAAAATTAGCCTTTGAATGCCCAAAACCAGCAGAGGATTAAAATCTAGTTGTGTATGTCACTATTTCATCTTATCAAATTTGCAGCTTAGCTCAATAGTCTTTTCAGCCAATATCAGCCAGCAGGGACCTCTAAATATATGAAAGGAAAATGCATGACTGACTGTCCCATACCTGACCCTGAATATGTAGCTCGATTACAATATTCAATATTGTAAATGAGACCAAATAAGTTCGGCAGGCAAAGGATTGGAACCTATATGTTACTGTTTTCTTACTGTACCGCATCCATCCATTGAACTTTCAGTGGTATTGTATGCCATTTTTGTTCTTAATGTTTCTATTTCATATAGTTGAGCAATGATAGACTTCTGCAATACTCTGAAATGGCACAGCAAAAGGTTAAGCCCTTGAGGCACCAGATCTGATCACATTTTGGAAATTCGACTTTGTCTTGTAAACAGGTCTTTGGCACTTAGAAATCCTGCTGTGTTAGGGGTAATGATAATGGTGAGGGTAGGCACTCCTAATTCTCTGAATCTAAAATGCCTAAAGTTCTTTTCTAAAAATGTAGCATTTGCCCCTTTATGCAGAAAGCTAAAGGGGATAAAAGCAGGCTTTTTGGAGTTAGTGAAGTTTGGCTCTCTCCTTCCTGTCCAAGATAGCTGGTAGCTGCTGAAGCTTCCAACAACATGGATAAAACAGTGCAAAAAAATTTCCAGAGTGATGCCGTTCCACTTAGCCAGCAAACTATGGCAGAATTGGATCTCCATTATTTTCTTGATATAAAGGCAGTGCCCAAATGAACTTCAGAAGAATTTGGTTTATTGATTTGCATTTAAGATCTATATTTTTAACATCTACTGGAATTATAATGGGGTTTCTATTATCTTCCTGTTGCCAGCCCTGCCTTGAAAGCCCACAGCTAAGTCTATAGTTAACCTGCGCATGTCACATTATCATACACATCTCCTTACATTCCCTCCTTATTAGAGTCAATACCAACTTCCTATCCTCCACAGTCACTACTGTTCTCATCCAGCCTGTTACAGACTATCTTACATTTATGTTTCCTTGCTTTGTGCTCGCCCAAAAGTATAAATAATTTGTGCATTATACGTTATTGATCATCTTGTCCTCCTGAAAACCTATAACAGCTTTCCTCTCTTTCAAGAGAAATCTGCTAATTTTTCCATTAATTATATCCTCTCCACTGTGGTAGTACCTCCAGTAAATATTTTCTGAACATATGCCATTGCTTCGAATTGTTTTTGTAGTATGAAGATCAGAGGTGCACACAGCATTCCAAGTCATCTACTTCTATAGAATTAAAACTTGGTACTTTGGCATGGTCAAGGGATAAAAAGCATTTTGTGGCTGTGACAGAATTGTTGTTTGCACCTAAACAAAAAGATACTGTATTTGAGCTTTCAGAAATATTGTGTGGGCACAGTAGAAGGAAGTAGCCAAGGTCAACAGTGTCAACAAAGTTATCCAACTTATGACATTTCAGGCCCAGATTTTTTGGCCATGATGGAGTGCCCCTGCATGTGTCATTGTCAGTTTTTGCAGGGATGGCTTTGTGAACATGTTTCACATATGAGTGCAGCTTTTTTAAAAAAAAATTCATTCACAGGATTTGATCATTGCTTGTGGGCCAGCATTTATTGCCCATCCTTACTTGTCCTCGAGAAAGTGATGGTGAACTATCTTCTTGAACTGCTGCAGTTCATTCAATGTGCAGGCTTACAAAACCATTAAGAAGGGAGTTCCAGAATTTTGACCTAGCAACAGTAAAGCACGGTGATTTATTTCCAAGATAGTATCAGAGATAATGGGAACTGCAGATGCTGGAGAATTCCAAGATAATAAAATGTGAGGCTGGATGAACACAGCAGGCCAAGCAGCATCTCAGGAGCACAAAAGCTGACGTTTCGGGCCTAGACCCTTCATCAGATGAAGGGTCTAGGCCCGAAACGTCAGCTTTTGTGCTCCTGAGATGCTGCTTGGCCTGCTGTGTTCATCCAGCCTCACATTTTATTATCTTGATTTATTTCCAAGTCAGGATGGTGAATGGCTTGGAGGGGAATTTGTGGGTACTGGTGTTCCCATGTGTCTGCTGCCACTATTCTTATGGAAGATGGAAGAGGTCCTAGGTTTGGAAGGTGCTAAGGAGTCTTGATGAACTTCTGCAGAGTATCTTGTAGCTAGTGCACACTCCTGCCATTGCACATCAATCATGAAAGGAGTCAATGTTGTGGTGCCAATATTTTTGGATGTGGACTGCTTTATCATGGATGGTGTCAAGTCTTTTTGAGTATTGTTGGAACTGCATTCACCCAGACAAGTGGAAGGTATTTCATCACTCTCCTGTAATGTAGATGGTGGAAGGCTTTGAGCAGTTGGCAGGTAAATTACTCACTGCAGGATGCTTCTACTTGTGTGCATAGTATTAGAAAATAGTTAATCCAATTCAATTTCTGGTAACTCATGGGATGATGACAATGGCAGATCCAGTGATGCTGATTACATCGAGTATCAAGAGGTGATGGTTAGATTCTTCCTTCTTCAAGATGGTCATTTCCAAGCATTTGTGGGGCACAAATGTTCCTTGCTGCTTGTCAGTCCAAACCTGGATATTGTCCAGATCTTGCTGCATTTGGACAGAGGCTGCTTCATTATCTGAGGAGTTGCCAATGATACTAAACATTGTACAGAACATAACTACTTCTGATCTTATGATGGAGGGAAAGTTACTGATGAAGCAGCTGAAGATGGTTGGACCTAGGACATTACCCTAAGCAACCCCTACCGAGATGCCCTGAAGCTGAGATGACTGTCTTCCCAACCACGACCATGCTTCTTTCTGTCAGATATTGCCAACCAGTGGAGACTTTCTTCGCCGCTGATTGCCATTTACTTCAGCTTTGACACACTCAGTCAGATGTGGTCTTTATGTCAAGAGCAGTTTCACCTTACTTCTGGAATTCAGCTGTTTTGTCCAGGTAATCAGGTCAGGAGTTGACTGACCATGGTGGAACCCAAACTGAGCATCAGTGAGCACTTAATAAGTGTCATTTGATAGCAGTTTCAGTGACACCTATCATTTTGCTGCTGATTGACATTTACATGTTGAAGAAACAAGAAGCCTGCTATTTGTGGACAGGGCAAAACTGGCCAGCATGCTACATCGTTGTCACTGAAGAAAAATACTGCAGATTGTAGAAAACTGAAATAAAAACAAAAATTGCTGTAGAAATTTACCATCTGTGGAGAGAGAAATAGAGTTAATGCTTCAAATCAAGTCTTAAAATATATTTTTGGAATTCCAGACCTCCTGACTTTCTCCAGCATTACTGTTTTTAATGCCATATTGCTCGATAATTTCAAGCCCCACATGGGAATGTGTGCCAAATATTTGAACCCCACTACTCCTGGGGTTGTTAATGGAGCTAAAGATTTTGTCGAAATACTCAAAGACCCCAAGTTACCTGCCTGATTGACGTTAACAGAATGCACTGACCAGGTTTCTGTACTTAACAAGAAATATTTAGTACAAGAAATCAGTTCTAACCACGGGTAAAACAAAAATATGGATTAAAAACATGCAACTCTACTAGTTGAACTTATAACCCCTTCTCAAACCCCTACACAGACACTTGCAAGATAGGCACAGAAAAACAAATGTGGATATTATGGATGAAAAACAAAATATTGGGAAACGTAGTTCACCAGCACAAGTTCATAGGATTCAATGAGGTGTCCTCTTTTGTCTTTTTCAAGTCCCTCTGATAACTGATCTTTGTACCCAAATCCTTCAGTGTTTTTTGAAAATACCATGTGGGGAATGAGGAGGGTAGTTGACACATTCATTGTTGAGTTTCCCAGTCACTGGTTAAAAGCAACAGCTTATAGAAAGTGGTGGGAGTGATTATCTTTCATTGCAGTGGTTATTTCATTGCAGAAACGAATAGAAGAGAGATGCTGTCTCTTGCAGTCTGGACGTCATCTGCATTAAGGTTGTTCAGACACACACTGTCCTCCGGCCCTGGAGTCATTGTTATACTGATGACTCCTGGACTCTACAATTGGACCCAAAAACTGCAATCAGCAGTCCGTCCCTGGGCAAAGGGACTGAATATACACCCATTTTCTGAAGAAGCGTCTAGGCCCGAATCATCAGCCTTCCTGCTCCTCTGATGCTGCTTGGCCTGCTGTGTTCGTCCAGCTCTACACCTTGTTATCACCTATCCGTGGTGCCTGTGTCTCAAACAACTTATCTCATTGTTTGAACAAAGCAACTCCGGAAACACAATTCAATGAATTCCAGTAATTAATTTTTAAAAGGTGCAGCAGTTCCTTCCACTCCTTGCTTTAAAGTAGTCATTTATCATTTTGGTCCACAATCCAAAATAAAGAACAAGGAGATGGGTCTTTGCAGTAAATGGTAATGTTATTGTTGTACTAGAACAGTTTGATTAGGAATGAGATTTTGTTTTGGAGCACAAGTCCTAAGTTCTATGATCAGAACATTATCGTAGCCTTGCAGTATCCCGTATCTAGTGCCATTTTTTGATCTCATATGGAGCAAAGTGAATTAGCAAAAAATTGTTATGTGTGATACTGGGGGCTTCAAAAGGACACAACGATGGATCACCCACTCAGCATTTCTAGCTGAAGTGTGCAAGGACATCTCCACCATTCAGGATGACAACATTTATAGAGCTCTTCCTCCTGTTAGTTATTAAATTGTCCACTACTATTAGAACTGAAATGTGTGACCTGCTAGAGATGTATTGGAATGTTGATGTGTAGAGCTAACAAAGGCATGAATGTGAATATCAGCAGCACATGAGGTGAAACAAGGATTTTGCTGGGTGGTATTGCAGAGGTGGGAATAAGAAGAGATCTTCGTGATGTGCAAGTCAGAGATAGTAAGCTCACATTGGGATCAATTATGAGACCAAAGTTGCAAACGTTCTGTCTTAATATCAGACTTTTGCCAGGGAGAGGGATGGGATCAGTAACTCGTGAATGGAGCTTTAAGTAACATCCAAAAACAACAGCTTCACCTTTCTCAGTATTTGATCAGAAGAAATTTATGCTCATCCAGTCTGGATGTCAGATATGCAGCTTAAAAATTTCATCACAGTGAAGGAATCAGGAGTGGTGACGATGAGGCAGAGGCCATTGTCATCAGTGTACATCTGAAAACTAATGCTGTATTTTCATGTTATTGAGGGACAGCATATCAGAAACAAATAAAGAGGGACCAAGGCTACATCCTTGGGAGACACCAAAGGTAACTGTGTGGGGTCAGGATTAGAAACCATTGCAAACAATTTTGCAGTGTTGTGGAGACTTCCTGGTGCCGTCAAACTGGCAGACCAATCCAAATGTCCTGTCTCAATTTCTGACAGATCACATTTGGGTCAGTGCTAAGTTCAAATGGGCTAAATTTACACTGCAGCAAAATTTCTTAACCTGCACTGTGGGAGATTTTTTTTCCCCCTGGAAATAGTTTTCAATGCTCTTGGGTGAAGGATAATGTCATAGAACTATTAATCTTTCAAGTTATTAAAATCCTGTATGCTTTACAAGAATTTCAGTTTGCCTGCTTTAGTCAAAGTCTAAAGAAAATTTGCTGTAGTAGTTACAATAGCTGTTTGTTGACTTGTCCTTAAGGGATACCATTATATCATTATTAAGAATTGGCTGCTTTCTTTGGAAAATCTTAGAAGCCATTTGAAATGCTGACAAAAACACCAGCCATTCTCTGAAAATAGGATTTGTACTTTCCTTCTGGTATTAGAACAGTAATTTGTGAAAACGAGGGTTCCTTAACTAAGAGAGCACTTGAGCGGCATGCAGACACAAAGATGACATCAGCATTTTGTATTATAAGCCACAATTAAGCATATATTGATGTGTTATCCTTTTCAAGATGTTTTACACTGATCTGCTGAATTAATGACCTAAGATGTCCTGTTAAAAAAAGGCAATATTTATCAAATATTCATATAAAAATTCAGCAGTTCGATGAAAACAGCTGAAATTTACAAAGCATGAAACTGGAGTAGCTCTTAATCTAGAAGTACCTTAAGCAAATCTACTGGGTTTATTCAGAAGCTGCAAGCAATTTAATATATATGCATGATAACAAAGTGTGAAGCTGGATGAACACAACAAGCCAAGCAGCATCTCAGGAGCACAAAAGCTGACGTTTCGGGCCTAGACCCTTCATCAGAGAGGGGGATGGGGAGAGGGTTCTGGAATAAATAGGGAAAGAGGGGGAGGCGGACCGAAGATGGAGAGAAAAGAAGATAGGTGGAGAGAAGAGTATAGGTGTGGAGGTAGGGAGGGGATAGGTCAGTCCAGGGAAGATGGATAGGTCAAGGAGGTGGAATGAGGTTACTATGTAGGAAATTGAGGTGCGGCTTGAGGTGGGAGGAAGGGATGGGTGAGAGGAAGAACAGGTTAGGGAGGCGGAGACAAGCTGGGCTGGTTTTGGGATGCAGTGGGAGAAGGGGAGATTTTGAAGCTTGTGAAGTCCACATTGATACCATTGGGCTGCAGGGTTCCCAAGCGGAATATGAGTTGCTGTTCCTGCAACCTTCAGGGGGCATCATTGTGGCACTGCATCTTCGGTCCGCCTCCCCCTCTTTCCCTATTTATTCCAGAACCCTCTCCCCATCCCCCTCTCTGATGAAGGGTCTAGGCCCGAAACGTCAGCTTTTGTGCTCCTAACATGCTGTTTGGCCTGCTGTGTTCATCCAGCTTCACACTTTGTTATCTTGGATTTTCCAGCATCTGCAGTTCCCATTATCACTCATTAATATGTATGCATGTTTACTTTTAAAATTTTCACCTATTTGAATGATTCCCTCCATTATTTAGGATGAATTTGTGTCTATGGTGGTGGAAATGTGTACTTCGCTTCTGTACCTGAACCTGGCTTACACTACTATTAGTGATGGTACACTGAGATCATTATCAAAGTAAGTTGCACCATTCTCACATAATTACTACACATCTTTATAACAATAGCAAACCTGTCTCAGAAAATACCATTACTTCTTCTTTTCTCACTTTTCATGTTTCCTTATTTTCTGCCATTTATATAATTTAACTAAGATATTTACTTTTTACAAAGGATATCAATGAAGTACATGATCTGTCAACAGGTACATTTGAATGATGAGTGGGGGGAACTGTAACATTTTTTTCTGCGCTGATAAAAATTCATCTCACCACATCTAAAGTAATACAATCAGATAAATATCTTAAATTCCTTTACATAAGGAGGCTACACAATATAAATTCAATATCAAATATAATTCGGATAAGAGAGTGCCAGAAGGCAAATGATATTTGAAAATGTTTGGAAATCTGTGTCCAACTGCAAGTACAGTACTTTAGACAATGTGATGCATAGGTCCCACTTTTATTTCAATACTCAATTTGGGTTATTAACATGCACCATGAAAATAATTAACATTTACTATATTAACAACTTTGTCTCACAAAATTTTTGCACCAATGATGAAAAGAATACATTGCCAATAGTTTGAATGGTTCTAGTTACACAAGTTTTATGTTTGGATTAATTTAGAACAAATGCTGATAAATCTAATGTAATGCATTCATCAATGTCTTGGAATTTCCATTATTTTAATGATTTTATATAGAAGGTTTTCCTCGGAGGGAATGGGAAACAAACATTCTGCGAGTAATACTGGATGTCATTAAGCTCAAGAGTTACCAGACTAGTTCTGTATCAGATGCACAGGCTTTCTCCTTGGGTTAATTAAAACCAAATGTAATAACATGATAGTACATATATTACAAGAGTGAACCTTTGTTCTAAAACCGATTTTAAGTAATGTCTTGCTGCTTTATAAATGCAATAAAATGTACAACTTACAGTTCTGTCCTTCCTTTTTCTTCCCCGCCCATTATAGTACCAATTAAAACTAAAATAGCTAGCTGAAAAATCTGCTCCAATAGCTGTTTATTTATGAAGTTTTAAGTGAACGACATCAAAGGACTGCAATGGAGATTTATCTGCATGCTTCACTTGTAGAAGTTACATCACTTAAAAGTGTTCTATGTCTGATTTTATGCTGCCAAAAGCACCAACTTGTAAAAATCCAGCAAGAAACTTTACACATTAGGTATCTTGACTAGCTTTCCTTGTACTGTGATGTTACTGAAACTCTCTACTTTCTTTTCAGGTTTGGGTTGAATCTACAGTATCTGAGCCTAGCCTACTCAAAGAAATTCACAAATAAAGGTTTGCATTACCTTGCCACAGGGAAGGGCTGCCACAAGCTCGTCTACCTGGACATTTCAGGTTGTACTCAGGTTAGTCTTCAGAATTTTATGCTGTTAGTAGAAACTGTGTGGTTTACAGTTTCTCGTGCAGAGCGGCAGAGTGAATAATGGAGGAAGGGGGAGGGGAATTGAACTGGTGTGGAGTTTCAGAATCCCAGCTGCCTAAAAAAACGTTTCCTCAGGCTCTTGGCAGAATTCCAGGCTGTTCTTCTGCCAGAAATATCCTGTCTGGTTGTTAAAGCTATATACCCCTTTTATTCAACCTCTGTTAGTAATGATTGTTTGCAACTTTAGCAGCCAAAGGGCTGTGCCTTCTCATGACACTCCCACCATTAATCTGGACATGAAAGATTTCATTTTTTCCAGCAGTGTTGTCTGGGGCAGAAACTTAATCCGTCTAAACAAGATTTCTGATGTGAAGAATGAGGAAACCCCACGAAGAAATGTCCTTACTCCCAGATTGGACAGCAGTAACTAGTATGTCTAAGTAGTGCACCTACTATTGCAAGTATTGTATGTTGAGCACACTCGGATCCGTTACTTGAACCCTCATAGATGCACATGCCAAAGTTTATTAAGTAACACACACTCCCCCCGCCCCCCACCCAACCAGACTAAACAGAGTCCATCAAGTGGGCACTCTCTGGTAATACTAAAGCCCGCTGCTTCAACTAGTTGTGTTGTTGGTTTAGTAAAGTTGTACACTTTTGATGGAGTGATATTTGGTTTAAATCTTAGCTCTAACAATTTGCTTTGCTATCCGTATGAATCTCAAAAAATTACTGAGGAAGGAAAAATGAATTTGAGAATGTACTTGAGGAAAAATAAGACCCCAAAATCTAAATTCCGTCTCTTTCATTTGTCTTTAATATGCTAATAATAGTATTAATATTTTACGCTAACGGAAAGGCTGAATACGATGTTTTCCGATATGCACTCCACATTCCTGCCACTAAAAACAAGGAAGCCAGTTTCCAGGTTTTGTCAATTACAACACCCACAAAAACGTTCAAACACATGGCGTGTTTCCATCACGTGATGGTAAGCTCTCCGGAATTTAAGCACCCAATTCGAATTTACTAATCATGGCAAGAGCAGGCAGGAAATAAGCTTCTTGACCCCTTAAGCGTCCTCCAAGCGATCTGCTGATTAGACGTTTTTTGTGAACAGGAATAAACAAGGCAAATGTGATTTACAAATATGACTTGACGAGATGATGTTTTTCTCTTACCAGATTTCTGAATGGTATGACGTGTTAATAAGTTAAGAGATAAGAGGTATCATGGAGCTTCACCTTTTAGACATTGTAATGTAGTTATAGATTTACTCTCTCCCTGCTGTTCCCAACCACTTCTTTTCATTGGGAAAATGCAACAGATCTGGCAGCATCTGTGAAGAGAAAGCAGAGTTAACTTTTTAGGTCAACTGACCCTTCTTTAGACTGTGTTTGAATCCATTTGAGGAAGGTTCACTTGATGTAAAACATTAACGCTGCTTTCTCTCTACAGATACTGCCACACTTGGTGAGATTTTCCAGCAAGTTATGTTTTTATTTTTGATTTCTAGCACCTGCAGCTCTATTGTGTTTTATTTTTCACTTTTTTCTTTACCTGATTGATGGTTTTGCATATTTTTCAGGAAATTGTTTATAATGTTGGAAACTTCGACTATGTTACACAAATGCTATCTAATGATATCTAGCAGAAGTTTACCTGCAGACTCAAAAAGCTGACAGTCAACAAAAAATGATATATTGTGAAATACTATCTTGTGATGCACAGATTTTGCAACAAATGTAAATTATACACAATGATCATGAGTTTCCATGCAATGAGCTTTTAGCATGGTGGTAGCATTCTTGCCCAAATCAGAGGATAAAGGGTTTGAACCCCAGTACACACAGTCCAATTTGGATTCCATCTCTAAATTGGATGTGGCTGGTTTATTCCTATTGGATGAGTGTGCCCTGTTCCATCATATTGCTGTAAAATCTTCCAGTTTACAGAACTCTCCACCCCATGAATTATATATATGGTATTTATATGTTGATAAACACACACATGTATGTATGTGTGTATGTATGTATGTGTGTGTATATGTCTGTCTGTCTGTCTGTCTGTCTGTCTATGTATGTATGCATGACTGTCTTTTGATGTTCAGTTATTTTCCTGGAGAAGTTTAGGCTAAGGCGAGAAACATCTAAGGGAGCACTCCAAAGCCATTGTTTTAGTGCTAGCAGAGAATCATGCTGAGGTAAGACTGGAGAAAGCAAATGAAAAAATCAAAGTTAGCAGTCTTAGTAATGGATAGGATGTAAATTTGAACCTTAGTTTTGTACTGAACAGGATACTAAGATTTTATACAGCGTGGTTCTGTTTTGAGTGGGTGTGGAGTAAGTGGTAAAGGAAAGCTTTTTGGTGGGGGTGGGTGACCCTTTCCACCATTTACAATGCACAAGTCAGGAGTGTGAGGGAATACTTCTACTTGCCTGAATGGATGAGGCTCTAACAACATTCAAGAAATGCAACATTGGCCACCATCCTGAGGAGGGAGATAATGGTGTCGTGGTATTGTTGCTGGACTAGTAATCAAGAGCCCAAGATTATGCTCTGGAGTTTTAATTCCACCATGGTAGATAGTGAAATTTGAATTAAGATAAAATTAAAAGTGAATAAAATAGTAAAAGTAAAATAAAAAATTTTCATGATGACCATGTAACTATTGTCAATGGTCTTAAAACCCACATCGTTCACTAATGCACTTTTAGGGAAAGAAAACTGTCCTTTATCTGATCTGGCCTAAATGTGACTCCAAACTCACAGCAAAGTAGGTGGCTCTTAACTGGGATGGCCCAGGAAGCCACTCAGTTTTATCAAACCATGAAAAAGTCTCAGAAAAAAAGAAATTAAACCACATGATGACCTGGCATCAATCAAATCACCTGTCGACCCTGCAAAGTCCTCCTTAGTAACATATGGATGCAAGTGCCAAAATTGGGAGAGCTGTCTTCCAGACTAGTCAAGCAACAACCTGACGTAATCATATTCATGGAATTGCATTTTATACATATTGGCCCAGAAACCATCATCACCATCTATGACTTCCTGCCAGCAAGATACACCTGGTATAGGTGATAGTACAGTGACATACAAACAAGTGTGGCATCAGATCAAAGAAACCTCCTGTTGATTATCACACATTTCTGTCCCTGAGCTGGTGAATCAATAATCTCCCATGTTGAACATCACTTAGTGGAAGCACTGAGGGTCACAAGGGTATAGATGTACTCTGGAATGGTGAACTTCAATTCCATATCAAGAGTGGCTGAGCATCCCTATTACTGACTGAGCTGGTCCAGTCCTAAAAGTAATATCCACTAGAGTGTATCTGAGGTAAGTGGTGAGGGAATGAACAAGATGAAAAAAGAGATAATTGACTTAATTCTCACCAGTCACCAACATCTTAAGGATTCCCATTGACCCGAAACTGAAGTGGAGCAGCCACATAAAAATTGTGGCCAAAGGCAGATCAGAGGTTAAGAATCCTGCAGAGGTTAATTCACCTCCTTCCACCATTCTGAAGAAACTTGAGACTGCTTAATTGGCACTTGATCCTCAATCTCTCTCTCCACTACCAAAGCACAGTAGCATCAGTGCATATCGTCTGCAAGTGGAACTACAGAAATTCACCGAGGCTCTTTAGACAACACTTTCCAAAGCCTTGACCACGATGATCTAGAAGGACATGGATACATGGGAACACCAAACCTCAAGGTCTTCTCCAAACTACTCACAATCTTGACTTGGTGGTACATTGGTGTCCCTTCGCTATTACTGAGTTAAAATCCTGGGACACCATTTCTAATAGCACTGTATGTGGATCTACACCAAATCATGACAGTGTTTCAATAAAGCAGATCACCACCATCTATTCAAGGGATGGGCAATAAATGCGGGCCCAGCCAGCAAAGTCTACCCCTTCTGAATTGATACAAAAACAAACATCCAGGACCGAACAATCTATTGTTTGGGACTCGCAACCCCTGCCGTGTTAAACATTCAGTCCGTCCACCAGCATTGCATCCGGTTGCAGTGCCTTTCCAGTGCTCTGAAATTCTTGATTAGTATTGCCTTCATGGATAAGGGCAGATGGTGCACTGGAACACTAGCCATTTTCCTCTCCAAATCATCACACAACATCCTTAGTTTGAAGGTTCTCACCATTCCTTCACAGTAAGTGGGTCAAAATGCATGAAATGCCTATCTAACACCACAGTAGGAGTTCCGACCACATTGTACAACATTTCAGTAGCTCACCACCATATTTTGAAGGCAATTAGGAATAGGCAATCAAAGTTGGCTTTGAAAGGATCATCTCATGAATGAATTTTAAAAAGGTGAAATTATGTTTTCTTTGCCAGAGTGCAGTTTAGATTCTTTAAATTTTCTCGGCTCTCCACAAATTCTGGGATCAATTTATTGCAGTTTATTGTTTAAAAATTGGTGCGTTACTTAATCTGCTATAATCAGGTGACCTTGAGTAAACCATGAATACATTTTATGTCTCTTCTGCATTTTCTTTGTCTTTTAGATCTCAGTGAGAGGCTTTAGGTCATTAGGAATTGGCTGCAGTGATATTGAGCATCTTGTAATCAATGACATGGCAACTCTTACTAACAGCTGTATCTCAGTAAGTGTAGTCTAAAATCAGCTATATAATATTGACAGTAATTTAATTGCTCATTATTTTCATAAAGACTTTTTCTTTAAATTTGAAGCGATTTGAATTCTAAAGAATATTTGATCCGAATATTTTCACCTGATATAGTAGTTGAATGAACTGTGAAAAGTATTCTCCTTGTCTCTATCTTCTTTCTGCCTGTTGTCCAAAGCTTAAGGCTCATAGGACTAGTACCAGTCTTCCCCCCACTATCTTCTTTCTGGGTAGAACCTTTATGACTTCATGACTGCTGTTGCTATATTTTTGTTTTGTGAACAGTGCTTTCCTAAGCTATCCTTCACTTTTGTTGTTTACTTTTTCACACAGTTGCTATGTTAATGATTAGAATGACACTTAAAATGCAGTCTGAGCACATAACTGACCAAATAAAAATTTTTTGCTTCCCCGGTCAGTTTGCTCAGCTCAGGCTGTCTTATTTATTGCCTTGACATTGGATTCTGCAGCAGGTTACGTTTTGGTATAATGTTTTAAATCTTGGGGAATAAGCACATAGGTCTGTCATCCCCTTTAATTACTTGTGTTTGCAATGAAGACCAATTTCCACTTTTTGTATACCTTCTCCAGGGGTATTTCTAAACCTCCTGGACTTGAACTAACTCCAATAGCTCACTATTTACAAATTCTACTGCAAGATTTAAAAACATGTTTTAATGACTTTCATACTTCCACAGTGAATGATTAGTTACAAATTACTGTATTCTTTTAAATTGGATAGCCCTGCATTTTCATGTAGGTTTTAATGAATTGAGGCAGAATGGCTTGGGGAAACTTAGAAATAGCATGCAAATATTGGTGGATCTCATTTTTGCTATTTTCGCTTACTGCTGAAATTTGGGTGGGGTAGCTGATTGCTCCACCTGCCATTTCAGCAGTTTAGCCATTTAAATAGTATCAAAATGATTTAATGATATCATACATCTAAATTTCTATAATTTCTGAAAATTGACAGGCTGCCCTTATGCAGACTTCAGCTCACAAAGGAACCTGTACCAGCTTCACACAATCACTGGAGCACAGATCAACTACCAATATAGCTTTTCCAGTGCCCATTTAAGTGAATACATTTTTCAGTTTTTCATTTCAGGCGGCAGTGAGGTACCTGTGTGAAATAGCCCATAGTTGTTTTGATTTGGTTTATTGTTGTCACATGAACTGAGATGCAGTGAACAGTAACATTTGTGTGCTTTCCAGACAAATCATACCTTACATAAATGCATTAGTGTAGTAGAACAGAATGCAGAATGTAGTGTTACAGCTACAGAGAAGGTGCAGAGAAAGATCAACTTTAATATATGAGAGGCCCATTCATAAATCTGATAACAATGGGGGAGAAGTTGTTCTTGAATCTCTTTGTACGTATTTTCAAACTTGTATACCTTCTGCCTGATGGAAAAGTGTGGAAAAGCATATAACTTGTCATAGTTTTTGCATTATGAGTTACAGATTTAAATCAGTGATTAAGAGGGTTGAGAATCTGTGAAATTCACTACCCCAGAATATGGTGGTTGCTGGGATTTAAGGAGGGGACTGACAGATTTTTAATTAGTAATGGATTAAAAGGGTATGGAGAGAGAGCAGAAAAGTGGAGTCGAGGCTGAAGTGAGATCAACCATGATTTTATCAAGTGATGTAGAAGGGCTGGTGTTGGACTGGAGTGGACAATGTCAAAAGTCACACAACCCCACGTTATAGTCCAACAGGTTTGTTTGAAATTACAAGCTTTCAGACCGCAGCTCCTTTGTCAGGTGCAGTGAGAGAAACGAGCACACTGACACAGAGTTTATAGGCAGAGAAATGAAGGGCTGAGAGATCAAAAGATCACACAAATGGTCTGAGTGGAGTGTCAGTCTCTGCAGGTGACAAAGAATGCTAGACGGTGAATAAAGTGTCAACAGCTGAATAACCAGAGAAGGGTTGATTA
This sequence comes from Stegostoma tigrinum, assembly GCF_030684315.1. Lineage (NCBI taxonomy): Eukaryota > Metazoa > Chordata > Chondrichthyes > Orectolobiformes > Stegostomatidae > Stegostoma > Stegostoma tigrinum. The sequence goes on from NC_081378.1 coordinate 24,158,699, forward strand.
TAATCTGATTAAATAAAACAGAGAAATAATTACAACAAATTAAAAATAACGTGGTGCGGGAGACAAACTAAATGACTGGAATAAAATGATAGGTATAAGAGTTGCATGCCAAGTGTCTAACCTAACATAATAAGTAATTCAAAACTGTATAAACCAATTATAGTAGAGAAATCATAACAATTTATCAACATGATGGTGTCAAAACAGGACAGTAAGGAAGATTTTACAGCTGTAGAGCAGTGTAGTGGGGTGACATGAAGTATGACATGAACCCAAGTTGATGCCATCTTCATGGGTACTGAACTTAGCTATCAGTCTCTTCTTGGCAATTCTGCATTGTTGTATATCTTGAAGTTCGCCTTGGAGGACACTTACCTGAAGATCGGAGGCTGAATGCCCTTAACTGCTGAAGTGTTCCCCGACTGGGAGGAAACATTTCTGTGGCGATTGTTGTATGGTGTCCATTCATCTGTTGTCGTAGTGTCTGCATGGTCTCGCCAATATACCATGTCTGGGGGCATCCTTACCTGCAGCACATGAGATAGACATGAGATGGATCACATGAGAACCTGCTGTGTTGTGGGTGGTGTTCCCACATGCGATGGTAGTATCCATGTTGATGATCTGACATATCTTGTAGAGATTGTCATGACAGGTTTGTGTGGTGTTGTGGCTGATGTTGTTCTGAAGGCTGGGTAGTTTGTTGTGAACAATGATCTCTTTAAAGTTTGGCAGTCGTTTGAACGTGAGAAATGGAGATGTAGGGAAGATCTTTGTGAGATGCTCATCAGCATCAATGACATGTTAAGGCTGTGTAGATCATGGCGTAGTTTCTCCACTCCGGAGAAGTACTGGACAATGAACGGTACTCGTATCCTGTATCTGTCACCTGAGTAGGTTGTTGCAGTTTTTTGCTGTGGTACGTTAGAACTGGTATTTGATGAGTTGAGCATCATATCCCGTTCTTATCAGGGCATCCTTCCAAACCTTTCGGTGTCCATTGCATTTTTCCTGAGTAGATCCTGAGTATGCACAGGGCTTGTCTGTTGGGGATGGCTTTTTAATATGTTTAGGGTGGAAGCTAGAGAAGTGCAGCATTGTCAGGTTATCCTTGGGCTTGCGATAGAATGAGGTAATGAGGTGTCCTAGAGGCATGGCTCTTCACCTGTAACGCAATCAGCAAACACATAGAATTGAACCCCATATACAAACCCATACAGATCAAAACCGGAAATGACACCATTCACCATAACAGACCAAACAGTATAAATTCCAAGTGGAGTAGAGTAACACCGTTTCATTGGAATCTCCACTGATGGTGTCACCTAGCATGGTGACGAAATGTCTGAATGAGAACAAGCCAGCTCAGCGAGCAAGTCAACATCCTAATCGACAACCCAAACTACAGTTCTTTACCAAAACTATGAACTGAGACACTTATTTGCCACACAGGATTCATCTACCATGCCTCCTGTTTTCGCTTCTTTTGAGTTAGTTTAAGAACAACAGGTAAGAGGTCTTATAACCCAAACACTACAACCCCGGGAACATCTTTGTCAATTTTTTCTGAACCCTTTCAAGTTTAATAACATTTTTGCTATAGCAGGGAGATCAGAATTGAATGCAATGTTCCAAAAGTGGCCCAACCATGTCCTGTACAGCCACAACATGACCTCTCAATTCCTATACTCAATGCTCTGACTAGTAAAGGTAAGTATACCAAACACTTTCTTCACTACCCTGTCTACCTGTAACTCCAGTTTCAAGGAACTATGAACCTGTACTCCAAGATCTCGTTGTTCGACAACTCATCGCCTTTAGTATTTTAAAGTCATCGCGTTTCAATTGCTGACTTTATCAAGGTCCAGAGGGCAATCAATAGCATATCCATTACTTTCTGACTCTTGCAGAACACCCTCTCAAACTTGCTGCATGGAAAGGACTTACATTATCTGAATGAAGAATATGTCTGACGACATGTGGGAGATCCCATAGTCAGTATGAAATATGTTGAACTGAGCTTCAGGGCATTAACATCAGGACCAAATGAGGCTCTATAGGCCCGCAACCCAATTGAAGGCATAGGGAGTGGAAAGGTGGGGAAAGGGTGTCTTTTGATATTGATAGCCCAATCAAATGGCCAGCAGGCCTGAAGCCTCAACAATCCCACTGAGAGAAGAGGGTGCTGTTCAGTTAGTAGGAGACCTTGGAGAGGGAAGATTTAAAATTCTTGATGGTCTGGTGGAGAAGGCCTCCCCTCCAGGGAGATTATTGAAGTTATGGGGGTTGCCTTCCTAACTGTAGGCCATTTTTGATCCATGGAACCACTGTCTCCAAACGTCCCCTGGGCTGCTGCAATTGGGCCACCTTCAAGAAGTGGTCAGCCTCCTATATCTTGGCTTCTGCACCACCGGCAACAAATGCTGGCAGCTGCACCTAACGGCCTGAAAGGTATCATTTTACAAATTAACTGTTCATCTCTTCTATGGCACAGTAGTGCTGGCTGAGTGGTGTTAGTGATGGATTTGAAGTCAATTGGGCTCTCCCTGCATAGCTTCAAACTCTGCAGACTACATTTCTAAGGCTTTTGTGGCACAGTAATTGTGGTCCTACTTCTGATTCAGGAGACCTGGGTTCAGGTCCTGCCTGCTGCAGAGGTGTGTATTAAAAGCTCGGAACAGGTTGATTAGAAAGTAGCCACCTCTTCGATTAATAGATTGCAAGCCAGTTGGAGAGATTACAAATTAAGACACACGCATATCTTTTATGGTTTACCAGCTTTCTTAATCTCCTCATTCCACGAACAGTGCTCAGACTATTGATAGCCACCATTTGTTTCCAAAGCTTATTAATGTCATTTATTTTATGTGTTGTACGTTATGCAACTAATTGTTAACTGACCCCACGTTCCCCATTCTTTAAAAATAAACTTCTTTTTCTCCATATAGTAATAATTATAAAGCAATTACAGAAAAATCCAAATTCTTATAACATGTCTCATTTTTCTTCTCAATATTCCATGTTCTCATCAAATTGCAAGGTGATCCTCTTTATAGGGATCAATAATTCCTTAAGGCAAACATTTCTCTTCGTAAAACAGTCTGAAAATTTTTATTTTTGAGATCTTTTAACATCAACACATTATGGACAATTTTCTCTAAGAATTACAGTTATAAAAGATTTCCTTCAGAACATTAGATAAGTACATCCCATATCTTTTGCATGTATTAGCGCCATTGTTTCAGAAACTATAGTGATTTTTAGATACTCTTTGAGATAACTTCATTTAGGCCAGTATCCTGCCACCAAGTTACCCTTTTACATATGGAGAGTCCTTGACACTGATCTATCTCCCTTAGAACCAGTTGTCAAGGTGAACAGGATATCTGACACTCCTGTTCTTATCTGAAGCCAGCATAGCCTGACTGGATCAGAGTAATAGGCCCAGCCAGGGAATTTGTATTCTCTGATATCTACCTGGCTGACCCTCTTACAATAACCACATTCATCTCCCCCACTCATGAGTCTGAGGAAATAGGCTGGTTGTTTTTTTTTGTAGCTCCTCCGGTATTTTAGCACTGAATCAGGTTCTTCCAACAGTGCAGCTGATACGGGCGGCATGTAACACACATGGCCTGTCGGGCCTGGAGCATCTCGAAAGAAATTCATTCCTTCTTAAGATGGCAAAGGCATTAATGTGGTGACATCTGCTGTGTCCATCTCAGATTCCAAAGGATCTTCAATGCTTGTTGGAGAGGGAGAACACATGGGATCTAGAACGGTCAGAAAGGCTGTTGTCGTATGGCCTATGCACTTGTTCAGGACCGTTGCACCTACCCAAACATTATATGTCACTGGACCATGCCTCTTACCCATGCAGGGCCATTTCCATAGTTCATGGACCAAATGAAATCAACTGCCTCTCTTGCTTAGCGGAGTCTTGTGTTCTTGATGCCATTTAAACACACACAAACACACATGCAAGTCCAGCCAATTTGACTGGACATCCACAATGACAAAGAACATTGAGCCCATTAAAGGACCTGCACAGTCGATGTGTAACAGAGTCCAGGGTTTACCTGCCGTTCCCATGAATATAGAGCTGCTGATGGTCATTTTTGTTCTGTTGGCTTACTGGGCACTGCCCCACCAACACAGCTATGTCTGCTTGCAATACTAGTCACCACTTGCCTACATATTCATTTTGGAAACCCCTGGATTACCCTGGTGGAGTTCAGCCAGTATCTGCTGGGGGCCTTTGCTTGGGACAATCCCTCCTGCTCTGCATAATAATATGCCATCCTCTATTGCGATCTAGTCTCTCCAGGTCCAAAAAGGTTTTAATTATAGTTCGATGGCCCTTTGGTTTCCCCCATCACCACTAGCTGTTTCAGTTTTACCAGTACTAGATATTTCTGTAAGCAAAGCCTGATATTGTCAGCTGTGAGTGGAAATGTGACCAGAAAATTTGAAACCATTACGGACTCTTCCAGTGATGGTATTACTGGTGATGTATCTGTCAGTGGGAGGCAGCTCAATGCTTCTGCATTTGCTCTTGGTTTCAACACGTAATTATATGCACTTACTATTAGAGCCAGATGCTGAATTCGGCCTGAAGCCCAACTGAATTTTAAACAGTGGCACTGCCTTCTTCTCTTTCAGTTGACCAAGCAGGGGTTAGTGGTGCTTATTGTTACAAATGTAAAGGTGTTGATGGAACTTCCTAATTCCAAATATGAATGACAAGCCTTCCTGCTCTATCTGGCGTATTTATGTTCCACATTAGCCAAAGTCCTGGATGTATAGATAATTGGCCATGTTTTAGTTAATACTATCCCAATGCCATACGGGAGGCATCGCATGTCACTACCAGATCTGACTTGGGATCATAGTGTGCCAACAAGTTAGGAGATGATACCTGTTTCTTCACTTCCCTGAAAGCTACGGCTTGGCTATGCGACCATTTACAAGGCTGACCTTTTCTTAAGAGATGATGCAAAGGTGCCAAGATGGATGCCAGATTATGTATGAACTTTCCATAATAATTCACCAGCTCAAGGAAAGACCTAACCTGCAGTACTGTGTCTGGAACCAGGGGCCCTTTGATTGTCCTCACTTTATCTTCCAATAGGTATTGTCAACTCTGAGGCTCAAGTAGGTCACTTGGAATGCTTGCATCATATTTTTTCCTTCTAAGGCATACGCCCACCAATTTCTGTAAGTACTCCTTACTAGTCTCCCTTGTTATTAGCACATCATCTAGATAAATGGCAGTCTGAGGTAGAACTTGTAACATGTTCTGCATCATCTGCTGAAAAATTGCACAGGCTGAGTATATCTCAGTTGGCAGTCTTGTATATAGTTACAAATCCTTATAGGTATTAATCATACCATAATTCTGGGAATACTCACCTAACCACAGTTGCAAGAATGCATGGCTCATATCCAGCTCCATGAAGGACAGCCCCCCTGCCAGCTTTGCATATAAATACTCTTTTTGTGAGGGATTGGGTATTTATCCAGCTGTAAAAAGCAGTTTACCATTTGTTTAAAATCCCCACAAAGGCAAACTAACCTGTCAGGTCACACAATCAGTATGATTGGTGCTGACTATTCCATAAATCGAACCGGTTTGATGATTCCTTCACTTTCCAGCCTTCTGATTTCTACCTCTACTTTTGCCTGTACGGCAAATGGCACTAGGACTTGCAGAATTGTGGAATCACTTCCTGGTCAACATGCAAGTTAACCTTGGCTCCTTTGATAGCCCCTAGATCTTCCTGAAAATCTTCCAGGCATTTAATTAGGACTTTGCTCGGGTATCCATTTTCTAATTGAAAAATGTCGGGCCAATCTAGGTGAATTTTTCTCAATCAACCTCACCCAATCAAGCTTGGGCCCATGTCTTTTATCACAATCAGTGAAAACTGAACCAGTTGCTTCTAGTAAGACACTAGAGCTGAAATTGTCACCTTATTTTATAAAGGTTCCCTGGTATACGTTCTCAGTCTAGCTGAGGTCTTGAGCAAACTTAAGCGTTGAAATCCAGAGCAAATTTCATTAAAGACTGGTTCTGCAATCACTGAAACAGCCATACCAGAACTGACCTCTGTTAGAACTGGATAGCCATTTAACCAGACATTTATTTTGATTCGTTCTGATTTGGATGTTGCTAACCAATTTAACTGTTCCAAGTCACATGTAGGTGGATTTTCCCAAGTGTGCACTCTACTGGATAATGGTTTTATGAGTGCTTTTACTCAAATTTAGGTCTGGTGGGACTCTTTTGCTGTCTCAAGTCTGCATATTGGTAGCAACTACAATGGCTTGCTGAAAATCTTAACCATTTAGCTAAGGGCTTGACTTTGTTGTGGGGTTTTGCTGTGAGCTAACCTAGAGTCCCTCTGTTCAGGATATATCCTGTGTGAGGTTATGCAATTGTCTTCACTCAAGTGGTGTTCTCCAAACTCAGTTGAACTGGTGAGGGTGTCCACTTCCATCCAAATACCCTGTAACTCATATGCTCCACTTGCCACATTTTCCAATGGTAAAGTCAGTTGCTGTGCCTGTTTAAAATCCAGTTGGGCTTCAGCGAGTATGCGCTTTTGCATAATCACATCATCAATCCCACATACTAAATGGTGTCTTAGCATCACATGGCACTGCCAGTTATCTTAACCTAGTGAAAAGTCCTGATACAGATTCCCTGGTTTTCGAATTGTTGAGTAAAACCAATATCCTCTCAGAACTACAGGCGTCTTGGAGTCATAATATTTGTTACTTAAATCCGTCAACTCTTGAAAGTTTTTAGTATCTGGTGCCTTAGGAAAAGTTAGGCTCCTCATAACCAGAAAAACTGCAAGTCCACAAACTGTCAGGAGAATTACTCATTGCTTTTCATGCCCCATGTCATTTGTCCAGAAAAAATAACACATTTTTCCACATACTGAGCCCAGTCTTCGGCAGGAGTGAATAGGTCAGGCTTCCCAAATTATGACATGATGCCAGAAATGCAAACCCCGACTCAAAGATGATTGTTGTTTTTCAGGGCTGTGTTTTTTTTCTCATTGCCACTGAAATAACTCCAATGAGGCTGATATGTTACCAAGTCACCCTTTGTTTATGCATGGAGAGTCTTTTACACTGATCCAGCTCCCTGAGAGCCAGCTTGTAGAGTAAAAGGACATTCTCTTACTCTCCTGTTCTTACCTGTCAGCCAAGGTTCCCTGATTGGGCCAGATTAACAGTCCCAGTCAGGAAAGTCCTATTGTAAAAGATCCACCTAGCTGACCTGCTTATATTCTTTTTATGTTCTTGTCTTCCTAGCCCAATGGACAATATTTGTTATTCTTTCTGAACAAGTTCATTGCAGAGAAGTATGAAGTGATGTATATTGATAGGAGGAACATGGACAAACAATAAAAAATAGTGGGTACAATACGTAAGAGTGTGCAAGGTAGTGGAACCTGGGTGTACATATACATAGATCATTGAAAGTGACAGGGCAGGTGGAAAGAAGTTAGTAAAGCATAGAGTATTCTGGGCATTATTAATAGGGACATAGAATATAACAGCAAGGAGGTTACTGAATTTATACTTGACACTTGTTAGCCTTCAGCTGCAGTATCGTTTACTGTTTTGTGTGCCACATATATATGAAGGAAGTGAATGCACTGGCGACATTGCAGTCAAAGTTTATGAGAATGGTTTCAGTGATGAGAGATTTCAGTTATGAGGATAGATTGGAGAGGTTGGGACACTACTGAGTGGATGGAATAAGGCAAAGAAGAGATTTGATTGAAATTTATAATTATGAGAAGTCAAGTTAGAGTAAGTGGGGAGAAACTCTTCCCAATCATAAAAGAATTGAGAACAAGAGCATCCAAGATAATAAAGTGTGAAGCTGGATGAACACAGCAGGCCAAGCATCATCTCAGGAGCACAAAAGCTGACATTTCGGGCCTAGACCCTTCATCAGAGAGGGTGATGAAGGGTCTAGGCCCGAAACGTCAGCTTTTGTGCTCCTGAGATGCTGCATGGCCTGCTGTGTTCATCCAACTTCACCCTTTATTATCTTGCATTCTCCAGCATCTGCAGTTCCCATTATCTCTGAGAACGAGAGCATATAGATTTAAAAGGATTTGTAAATATAGCAAATGTGATATGAGAAAATAAATCTTCCCTCACGAGTGTTTTGGGTGTGGACTTCACTACCTGAAGTATCGGAAGTTAGTTTAATTGAGGTACTCAAGCGGACATTACATAATTATTTGAATAGAAGCCATGTGCAAAGCTACAAGAGAAAGTTGGGAGAATGGAACTAATTTGTAATGCATATTGGATAGCTTGTGTAAATACAATGGCTGAATGGCCTTCTTTTCCACTGAGCACAATAACTATGTAAATATGACAAACTCTGCTGTAATAGAATATTTGGTTGGAATATTGCCTTGTAAAGTATTACTAAAAATGACTAAATTCATAGCTTTGGATCACCCAAGCCTAGAAATTTGAATGCACAGTTCTCTGAATTTAGATTTAATACTTCATCAACTGTAGCATATTTTAACATAGTACTCAGTTCCAATTAGTCTAGTCTAATTGCAAATCAAGTTCAACTGACCTATCAAAGTTATTAACCAATCTGATTCTACCTTGGATGATAGGATCTTCTTCACGGTGCTATTTGGATGGAAACTAATTGACATGTTCTAAGATTGTTGATCCAAAGTTACTTCCATCTTGTTCTGCTTGGTATATAGTCCTATATATTCGACGACCTTGAAGCTTGGTCGCCAATCTTTAAATCATTTTTTAAAGATTTATCTGTCACATTTGCTCAAATGCTGCAAATTCAGAATGAAAGATTAATGGATCTACTTTTAATTGAACACAATGCCCTTCCTTAACAGGACAGACCTGACTGAGAAGTACCATATTCTTGATGCATCTTTCAACCCATTACCACATTAATTTCATTTCTACAATTTTCTGTAAATACTGCCATCTTCCTTAGGTCTTTCAAAAAAGACTTCCCTTTGAAATTTTTACCCTTGGAAAAATGTATCTTTTATATCAATTTCTTTTTCCAGGAATGCAATCTAATAAAACTGAACAAATCTTCAGGCTTACTTTTCCACTCTCCCATCTCATTTCCACCGCTACTACAGCGACATCATCTGCTGTCAACCCCCACCCCCACCAACACACACACACTTCCTGTGTTACAAATTCCTTTCACCAGTGCCTATGGGAAGAGTGTCTTGCCAGCAGCATTACAGTGCAGTAGTTTGGGAAGAGTGCCCTACAGTGAAGCATTTTGAGAAGTGTGTCCTGTAGTTAGTTCTTGTTGAAAAAAAATCAGAAGTGACATCACAAAAAGTCTGTAAGTTCATTGTCTGTGCAGCCTCAGCTTCCAGGAGTGGCGATAGCTAGACCTGCAGGAAGCACCTAGCCCCACAATCTTTGAAAAATCTAATGAAATTTACATCAGCACAAGTCAAAGATCTGATTGGTACGAATTGGTTCTTACTCCCTTACAGAGAAAAGGAGCCAGCTACATAGTAAATATCTGCTATGTTGGTTAATGCTATTCTGAGGCATTAACATGGCGTACACATTGGTGGTAAAGTTAATATAATACATAAAAAGCAACATAAATAAGTGAAAAATAATTAATTATAACTCATTAAGAGTGGCTGTGCAGATGGTGTGTCAAAGCTGCAGTATGTGGGAGCTCAAGACTATCATTGTAGTCTAGTGCAAACATTAACTGTGGTAAGTTGTCAAAATTCTATGAAATGGACGAACTAAATGACCATGGTAGCATAGTAAAGAAAGCCATTCAAGTGGGGGAGCCAAAAGAAATGTAGTGGTAGTAGGGGACAGCATAGACAAGGTATAGACACCGTTCTTTGCAAGTCCAGATGTCTGTGTCGTTTACTTCTCAGTGTATGTGCTTTCAACTGGCAAAGAACTTGCAGTGGGAGGGGGATCATCCAGTTGTCATGATCTATGTAAGCACCAATGAAATAGGTAGAATTATGACTGCACAATGAATGAGGCATCAAGTTAAGAAGCAGAATCTGAGCCACACTCTTAGGGTAAACAAATGAATGTGTGGCTGAAAGACTGTTATGGGAGGAGTGGGTTCCAGTTAGTGAGGCATTGGCACGAATACTGGGCAAAGTGGGATCTGTACTTTTGGGATCGCCTACACTTGAACCATATTGGAACTGGTGTTCTTGTAAATGACATAACGAGGAAGTATTTTAAACTAAAAGGTTGAAAATTAAATATTGGGGTAAAAAGCCAAATTTGGTAAGTTTCAGTGCAATTTTGACAGGATTAGGCAAGAACTTTCAAAAATTGAACTGTGGGGTAAGTGATGTTTGAATTAAAGGGATGGCTGAAAAATGGGAATCCTTCAAAAATGAGATAATGAGAGCCCAAGGACAGTGTGTTCCTCTTTGGATGAAGATTAAGGCTAGCAGGTGTAGGAAATGCTAGATGATTTAGAAATTGAAGTTTTGGTCAAGACTAAGAAGGAAGCATTTGTCAAGTATAGACAGCAGAAATCGAGTGTTTCCCAAGAAAAGTATAGAAGCAGTAGGAGTGCACTGAAGAGGGAAATCAGGAGAGCATAAAAGGGGAAATGAAATAGCTTTTGCAAAGAATGTTAAGGAGAATCCAAAGGGATTGTAGAAATACGGTAAGGTCAAAAGAGTAACTATGGAGAGAATAGGGCCTCTTAAAGATCAGCAAGACCGCGTATGTGTGGAATTGTAGGAGATGGGGGAGATATTAAACAAGTATTTTGTATCAGAGTTTACTGTGGAGAAGGATATAGAAGATAGAGAATGTGGAGAAATAAATAGCAACATCTTGAAAAATGTCCATATTACAGAGGAGAAGATGCTGGATGTCTTAAAACACATGAAAGTGCATATATCCCCAGGACCTAATCAGGTCTACCATAGAACTCTGTGGGAAGTGAGGAAAGAGATTCCTGGTCCCTTGCTGAGATATTTGTATCATCAGTAACCACAGGTGAGGTGCCAGATAACTAGATGTTGACTAAAGTGGTACCATTATTTAAGAAAAGTGGGAAGGAAAAGCCAAGGATCAGACTGGTGATCCTGACAGGTTGTTGGGCAGGTTGTTGGAGGGAATTCTGGGGGACAAGATTTACATGTATTTGGAAAGACAAGGACTGATTAGGGATAGTCAACATGTCTTTGTGTGTGGGAAATTGTGTCTCACAAACTTGATTAATATTTTTGAATAAATAACAAAGAGGATTGATGAAGACAGTGTGGTGGATGTGATCTATATGGACTTCAGTAAGGCGTTTGAAAAGGTTCCTCATGGTAGGCTGGTTAGCAAGGTTAGATTACATAGAGCGAGAACTAGTTATTTGGATGTGGAACTAGCTTGAAGGTAGAAGACAGAGGGTGTTGGGGAGGGTTGTTTTTCAGACTGGAAGCCTGTAACCGGCAGGGTGTCACAAGGTTCGGTGCTGAGTCCATTGCTTTTTGTCATTTATATAAATGATTTGGAAGTGAACATAGGAGGTATAGTTAGTAAGTTTGTAGCTGGCACCAAATTTGAAGGTATAGTGGACAGCGAAGAAGATTACTTCAGAGTACAATGGGCCGTTAATCAAATGGGCCAATGGGCTCAGGAGTAGCAGATGGAGTTGGATTTTGATAAATGTGAAGTGCTGCGTTTTGGAAAGGCAAATCAGGGCAGGACTTGTACACTTAATGGTAAGGTTCTGGGGAATGTTGATGAGCAAAGAGACCTTGGAGTGCAAGTTCATAGTTCCTTGTAAGTAGAGTCACAAGTAGATAGGATAGTGAAGAAGGCCTTTACTAGTCAGTGCATTGAGTATAGGAGTTGGGAGGTCATGCTGTGGCTGTACAGGGCATTGGCTAGGCCACTGTTGGAATACTGCTTGCAATTTTGGTCTCCCTGCTATAGGGAGGATGTTGTAAAACTGAAAGGGCTCAGAAAAGACACTGATGTTGCCGGGGTTGGGGTGTTTGAGCTGTAGAGAGCTATAGGGACCCTGGAGTGTTAGGGGCTGAGGGCTGACGTTATATAGATTTATACAATCATGAGGGGCATGGGTTGGGTAAATAGACAAGATCTTTTTCCTGGGATGGGGGAATCCAAAACTGGAGGCCATAGGTTTAAGGCAAGAGGGGAAAGATTTAAAAGGGACCTAAGGGGCAACTTTTTCATGCAGAGGGTGATGTGTGTATGGAATGAGCTGCGAGATGAAGTGGTGAAGGTTATACAATTACAACATTTAAAAGGCATCAGGATGGGCGTATGAATTGGAAGGGTTTAGAGTGATATAGACCAAATGCTGGCAAATGGGACTAGATTTATTTAGGATATCTGGTTGGCATGGACGAATTGGACCGAAGGGTGTATCTGTATGCTATATATTTCTATGACTCAATAAATCAAAGTGTGGAGAAAATACAACAGGGTAAGGAATTAATGTACTAATTATAAATAGATAGTGACAGGAAGGGATAGAAAATACAAATTTAAGAGCAAATCAGACAAAACTAGACGTTTATAAAATAATAAAAGAACTGTATTTGAATGCATGTTGCAGATGAACTTAGAGTACAAATTGAGAAAAATAGGAATGATCTAATGGCCATTACTAAGACATACCTGCAGAATGACCTAGATTGGGATCTGAATATTGAAGGGAATGGCACATTTAGGAAGGACAGGAAGGTAGGAGATAATGGTGGAGTGGCTGTGCTAATTAAAGATGATGTTTGGGTTAGGGTTAGGATACAAGAACAGTCTCATTAGAGATAAGAATGATAAAAGCAACAGATCATTTGTGTGCAAGGCTCTTAACAGGAACCAGGTGGTAGAACAGGATATCAAGAAAGAAATAATATGCGCTTGTCAAAAGCACATAGTAAATATCATGGGAGACATTAACCTACATATAGACTGGAAAAATCAGATGGGAAAAAGTAATCTAGATGAGGAATTGATTGAGCGTTTTTGGGGCAATTTGTTAGAACAGCATGTTAGGGCACCAACCAGAGATTAGGCTATACAAGACCTGGTTTTGACCCATGAAATAAGAATAATTACTGACTTCAGAGCGAAAACACCCCTGTGTAGCAGCAATAATAGTATGATTGAATTTTGCATGGAGTTTAAGGGAAAAAAGTGTGGGCCCTTGATGACTATTTTGATTTTAAACAAGGGAAGTTATGAGGGCATGAAATCAGAGCTAAATAAAGTGAGCTGGCACTTTAGGTTAAGGGATAGGCCAATAGAAACACAATGCAAACATTTATGGGATATTCTAGAAAGCACAGGATGAATACATTTTACCAAATAAAAAAAATTCTAAGAGATGGACCCACCATCTGTAATTAACTAATAAAGTCAAAGAATCTAACATTATGATTGGACAGAACAATAAAAAAATGATAGGAGTGTAGTAGAAAGTTAGCTAAAAATATAAAAACGGATAGGAAAAGTTCCTCAAGATATTAAAAAGAAAAGAATGCACAAGGTATGTATTGGTCCTGTAGAAAATAAGTCTGGGAATTAGTATGGCAGATGAACTGAACAGATAGTTTGCTTTGGTCTTCATTAGAGGTGATGTAAGTAACATCCCAGAAATATCTGTAAGTCAGGAATTGAAAGGAAGGGAGAAACTGAAGAATATAATTACCAGGGAAATAGTATGGAATAATTTGTTGGAATTGTGGGTTGACAAGTCCCTGGGATCTGATACATTTCACTCTAGAGTCTTAAACATAGCAGCTAATGAGATAGTTGATGTCACAGATAATGGGAACTGCAGATGCTGGAGAATCCAAGATAACAAAGTGTGAAGTTAGATGAACACCAGGGGCAACCAGCACCTCAGGAGCACAAAAGTTGACGTTTTGGGCCTAGACCCTTCATCAGAGAGGGGGATGGGGAGAGGGTTCTGAAATAAATAGGGAGAGGGGGGAGGCGGACCGAAGATGGATAGAGGAGAAGATAGGTGGAGAGGAGAGTATAGGTGGGGAGATCCCCACCTCCCCACCTATACTCTCCTCTCCACCTATCTTCTCCTCGATCCATCTTTGGTCCTCCTCCTCCTCTCTCCCTATCTATTTCAGAACCCTCTCCCCATCCCCCTCTCTGATGAAGGGTCTAGGCCCGAAACATCAGCTTTTGTGCTTCTGAGATGCTGCTTGGCCTGCTGTGTTCATCCAGCTTCACACTTTGTTATCTGAGATAGTTGATGTGTTGGTTTTAATTTTGCAAACCTCATTAGATTCAGGGAACGTTCTTTTAGATTTAAGATAGTTAATGTAACTCCCTTTAAGGGAAAGGGGCAGAAAGCAGGAAACTACAGGTTAGTTACCTATATATTTTTTAAGGGAAAATGTCATTAAAGATGTTATAACAAGGCACTCGGATACATTCAAGGTAATCAGGCAGAGCCAACATGATTTTGCCAAAGAAAAATCATGTTTACTAATTTTTAAAAATTCTTTGAAGAAATAACTTACGCTGTGGATAAAGGCTAATCAGTGGATGTATTATAGCTAAATTTCCAGAAGGCATTTGTTAAGGTGCCATATCGAAGGTTATTGCAGAAAATAAATGCTGCTAGTGTTGGGGTAAGATATTAGCATAGGTAGAAGGTTGGCTGGCCAACTGGAAGCAGAATAGGAATAAATAAATCTTTTTCAGGCTGGCAGAATGTCATGAATGCTGTGCCGCAGGGGTTGGTTTTGGGGCCTGAGCCTTTTACAATTTATATAAACGGTTTGGATGAAGGGGCCAAAGGTATGGTAATTAAATTTACTTATAACACAAAGATAGATAGGAAACTGAGTTGTGAAGAGGATATAAGGAACCCTAAAAGGGATAGGGACAACAATGCTGTAAAGCTCAATGAACTTTCTCTGAAACCTCAACATGTTTTCCCCACATGCAGAGCTTGCAGGTGTTCGGAAAAAAGATGAGTTAATTGCAGTCCCTTCCAAAATCTGGATGATCACACATTACCAAAAGAATTTTGGATTTCACACAAAAAAATGTTAATCTAGACTATAGCCCTCAACCATTGCAGTGCATATTCAGCCCATGCAGGGGCAGATATTTGTTCATAATTTGTTTATGACCTGCTAAGATTTTATTAAGTATCTGACACATTTCATTGGGGTAACACACTAGAAATTGATCTGTGGTATTTTCAGAGTTGCTACAGAAGTTAAAGTGTTATTAGAATACACAAAAGTTCCCCAATTTACCTGTGTGTATAGACCCAGGTGAACTGGAAATATAATATAGGTTTCTGTACTGAACACCTATGAACTGCTGCCATATAACTCTATATCCTCTATCAAACTCACCTTACACACATTTAAATACAGGCACAAAATATTTCCCCATTTCTGAAGAAGGATCCCAACCCGAAACGTCAGCTTTCCTGCTCCACTGATGCTGCATGACCTGCTGTGTTCCTCTAGCTTTGCTCTGTGTTATCTCTCACAAAATATAGGTGTTATGTATGCAGGAAAAAAAACTGGGTAAGCAGTTCAATTGCCTCTGACTGTAGTGTTCACTGAAATGATCCGTTTGATTGCTAAATTTGCTGTTCTTCAGTCTCTTTCCTCCAGATTCTTTCTCATTTCTTCACAGGATGCACAGCTGACTGGTATATATATTGCAAAATCTCTTAGTTAGTGGTTAAAAGCAACAGCTTACAGCAACTAGTGAGGGAAAATAAAGCAGATTTCTTCAGGCTTTAGGTATTTTTAATGCAAAGAGAGACACATCACTTCCCCTTCCAGAGGGTCATTTGTACTCACAAGTTGTTTGGCCACCACACTACCTTGGTGCTTGGCTGAATGAAACCAGCCTTGCCACTGCTTTAACAAAGCAGTAATGTAAACATTACTTACAGTACATTCTGGTAATTTCCTCATAAGAAGTGTAGTAATCCTGATTTTAAAACATTCCTTTTCTCATGTCAGTGGCCAGAAACAACTGTGTTAAGATTAAACAAGTGTAATCATAAAATAATTCTGTAGAGCTAGCTGGAATGGATTGGGAAAGGAGTTTAATAGAAAAGACTATTGAGGAACAATGGTAGACATTCACTGAAATAGTTCATGTCTCTCCTGGTGAGATAAAAAGGATTTTGAAGGTGATAATCCAACCGTGGTTAAGTAGAGAAGGATAGTGTCAAATTAAAAGAAAAAATACAATGTAGCAAAGGTTATTGGTAAAGCAGAGGATTGGGTAAGTTTTAAAAACCAAACCAAAATGGAAAGTATAAACTCACAAGTAATGTGAAGATCGATATCAAGCGCTTAAGATTATGAAAAGGAAGTGAGAACCCAAAGTTAACATAGACTTCTTAGAAACAAAGTTGGGAATATAGTAATAGGGAACCAGGAAATGGCAGAGGGCTTGAATAAATACTCTCCATCAGTCTTCAAAGTAGAAGACACTAATAGTATTCTAAAATTGCTAAGTTATAAAGGGGCAAAAGGGAAAGAGGAAATAAATACAATGTGTGCTAGGGAAATTAATGGGGCTAAAGACAGATAATATCTCTTGGACCTAATGGGATGCATCGTAGGATATTAAAAGAAGTAGCTACAGAGATAGGGGACACACCAGTACTTACTTTACAAGATTCCTTAGATTATGGTTGATGAATCCTTACAGAAGAGAGAACTGTCAATAAAACACTTACTTAACAAGGGAAGGAGAAAAGTGAAAACAGGTAACTAGTGGCTGCTTAACATTTTGCTATTGGGAAAATGTTAGAGTCTAGTACAAAGGATGCAATAGCAGAGAATTTAGAAATATACTAAATGATCAAGCAGAATCAGCAATGTCTTCATGAAGGAGAAACATGCCTGACAAATTTACAAATTTGCAGGATAGTCAAAGAGGAAGCATGGACTGTAGTAAATTTGGATTTTCAGAAGGTGACTGAAAAGGTACTACAAATTATACTACTTAATAAGATAAGAACCTATTATTTTAACATGGATAAATGATATGCTAACTGAATATGGGGGGCATTTTCAGGATGGCAGTCTATGACTAGCAGAGTATCAAATGGATCAGTGCTGGGGCAACAAGGGATTTGGGAACGTTCATGCATAAATCACAAAAAAATCCAAATTCAACAGGTAATAAGGAAAGCAAATGGAACGTTGGCTTTTATTTTAAAAGGAATGGAATATAAAAGAGGAGAGGTCTTGGCAAAACCATACAAGGTGCTAGTGAGACCACAGCTGGAATACCTTGAACACTTTTGGGCCTCTTATCAGGGAAAGATATATTGGTGTTGGAGGCAATCCAAGGAAGTTTCCCTTGGCTAAATCCAGTGCGGAGTGACTCTTTATGAGGAGAGGTTGAGTAGGTTGGGCTTGTACTTGACTAAAGAAGAATGAGAGGTGACCTTATTGAAAAATATAAGACTCTTAGATGACTTGATAGGGTAGATATGGAAAAATTGTTTCCTTCTCTCAGAGAGTCTAGGACTAGAGAGCATAATCTCAGAATAAGGGTTTGTATGTTTAAGATGGAGTTGAAGAATTTGTCCTCTCAGGGTGCTGAATCTGTGGATTTGTTTAGCACAGAGGACTGCAGAAGTTTGGTTATTAAGTATATTCAAGGCTGAGATTTTTTTTTAAGTCAGTAGGGAAACCAAGTATTATGTGGCTAAAAACATAAGAACTAGGAGCAAGAATAAGCAATTCAACCCCTCAACCCTGTTTTGCCTTTTAAAATGATAATAGCTTACCTCATCACAGCCATAACCCCAATTTTCGCTGCTCTTCATAACCCTTTAACCCATTACTAATTGAAAATCTGACTGATCTTCTCCTTAAATTTATTCAGTATCCTGGCATCCACAGCGCTCTGGTGTAATAAATTGCACACATTCATGTCCTTTTCAAAGAAGTAATTCCTCCCTCTGCTTTAAATCTTCCACCCCTTAGCACTGTTCCTTCTAGATTTTTTACTGGCAGTATGGGTCTCCAAGCCCATGTGGATCAGCAACTTCTGGAACGAGAGGTCAGTGCTATAACTAGCATGTCAACATCGAGTACTGAGTGTGGAACACTGGAGAGGCTGCACACATACATAGTTCAGAGAGAATATTGCCCTTTCACATAAAACTCTGACCTTTCATTCTAGATTGCCCTGCAAGGGGAAACACCTGCTCTATGTTTACTTCATCAATACACTTTAGCATCTTATGTACCTCAATTAAATTTCCTCGCATTCTTCTAAACTCTAGTGCATTTAGGCATAAACTGCTCAATCCCTCTTCCTAAAACAAACCTTTCATCTGTAAAATTAATCAATTGAACCTTCCCTGAACAGTTTCCAATGTAATTGCAACTCTCCTCAAGTTTTTTATTACCTGCTGTATCTGCATATTAGCCTTCTGCCAATCATGCACAAAGACACCAGATCTCTCTGTACCTAAGCGTTTTAAAATTTCTCTCACTTTAGATAATAAATTGCCATTTCATTCAAAAATGGATAACCTCACACTTATTAAGTCGAATTCCATAATTCACCTAAACTATCCTTGTCCATTTCCTAATTTCTTCTTTCACGTTGCAGCTTACTTCCCCATTTATTTTAGCGTTAGCTGTAAATTTGGCTATTGTACATTCTATTTCAGCAATCAAGGCATAAGTACTGATTGTAAATAGTTGGTGGTCAAAGACTGAACCTTGTGCATCCCACGAGTTGCAGCTTGCCAACAAGAATAAGATCCATGTACCCCAACTCTCTATTTCCTGTTAGTTAGCCAATCTTCTGTTCAAACTAATATATTACCCCTAACATGATGTGATCTTACCTTAAACATTAACCTCTTGTGTATCACATTATCAAATGCCTTTGGAAGTCCAGATATCCTATATGTACGGGATCCCATTATCAACTTTATTTGTTTCATCTTTGATTCTCCAGTGCCATCATACATTCTCCAGTTCCATCTTAGGTATAAAATCACAAATTTGAAAAGAAAAACAACCATCTTGGATACAAAAAGCAAAATTTAGAGGCATGCTGATCTGCATGCCAGTAAAATTCAGACCACCGTGGAACAATAAAACACTTTGAAATTTGAGCCCACTAGAAAAAAAACATGTCAACATCTCCTTTTGATTGTGAAGGTCCATCCACTGCATATATGAGCAATGACTTAACTAAAAACTCCCAAACAGCAGCAGCGAAGTGATATAATACGGCATGTGTTTTCACAAGAGTTGTTTTGCATGCAGCAGCTTCAAGCAAAGAGCCTGCACTTCAATCGTTATTACATTTTGATGACACCAGTTGTCAAGTCTTAATTGGGAAGAGTACACCAATAAATGTGCCCCACTGTTCCACTAATGAGCACAAAATGTATAAAATCCCAAATGAGTCCAGAAAAAATGACAATTTGCCTGATTGTCTGCTCCACAGCACAAAAGCAATTCACACCAGGTTTTGCCAGTAGTTGTAAAATATCTGTATTTATTGAAACATACTAAATTTGCAACAAAAGATTATAAAAATTTTAATCTAGTACAATGTAATTTAAACTATACCCCTTCATAATCTCCAAAAATATACACTCAATCACAATTAATGCTTGCCTTTATTGGTTGGGGAATTGAGTACAACAGTCAGGATGGCATGTTGCAGTTTTATAAGAGTTTGGTTAGGCCACACTTAGAGTATTGCATTCAATTCTGGTCACCACATTACAGGAACGATATGGAGACTTTGGAGAGGGTGCAGAAGAGGTTTACTGGAATGCTGCTTGGATTAGAGGGTATGATCTATAAGGTGAAGCTAGAAAAACTCAGATTGCTTTTTCTGGAATGGAGGAGGCTGAGGGGAGACTTGATAGAAGCCTATAAAATTATGAGATGCATATATAGAGTTAACAGTCAGAATCTTTTTCCCAGAGTTGAAATGTCTAATACTAGGGGGTCATGCATTTAAGGTAAGGGGGGGAGTTCAAAGCAGATGTGAGGGGCAAGTTTTTTACATAGAGGGTGGTAGGAGTCTGGAACACACTGGCAGGGTAATGGTAGAGGCAGATATAATAAAGGCGTTTAAGAGACTTTTAGATAAGCACATGAATATGCAAGGAATGGAGGGATGTAGACCAATGGCTGAAAGAAGGAATTTGTTTAATTTGGTGTTATCTTCGGCACAATGCTGTGGGCCAATGGGCCGGTTCCTGTGCTGTACTGTCCAATATTCTATGATCGATAAGACAAACAGTTTAACAACGTGCTATGGTAGGAAAAACAAGATAGACATGGGCAACCAAACTTTCTAAGAAAATGGGAAGTTGTTTTCTTGCAGTCCTTTTGATTCTAACGAATTCTATTTTGTGACAATCATTCTTTGGTTCAGTGCTTCATCAAGTGAACCTAAGCATTTTCTTGTTTTAGAATTCTTTCCTTTATGGTTTCTTCAATTCTCTGCCATTTTCCTGCAAGGAGAGAGAGCGAGAAAGAGAGATGGATGCTTTCTGTCTTGCAGACTATGGAATTTTCTCTGTAGGCACTTGCTCTTACAGTTTTTTAACACTCTGTGGCTCAAACAATCAGCATGCTGTTATCATACAGAATTTCCTTAACTCAAAAAATTTTCAGTATCCTTCAGTCCTGAATTTTCCGTTTCACTACTTCATAAAGCAACATTGTATCGTATAGCTTAGCAAAAGAAATTTCTTGATATTTCAGTTCCAACTTCCATTTCAGTTCATAGTCCCAAAAAGGAAAACAAGTAATCTCTCACACATAATCATCACTTGGTTAAGTCAGTCACAGATAAGTCAATTATATCTTAAATCCCCCTGCAGAACTCCAGTTGTAATAAGGTCCAAAATGATCACAAGCTAACTTACTCTTCATTATCACCATATTACCCCAACATGGTAAAATATGCCTTTCCCTCATCTGGTCTTGTGATTTCAAAATGCACCCTGAACAGTAGCATAACATATGCTTACTTGGTTAGGTTGTACAGAAAGGTATTGGTCAATTTGGACCTTCTTTTATTGCAGTTTTGGGGACACGCATATCATCTTCTATATTTTAAGGGGGAACTGGAGGGCTAGTATGATCAGCTACATCAAACAGCAACTATAGCAATTGCATTCAAGTGTGCCACAGACCTGAGCCCCTGTTGTCTGCTGACTAGTTGGTCTAACAATAACTACAGAGTTATCAGAGCCCAGAGAGATGCAAAATGCAACTCAGTTTCCATTGGTTTGGAAGTCATTACGCCGGGTATTATTTGTTTTCTTCTGATTTATTATTAGAGCCAACAGTCTGCAATTCTGTGAGGGTAGAGGCTCAGATGAGTTCCTGTCTCTTGTCTTAGATGTAAATTGGAGAGGTGTGCCCAACTCAATACGACTCTGTCAGAATGTATAGCCGTGTGCTGCATTGAAACTTCCACTGTGGCTCACCAAGGACCTATGTTTCAAACCTTAGGTGAGCTACAGAAAGGAAATAACTGAGCACAGACACAGGGGAATTCAAAGAGCATTGTGTTGCAAACTCAAAGTAGAACAGCTCATCTTTATGGAAGTGGACCAGATTGCTTAGTTTTTCAAAAAAAATCAAAGATTCTCTAAGCAGTAGGTGCACAAATTAAGAAAATAACTTTTTTCAGAGAAAAGGATTACACCTAGAAAAAGAATTTAGTAATAAGATTTTCCAAATGCTAATTGCTTTGTGTCTGTTGTATAAATCAATTTCTTTTCTCTTTAATTTAGAAACTCAGTGATAGTACTGACAAATTGTTATTGTTTTCTTAAAGGTCATGGTTGGTTACTATTACAACCTGACTACAATTTCACTTCTTGCCTCTCCTCACATATCTGATGCAGCTATTAAAGCTCTTGTCCAAGGGAAGAGAATTACCAAAGTTAAAATTGAAGGTTTGAGAAATTGTACAATTTCTTACATGCATTAAAATCTTGTACAAATTATTTCTTTAACTATGTGAAAAGGTACCTTGGAATTTATGTCCATTGTTCTGCCACAACAGGTAATCAACATATTAGTGATGCATCTTTAAAAATGATCAGCAGAAATTGCCCAAACCTGAATCACCTTTATGTGTCTGACTGCCCAAGGATTACAGATAATAGCCTGAAATCATTGGCAACATTGAAACATATCATTGTGTTGAATATTTCAGATTGTATAAGGTAATAACCTTTTAAAATATTGACATTCTTCATGCCTGATCAAAGGCATACTAAATCTTGTCTTTCTATTGACAAAATTATGTTTGAATGTTTGGTTTTATATCTATATTATATATATAGTTTGTGCTAAAGAAAACTCATATGCAGCTCCTTTCTGATTCTCCTTAAACAACGTACTCCATGTTAATTCGAAACCTCTCAAACAGTGCCAGTTAACCTGTCAGTAAAAACTTTCATCCTCATCTATTTTACATGGCATCCTTTCCTGTAAATTGATCTCAGTACCCCAAGAATATGAAACCCTTCATTTTTACCACTTTTCACAGCTACAAATTTCCATACATTATCTTCTTATCGCTATATGATTAGAGGACAGAGATACAAACAGCAATAAAATTAGAAATAACCCGAAAATTTCAGAATCCAAATGGAGGAAAGTATGAAAAGGAAAGATTATTAAATTGTGTGTATGTTAGTGATGTTGTACGAGTAATAATGTTTATAAGCAGTCTGCACAAACTATTATGTGGTGGCATTGGCAGAGACATTGCACACACAGACCCAAGAATAGGTTCTTAATATTCCTGGATGTCAAATATTTTCAGAAAAGACTTACAAAAGGAAAGAGGAGTAGGTGTGGTAATATTAATTAGGGATGATTTAAAATTCCAAATTGTGTTATAATCCCAATTGATGGTAGTCTAGTCCAGAGTGAAAACTGGCTTGAAACAACTTAAGTTTTATTTTTGCAATTTAGTTATCTTGGTGATCAGTCACTGAATATATTCACAAGAGGTTTCCAATTTACTTTTCACGAAAGAGCATAAGTTTCTTACACAAAAGAAGAAAAATCCAACTCTAAAAGACAATTTGGATTTATCTTAACATAAACAGCAACAATGTTTTACTGACACAGCTTTAGTGACATATCACTCCTATTCTTCACTCTCTAATATCTCTTAGTCAACTGATGAGGTATGAAATAGTCCTTTCAGTAAAATTTTATTCATTCATTTGATCTGATCACAAACTCACTGACTTTTGTCACTGAACTCTAAGGAAAAGCTCAAAGCCTTTTCCAACTACTTTGACAACAGTGAGGCTGCTAAACAGCACATCTATCGATATGTATCTTTTCTTCAAAATGAACCTACTTCTGTCGTCCAGTCTGTTATGGGTCACCCGATTTGAATATTTAGTCAACTCGTAACTATGTTATTAGGGTTTACTTTGCATACTTGCTTGCCTCCAGATGCTGATAAGTGTAGTCTACATGTTTGGGCTGAAGGAGTAGAGAATATTATGCTGCGTGACCTCATAATGGTCCTAAATGTGTCTGTAACAACCATACTTTGAAGGAATACACAAATTACTCTCTTTTTGAAACAATCAAATCCTCTGAGACTTAAAGCCTATACTTGACCTGGAGCCTCATGCTCAACATGTAAAGGGTTATGCCTTTCCCCACTCAACATATCAATGCTCAAAGGTGCAACAATCCTCTGACAGACCATGACTATAGGATCCTATTGAAGAGGAGGTTCTATCCTGGCCTGACTTGGCTCCAATTTATCTTCTCTGTAATTTTTGTTGGGGGCAAACAGACTATCTGCACCAACATCGCAACAGAATTCTGTGATATAAATCTTGGTTCAGGTGTATTTGAGTTGTGGCCTAGTCTATAATACACCGTTGTAACCCTATCAGTGTCCTTACTGTTATATTCAAGAAAACCAGTTTGTGTGGGATTTTACTGCAGCCGATATTTACTGGACTAACATTTATCTCCAGAGTGAAAAATTACATTACCCCAGGTTATAGATGAGTGAAGGGGGTATGGATATAGGTGGGTGGCAAACACAGGAGAGGGGGAAATAGGAGTGTCAGAGATAAGAGATTGGGGTTGTCTTTAAGTAGCCGCCCCATTACCTAATGCTGCGTCGTTAATCAGGCAGAGTGACCTCCAGGAAGCTACTAACAATTTCAACAGGACTCGCTTGGTACACTTCAAGATTTTGTTATCATGAGGAGACTGATGCCAGGCCTCTCCCTTGATTAAATGGTCTTGACTCCTATGTTTTTTGCTTTAACAGACATCATTAAGACAATATCATGTTTCAGGTTTGTGACTTCTCAGCATAGACAATTTGTTGTGTTGAGATAGAACACTAAAATGGCAAGAACGTTAGGTCATTATTTTTGTCCTGTATATCATTCATGCGCAGGTCAGAATTTTATTCTAATAGCATGCCCCAAATTAGCAGGGGGAGTTGTTTAAAGAAAAAGTAGTTAACTGCAGCAGTGAGATCTATTGTGAGATCAACCAGAACTCAATGCTACCTCTTCAATGTCTGCTGTTTACAAGGATGAATGTGAATTTCAGACATGGATTCATGGCTCATTGCCTTTCCATTTGCCCTTTTATAATGTCCATGACTAGCTGAACGATTGGTGAGAAGCCCTGGGATTAGACAAAAGAAAGCATAAATTTATTTATAATGGTTATTGTCTAGTCCTGGTTCTCTAGTTTTCATTTCACTTGCATCAAACTCTTACCTACTGAAGGCCTCGATCATTAAAAGAAGTAAGTTGGGATGGTGGGCAGAGGTTCCATTCCAATCCTGAAGTGGAAGGTTCAGTAAATCCAGTTATAGGTGTGATGTTTAACAGCAAATCTAGTCTGTGGTTTTAATGAAACTGGTCCAAGCAAGTATAACTACTACAAGCAACTGAAGGCAATTTCTAACTGCTCACAATATCAGGATGGTCAGATCTTAAAGTTTTTTAAAACTGTTTTGCATTTAATTTGAGGTGTGATTTGATTATCATATGCTACTGTATAAATAGATGTACATACAGATAAATAATATAAATGTTTTGTGTTGTAGTATCACTGATGGAGGCATAAGAAATTTTATGGATGGTCCTTCAGCTTCAAGGCTCAGAGAACTAAATCTAAGCAACTGCATTTTTATTACTGATTTATCATTGCTGAAAATTGCACAGCGGTATGGAATTTTACTTATCTATTAGTATGTACAACTCAAAGTTTCCATCTACCTTTACAGAACATTTATAATACATTTGAATATATCCATGATTTTCAATAACTCTGCTTCTGCATGAAAAGCAGAGAAATATTTTGTAACTTTGGACCAGTCATTTCACTGCAACATTTTAGCAATTCTGATAGATTTAAAAATATAATCTTGTCATATCTGAAATAAAATCATTCTATTTTGTATTCTTGCAATTGTACCTGGTGTATTGCTGAGACTGAGGTGCCTATTTTAATTAGAGATAACACAGTCCGGAGCTAGGGTAACACAGCAGGCCAGGCAGCCTCAGAGGAGAGGGAAGTTGACATTTCAGGTCGTGACCTTGTTCAGTTTAATTCTTCTCTACACTTTTGCAGACTACTATTGCAATGGCTATTACATTAGGTATTACAATGTTGTGGTTGGTTGGCTCGCTGAGCTGGTTCGTTGTTTTGCGGCAGACATTTCATTACCCTGCTGGGTAACATCATCAATGCAGCCTCTGACAAAGCTGTTTTATTTTCCCGCCTGTTATTTGAACTCTGGAGTCTGTTGAGCTAGATTACCTCAGTTCCGGTTTTCCTTCACAGTGGAGTGTATATGGGATTGAGCTCTATGTATTTATTAATGGCTTTCTTCGTGCAACAACAAGCTTCCAGGAATTCACGTGCTTGCCTCTGCTTTGCTTGTCCCAGGAACTTGGTGTTGTCGCAATCGAGTTGGTGGTCCTCCTTATCTATGTGGATAGAGATGACCGAGTATTGGCCACGTCTTTTTGCAACCAAATGATGTTTGTCAACCCTTGTTGTTAATTTCCTTCCTGTTTGTCTTATACAAGCTTCCCTGCAGAGACTGTGACAAACACTACATATGACATCGATCTTGTTCACAGCGGCTAGTGGGTCTTTGGTTCAGCTGAGCAGTTGTCGTAGGGTTAATGTGGGTTTGTGTGCGACTCAGATGCCCAGTGGTTGTAGGAATCTTGTGGTCAGTTCAGATATGTTTTTGATGTGAGGTAGCATGATGATTGTGTTGGGGCATGCGTATCTTCCTGGTGTTGTTCGTGTAATAGGCATAGAACATAGAACATTACAGCACAGTACAGGCCCTTCGGCCCTCGATGTTGTGCCGACCTGCCATACCGATCTGAAGCCCATCTAACCTACACTATTCCATGTACGTCCATATGCTTGTCCAATGATGACTTAAATGTACTTAAAGTTGGCGAATCTACTACCGTTGCAGGCAAAGCGTTCCATACCCTTACCACTCTCTGAGTAAAGAAACTACCTCTGACATCTGTCCTATATCTTTCACCCCTCAATTTAAAGCTATGCCCTCTCATGCTCACCGTCACCATCCTAGGAAAAAGGCTCTCCCTATCCACCCTATCTAACCCTCTGATTGTCTTATATGTCTCAATTAAGTCACCTCTCAACCTTCTTCTCTCTAACGAAAACAGTCTCAAGTCTCTCAGCCTTTCCTTGTAAGACCTTCCCTCCATACCAGGCAACATCCTAGTAAATCTCCTCTGCACCCTTTCCAAAGCTTCCACATCCTTCTTATAATGCGGTGACCAGAACTGTACGCAATACACCAAGTGCGGCCGCACCAGAGTTTTGTACAGCTGCAGCATAACCTCTTGGTCCCGGAACTCGATCCCTCTGTTAATAAAAGCTAAAACACTGTATGCCTTCTTAACAGGCCTGTCAACCTGGGTGGCACCTTTCAAGGATCTGTGTACATAGACACTGAGATCTCTCTGCTCATCTACACTACCAAGAATCTTACCATTAGCCTAGTACTTTGCATTCCGGTTACTCCTACCAAAGTGCATCACCTCACACTTGTCCGCATTAAACTCCATTTGCCACCTCTCAGCCCAGGTCTGCAGCTTATCTCTGTCTCTCTGTAACCTACAACATCCTTCATCACTATCCACAACTCCACCGACCTTAGTGTCGTCTGCAAATTTACTAACCCATCCTTCTATGCCCTCATCCAGGTTGTTTATAAAAATGACAAACAGCAGTGGACCCAACACCGACCCTTGCGGTACACCACTAGTAACTGGACTCCAGGATGAACATTTCCCATCAATCACCACCCTCTGTCTTCTTTCAGCAAGCCAATTTCTGATCCAAACTGCTATATCTCCCACAATCCCATTCCTCCGTGTTTTGTACAATAGCCTACTGTGGGGAACCTTATCGAAAGCCTTGCTGAAATGCATATACACCACATCAACCGGTTTATTCTCATCTACCTGTTTGGTCACTTTCTCAAAGAACTCAGTAAGGTTTGTGAGGCACGACCTACCCTTCACAAAACCGTACTGACTATCCCTAATCAAATTATTCTTTTCTAGATGATTATAAATCCTATCTCTATAATCTTTTCCAACATTTTACCAACAACTGAGGTAAAGCTCACTGGTCTATAATTACCAGGGCTGTCTCTACTCCCCTTCGTGAACAGGGGAACCACATTTGCTATCCTCCAGTTGTCTGGCACTATTCCTGTAGACAATGACGAGTTAAAGATCAATGCCAAAGGCTCGGCAATCTCCTCCCTGGCTTCCCAGAGGATTCTAGGATAAATCCCATCCGGCCCAGTGAACCTATCTATCTTCACACTCTGTAGGATTTCTAATACCTCCTCTTTGTGAACCTCAATCCCACCTAGTCAAGTAGCCTGTATCTCAGTATTCTCCACGACAACATTGTCGTTTTCTAGAGTGAATACTGTTGAAAAATATTCATTTCGTGCTTCCCCTGTCTCCTCTGACTCCACACACAACTTCCCACTACTATCCTTGATTGGCCCTAATCTTACTCTTGTCATTCTTTTTTTCGTTAAATACCTATAGAAAGCCTTAGGGTTTACCCTGATCCTATCTGCCAACAACTTCTCATGTCTCCTCCTGGCTCTTCTGAGCCCTCTCTTTAGGTCTTTCCTGGCTACCTTGTAACCCTCAAGCACCCTAATTGAGCCTTCACATCTCATCCTAACATAAACGTCTTTCTTCCTCTTGACCAGAGATTCCACCTCCTTCGTAAACCACGGTTCCCGCGCTCTTCAGCTTCCTCCCTGCCTGACCTACTTCCAAATCTAACACCTGGCCGGGCTCATTACCCAGTACCAAATCTAATGTGGCTTCACCCCTTGTTGGCCTATCTATATACTGTGTCAGGAAGCTCTCCTACACACACTGGGCAAAAACTGACCCAACTATGGTACTCGAACTACAGTGTTCCCAGTCAATATTTGGAAAGTTGAAGTCCCCCATGACAACTACCCTGTCTCTCTTACTCCTATCGAGAATCATCTTTGCTATCCTTTCCTCTACATATCTGGAACTATTCGGAGGCCTATAGAAAACTCCCAACAGGGTGACCTCTCCTTTCCTGTTTCTATCCTCAGCCCATACTACTTCAGTTGACAAGTCCCCAAACGTCCTTTCTGCAACTGTAATACTGTCCTTGACCAACAATGCCACACCTCCCCCTCTTTTACCATCTTCTCTGTTCTTATTGAAACATTTAAATCCCGGAACCTGCAACAACCATTCCTGTCCCTGCTCTACCCATGTCTCCGAAATGGCCACAACATCAAAGTCCCAGGTACCAACCCATGCTGCTCGTTCACCCACCTTATT
Source organism: Stegostoma tigrinum (assembly GCF_030684315.1). Classification (NCBI taxonomy): domain Eukaryota; kingdom Metazoa; phylum Chordata; class Chondrichthyes; order Orectolobiformes; family Stegostomatidae; genus Stegostoma; species Stegostoma tigrinum. The sequence goes on from NC_081378.1 coordinate 24,187,656, forward strand.
TCGGATGCTCCTGGCATTGAAGTAGACACACTTCAAACCAACTTCTTGTTTGCCGGTGCCATCTTGCGTCCCTGAAACTTTATTTCGGACCTCCCTACTCTCAACCTTTTCTATATTCGAACTACAATTTTGGTTCCCATCCCCCTGCTGAATTAGTTTAAACCCACCTGAATAGCTTTAGCGAATTTCCCCCCCAGGATATCGGTACCCCTCTGGTTCAGGTGAAGACCATCTTGCTTGTAGAGGTCCCACCTACCCCAGAAAGAGCCCCAATTATCCAAGAATCCAAAACCAACCTTCCTGCACCATCCCTGTAGCCACGTGTTCAACTCAACCACACAAATATATTACCTCACTTACTCAACAGTCCTGTGTCCGCTCCTGCTCAGCTTATACTCCGCCTATTCACGGTAAGTTTTTAAAACAGTGACTCACCTTCCCGGCAGCTACCTGGTCGACGCTCCCGCTCCTCCTGCTGCTGAAATAAAAATGGAGGGCCTGACGCTCACGGTAAGTTTTTAAAACTTTACCTTCCTGGCATCCTCCTGGTGCTCTCTCTGTCTGGCTCTCGCTCTCCTCCTGAAAATGAAGACCGCTCCCGCTCGAGGTAAGCTTTTTAAAGTAGGAAAAAACGTTACCTTCCGGCAGCCTCCTGGTGCTCTCACTGTCTGGCTCTCGATCTCCTCCTGAAAAAGATCTTCAGACCCAGTTTTTTCAGGTATCCATTGCCTTTGAATACCTGGAAGAGGTGCACTTCTTCAGAAGTGAGGTAATCCAGCTCAACGGACTCTAGAGTTCAAAAACAGGAGGGAAAACACAACAGCGCTTCATCGCAGGCTGCACTGATTATGTTACCCAGCAGGGTAATGAAACACCTGCGGAAAAACAATGAATCAGCTCGGCAAGCCAACCAACCAGAACATCCACAACCCGAGCTACAAATCTACTTTAAAACCTTAGGTATTACAATATTACAATGGATGGAGATGATGGGAACTGCAGATGCTGAAGAATCTGAGATAACAAAGTGTGAAGCTGGATGAACGCAGCAGGCCAAACAGCATCTTAGGAGCACAAAAGCTGATGTTTTGGGCCTAGACCTTTCACCCTAAGGACCCTGTTTTTGCTTATGCATGATTACCTTTGGTGTGGCTCCTTTTTCTTATCTACATTCTAACATCAGCATTGTCATTCCAAAATCTTGGTTTCAGTTTCCACATGTACATTGATGATACTCAACACTCTCTTCTCCACTCACTTAATCCCTCTTCTGTTCTTTAATTGTCTGGCTGATTGTTTAGCACCTTGTATTGAATGTTCATAATTTCCTCCAATTAAATACTGGGAAGATAGAAACCTTTGTCTTTGGGACCCCTCGCAAAACCTGATCTCTTGCTACCAATTCCATGCCTCTTTCTAACAAATGTTTGAGGCTGCACCAAATTGTGTGTAACTTTGTTGTGATATTTAGGCAGTGTCTGCTGAGAGCTGCAGCTGCGGACAACTAAATGTGCACTAATCTGGAAATGCACACAATTCCAGACCTGCTATGTCATCACATGCAATTTCAATGATGCTGAAACAGGGTTCAGCAGCAGGGAGTAAGGATAGATGGGGGAGGAAGAAGTGAGGTTGGGGATCATGCTCCTGTTCACAGTAGCCTCTGTCTCCGATTCTTTATTTTCCTTATGAACCTTTTTCCCCCTCCACGCTTCCCTGCCCTACCCCCTTACACTTCACAGAGTTAATTTTTGTGGTGGGTTTGACTGTTTCTCTAATCTGGCTGTGGTCTCATTCTGAGGTTTTCAATGCTCTGCACTCTTCCTTTCTTGCATCTGAGTATACTGAGTACTTTAGTGTTTTCTTGTTCCTCTGCTGTGAAACAGTTCTGTGACTTTTTGGTTTTTATTACCATTATTACAATTATTACAATTTTGCGTTATTACACCTTGATCTGTTTCAACTCTGTATGATCTTGTTTGCTGTTCTTTTCTCCATAATCATACCTTCTATCTGTTGATCTGTTATCCATATTCATTCCTGAACTTCAGCTAAGGTAACTCATACTCTGTGCATTATATTAACATTTCTAGCTTGGTTTACTCTTCACTCTTCTTCATGCTGCTTCACTCTGTTATGGCCAGTCTCAGTGATATTTGGCTTAGTTGCTGAGACAAAGGTGGATGTTCTGTTCTCAACCTTATACACATAAAGAGCTGTGGTCTATGCTAAAGTGTTGATGGTCTTTTGCTTAATACTGCGAGACTTAGATTTCTTTTGTTCTGCTTCAATAATGTTTTGACTGTACAAACTCCTTGCTTAGTTTCTCAATTTGCTTGAGGATAATTTAGTGAACCTGTGGCATGCTTCAGAATTCCTGTTCAGCTCTGTTGATTGAAGTTTTTCATCTACATTCTTGATTTGCTGCATGCCTGCATTAAAAAAAATACTGCTTATTAACTTTCGTGAGCCATTTTCTCTGCATGGTGAGTGGTATTTCTGAGTTCTGATTAGTTTCTTAGAAGCGATGGTTGTCTTACTGATATCACTTCTCGTTATCTCCAGACCAGTTCCTAAAAGGTTGGTCACTCTGAAAGAGTGTACAGCCTGTGTGAATTGCTATTCAAGCAATAACTTGCTGTATTACCTTCAGCAGTCTTTTTTAATCCCTACCTAGTTCCTAATTTGTTTTACTAATAAATGGTAAATGGCATAATTTATTTAGTAAATATTATTTTATGTAGTTGTGAAATCTAAATATTTTTGAACATTCTTGATGTATAATTTTTATTTTTCAATAAGTTATCAAATACATGATACCACAAACAGTGATGGAACTATGATAAATGAATTTTCAGTCTTATGAAGAACATATATGTTATAGCATCCAACCTATAATCTATTTTTCAGGTGCCATAGTTTAACACATCTGAGATTGCGTTACTGTGAACGCTTAACTGACAGTGGAATTGAGTGGCTTGGGAACTTGCCTGTATTGAACACCATTGACCTAACAGGAACCAACATACAAGAGCAGGTTTAAAAAAAGTTTTCTAAAATAATAGTAAATGCTATTTATCTAAAATTCCATATGATATCAAGCAACTTTCTTGAGGTCATTAAACATAAAGATCAGCTACAGTAGGAAGAGGTTTCATTGCCACGATCATCTTCCATTTAACCAATGTGATAAGAAATCTAATCACTGTTTAAATTGGAGAGATTATCAAGAAAGATGTCCTGAGTGATTAAACAGAAATCTGTTATTTTAAATGAATGCTCAGCAGGATCACCTATAAATAATTTCTCCCAAATCAACTGGGAAATCAATTTAAAGGTTTTATTCTACTCAACAACTTGTCCTGTTGCTTTCTCTACCTAATTCCTCTTGACACTCTCAACCCTCCCCAATTCTTATACCATCTCCAAGAAAGTAGCAATCTGAGTATCTTCTATTTCATTGAGCATAGAACCCACATGTCCAACACCTGCACCCCTTTTCTGTGGAAATGGAAATTCCATTGATGACCAGAATCTGTCAGAATTGGCAGGGTCTTAAGTAACCGCTTCCCTCCTTGTCAAAAAGAGCTTGTATGTATTTTCAGCATATAGTTCAGTAACTGATGGCCTTATTCACCATACAAAATAAGCAGCAATTCTTTCAGCTTCAAGATGAAACAGATTTGAGCTTTCTAGCTTAATGAAGTGTACAATCAATCATAAGTAGACAAATAAACAAAACATTGGATGAATTGAAAGAATGAGCAGAAACCCTTTTATCGCCTGCAGTATTTCATTTAATTACATACTAATATTTCTTTAATTTTTAACAGCTTTAGCATGTAGTGACCACTTTGATTGAGCTACAGGCTCAGTTAATTTTAGGCATTTCACTGAGTCATTACTTTTTAAAGATTGTGACATTACTGAATCTTTGGTATTCGCAGAGTTGTTGCAGATTGATGCAGATTGCAGACTAGCTTCTATAATCTTGTCTTCATGGTATCAGGATATTATACAAAATATATATTGCTCCCTATTAACATTTTGTTTAAATCTAAAACTGCAACTTAATTTGAACCTCAAAGCAATGAAACTTCAGCAATAATTAAAATAATTAGTTAGATAACATAAACTGCATGTGGAGTTATTTTACAATGTACTAACAATAAACAAAATGTACAGAGAACATTTTCAATCACCCCCAAAATGTAGACTGTGGTCTTTGACTTTCAGTGATCATAAAATTTTGCTTCTTCCTAAAATTTCAATGAATTGTCCAATGGAAGGGGTGAAATTGAATCTTACTTGTGTCAAATTTTAAAAACTTAGTCACATATGTAAGGTACTCAGGCTTAGAAATTCAATAATATGCCTGCCATACATGGCATGGCGTGGACAGTGCATAGCTATGCTCTTTTACTTGATTGCTGTCAGCGTGTTCTATGGAGATAGATGTCATCATTGGTTGTTTGTTTTATCGCCGAGCCAGTTGTTCCATGGTGTGCAGACGTTTCATTACCATTCTAGACAACATCATCAGTGGAAACACTAATCAAAGTGTTGGTGTTCTTCTCCATTCTGAATTTATATGATCCGCTGATGTAGTGGGTCTTGTCTCTTCCGGTTCTGTTTTTCGGCGGCAGTCTGTATAGGGGTTCTATTTCTACATGTTTGTTAATGGAATCCTGTGTTGAGATCCAGGCAAGCAGAAATTCCCTTGTGTGTCTGCTTTGAGAGGTGAAGTCGTTTTGCCTTTCCCCCACAAGACATCATGACCTCATAAGATTGGGTGCAGCCAGTCTTCAGCATTAATCCTTTCAGACATTGTATCACCCAAGATATTAGAGTAGGCTGCAGAATAAACATCTAGGGTATGGGTGATAAACATTAGATATTAAAAAAAAAGTTTCATTACAATGTAACATGAACATTTTAAGCTACTTGTAACATCCCTTTTGGAAATTGGTCTGCTTAGCATCTAATTTTACATGTGGTAAATTCACTCAGTAAATCAAGTTGTTAGCTTATCCCCTCTATGCTCAATTTTGTTCTGTCAACAGCCATAACTCATTTAATCTGCTGGTTGTCATTCCAATAATCTAGACTAAATGAAATTCAAAGACCACTTGATTTTTAAAATTTTAATTTCAATAATTCTTTTAATTTCCAATGATTTCTTGTCAGAGCTTAGGAGGTCTCTCCAACAACACCAGGATAATAGAGTTCACAGTGGCAGAGTGTTCAGGAGTTACTGATATTGGATTACAGGTAAAATTCATTTGTGTTTTTAGAAATGTATTATTTAACTTTTATAAGCCTGCAAGGAAGATTGGTCTTTTGTTTTAGAAAAACTGGTAATATATTTTAAATGTAAGTACATTTAATTTTCAAGACAGTCAAATTTGAATTAATACAGTAATACCTATGTGGCATGTGACGTGTATACAAATTTGTTAGGGAGCAATTAATTATCTGACGGGCTTTTTGGTTCACTTGCAAGCAAACTATGTACAAAGGCTCACGTGTCAGTAAATTACACATGCAAAGCATTCATGAACCTCTCATTTGAGGAATTGGAGCTGCTCAGTTTCTTTCCAGGAGCAGGCACATAAATTGGTGCCTATCAACAAATCAGTTTAGCTGAATTTGCATGCTAATTGGTTATAATTCAGCAATTTCTTATTGTAGGCCATCCTTTTATCAGGTAGGATTCTTTGCAGGGAAGAAAGCAAGTTACATGATAGCCTTCCAATTTAAGGTGATACTATTTCTTTTATTTATTCATTTGTGGTATGTGGGTGTTGCTGGCTGGCCAGCATTTATTGCCCCTTCCTAGTTGCTCTCCAGAAGGTGATGGTGAGATGCCTTCTTGAACCAATGCAATCCACCTGCTGTGGGTTGACCCACAATACCATTAGGGAGGGAATTCCAGAATTTTGACTCAGTGACAGTGAAGGAATGATGATATATTTCCAAGTCAGAATGGTGAGTGGCTTAGAAGGTAACTTGAAGGTAGTGGTGTTCCCATATATATGCTGCCTTTGTCCTTCCAGATGGAAGTAGTCCTGGTACTTGGAAGGTGCTGTTTGAGGATCTTTGCTGAATTTCTGCTGTGCATCTAGTAGTTAGTACACACTGCTGCTACTGAAGGTTGGTGTTGGAGTGAGTGGACGCTTGTGGATGTAATGCCAGGCAAGTGGGGGATTAGAAGGTGATTTACTCATTGCAGTATTCCTACCCTCTGACCTGCTCTTGTAGCCACTGTACTTATGTGGTGAGTCCATTTGAGTTTCTGGTCAATGATACTGGATGCTGATAGTGGGGGATTCAGTGATGGCAGTACCATTCAATATCAAGGGGCAGTGGTTAGTTTGTTTGTTATTAGTGATGCATAGCCTAGCATTTGTGTGGTAGGAATGTAACTTGCCACTTGTCAGCCCAAGCCTGGATATTGTCCAGATCTTGTCGCATTTGAAACGGACTCCATCAGTATCTGAGGAGTGGACAATGGTGCTGAACATTGTGCAATTATTAGCGAACATCCCCACTTCTGACGTTATGATGGAGGAAATGTCATTGATGAAGCAGCTGAAGAAGGTTAGGCTTAAGACATCACCCCAAGGAACTCCTGCAGAGATGTCCTGGAGCTGAGATGCTTGACCGCCAACAACCACATCACCTTTTTATGTGCCAAGTATGATTCCAACCATCAGAGAGTTTGCTTCCCGATGCCCATTGATTCTACTCCGTGATGCCGCACTTGGTGGAATGATGCTTTGATGTTAAGGGCTGACACTCTCACCTCACCTCTGGAATTCAGCTCCCTTGTCCATGTCTGAACCAAAGCTGCAATTAGTTCAGGAGTTGAGTGGCCCTGAACAGGTTGCTGAGCAGGTGCTGCTTGATAGCCACTATTGATGACACCTTCCATCACTTCACTGATGATCGAGAGTAGATTGATGGGGCAATAATTGGCTGTGTTGGATTTGTCCTGCTTTTTATGTACAGGTCATACCTGAGTAATTTTCCACATTGCTGGGTAGATGCCAGTGTTATAACCATACTGGAACAGCTTGGCTAGGGAAGCAGCAAGTCCTAGAGCACAAGTCTTCAGTACTATTGCCAGAATGTTGTCAGGGCCCATAGCCTTTGTAGTAACAAGTATTGCCAACCATTTCTTGATATCATGTGGAATGAATCGAATTGGCTGAAGACTGGTATCTGTAATGCTGGGGACCACTGAATGAGGCTAAGATGGATTATTTACTTGGCACTTCTGGCTAAAGAATGCTGCAAATGCTTCAGTCTTATCTTTTGCACTGATGTGCTGGGCTCCCCCATCATTGATGATGGGGATATTTGCGGAGCCTCCTTCTCCAGTGAGTTGTTTGATTGTCCTTGCCCATTCATGACTGGACATGGCAGGACTGCAGGGCTTAAATCCTATGTGTCGGTTGTGTGATCACTTAGCTCTGTCTATCACCTGCACTTCTGCTGTTTGGCATGCAACTAGTCCAGTTTGGTGGCTTCACCAGGTTGACACCTTCTCTTCAGGTATGTCTGGTGCTGCTTCTGGCATGCCCTCCTACAATTTTCATTGATCCAGGGTTGATCTCCTGGCTTGAAGATAATGGTGAAGTGAGGGATATGCCAGCACAAGAGGTTACAGATTGTGCTGGAGTGCAATTCTGCTGCTGTTGATGGCCCACAGTGCCTCATGGATGCCCAGTCTTGAGTTGCTAGATCTGTTCGAAGTCTGTCCCATTTAGCACAGTGATAGGGCCACACAGCATAATGGAGGTTATTCTTAATGTGAAGGTGGGACCTCGATTTTTTTTTCTTTATTCATTAATAGGATGCTGGCTTGACATGCATTTATTGTCCATCCCTAATTTTCCAGAGGGCAGTTCAGAGTCAACCACATTGTTTTGGGTCTGAAGTCACATGTAGGCCAGATACTATTCCAGGTAAGGATGGCAATTTCCTTCCCTAAAGGACATGAGTGAACCAGGTAGGTTTTTCTGACAATCAACAATTGATTTGTGGTCATCATTAGACACTTAATTACAGATATTTTATTGAATTCAAATTCCACCATTTGCCATTGGCAGGATTCGAGCCTGGGTCCTCAGGACATTATCTGGGTCTCTGAATTAACAGTCCATCGATAATACCACTAGGTCAACACCGCCACAAAGGCTGTGCGGTGGTCACTCTTACCGATGCTGTTCTGGACAGATGCATCTGCACCTGGCAGATTGGTAAGGATGAGGTCAAATATGATTTTTCCTCTTGTTGGTTTCCTCACCACCTGATTTGATTGAATTTGATTTATTGTAGTCACATGTACCTAAGTACAGTTAAAAGCTTTGTTTTGTGAGCAGCACAGGTAGTTCATAACAAACAAGGACATACAGATCATTGGGTGCTTAGACAGAGCGAGGTATACAAGGTTATGGTGCACGGTTGGTGCACAAGCAAGATCAACATTTTCAGGTTAGAGAGGTCCATTCAGCAGTCTAATAATGGCAGGGAAGAAGCTATTCTTGAACCTGTTGGTGCATGTGTTCAAGCTTCTATATTTTCTGCCTGACGGAAGAAGTTGGAAATAATAAAATGTGAGGCTGGATGAACACAACAGGCCAAGCAGCATCTCAGGAGCACAAAAGCTGACGTTTCGGGCCTAGACCCTTCATCAGAGAGGGGGATGGGGTGAGGGTTCTGGAATAAATAGGGAGAGAGGGGGAGGCGGACCGAAGATGGAGAGAAAAGAAGATAGGTGGAGAGAGTATAGGTGGGGAGGTAGGGAGGGGATAGGTCAGTCCAGGGAAGACGGACAGGTCAAGGAGGTGGGATGAGGTTAGTAGGTAGGAGATGGGGGTGCGGCTTGGGGTGGGAGGAAGGGATGGGTGAGAGGAAGAACAGGTTAGGGAGGCAGAGACAGGTTGGATTGGTTTTGGGATGCAGTGGGTGGAGGGGAAGAGCTGGGCTGGTTGTGTGGTGCAGTGGGGGGAGGGGACGAACTGGGCTGGTTTTGGGATGCGGTGGGGGAAGGGGAGATTTTGAAGCTGGTGAAGTCCACATTGATACCATTAGGCTGCAGGGTTCCCAAGCGGAATATGAGTTGCTGTTCCTGCAACCTTCGGGTGGCATCATTGTGGCACTGCAGGAGGCCCATGATGGACATGTCATCTAAAGAATGGGAGTGGGAGTGGAAATGGTTTGCGACTGGGAGGTGCAGTTGTTTGTTGCGAACCGAGCGGAGGTGTTCTGCAAAGCGGTCCCCAAGCCTCCGCTTGGTTTCCCCAATGTAGAGGAAGCCACACCGGGTACAGTGGATGCAGTATACCACATTGGCAGATGTGCAGGTGAACCTCTGCTTAATGTGGAATGTCATCTTGGTGCCGGGTGTGGTGGGGTTGGAGGGCAGTGTGGAGCGAACAAGGGAGTCACGGAGACAGTGGTCTCTCCAGAAAGCAGACGGGGTGGGGATGGAAAAATGTCTTGGGTGGTGGGGTCGGATTGTAGATGGCGGAAGTGTCGGAGGATGATGCGTTGTATCCGGAGGTTGGTGGGGTCGTGTGTGAGAACGAGGGGGATCCTCTTTGGGCGGTTGTGGCGGGGGCGGGGTGTGAGAGATGTGTTGAGGGAAATGCGGAAGACGCGGTCAAGGGCGTTCTCGATCACTGTGGGGGGATAGTTGCGGTCCTTGAAGAACTTGGACATCTGGGATGTGCGGGAGTGGAATGTCTTATCGTGGGAGCAGATGCGGCGGAGGTGGAGGAGTTGGGAATAGGGGATGGAAGAGAGCTTCACTGGGGTGGGAGAGGTTTTCGATGATGTTGGCAGCCTTTCTGCAGCAATGAGAAGTACAAATGGAGTCTATGGATGGGAGGTTGGCTTCTGTGATGGTAAGGCTGTGCACACAACTTCCTGTAGTTTCTTACCATTCTTGGCTGAGCAGCTGCCATGCCAGTCCATTATGCACCTGGATAAAATGCTTTTTATGGTGCATCTATAAAAATTGATGAGAGTGCTTATGGACATGCTGAATTTTCTAAGTTGCCTGAGGAAGAAGAGGTGCTGGTGTGCCATCTTGACTGTTACATCTACGTGGGAGGCACAGGACAGATAGTCGGTTATTGCTCCATTGATGTAGGTAGTGGTGTGTCCTCTTCCTTTCTTCCTTTCTTCCTGAAGTCAATGATCAGTTCTTTTGTTTTGCCAACATTGAGAGAGAGATTGTTATCATTGCGCCATGAGACCAAGCACTCTATCATCCTGTTATCTGACTTCTCATTGTTTTGATTTCCATCCAACTAAGGTAGTGCCTTCAAAGAACTTGTAGATGATTTTTGTTTGGAATTTGGCTGCGCAGTCTTGGATGTACAGGGAGTACAGGAGGGGGGCTGAGAACACATCCTTGAGAGGCACCAGTGTTGAGATTTATCATAGAGGAGGTGCTGTTATGTCTTCACTGATTGTGGTCTGTGGGTCAGGAAGCTGAGGATCGAGTTGCAGAGGGCAGAGCAGAGACCTAGGTCTTGGAGTTTTGACATTAGTCTGGAAGGGATTATTGTGTTGAAGGCAGAGCTGTAGTTGTTCAGTTGGAGTCTAATGTAGGTGTCCTTGTAATTCAGATGTCCCAGGATGAATGTGGGACAAGGGAAATGACGTCCGCTGTGGACCTCTTTCACCAGTAGGAACATTGCAGGGAATCAAGTCAGGCTGGGAGGGTAGAGTTCATGTGGGCCATGACCAGCTTCTCAAAGCATTTCATGGTTGTGGATGTCAGAACTACTGACTGTAGTTATTAAGGCACATTACATGTGTTTGTGTTTTTCCCTCTTGATGGTTTCCTTACCACCTGCCAGACAGCCAGTCTAGCAGCTATGTCCTTTAGGACCTGACCAGCTCGCTTTACAGTACAGCTGCCTACTCTTGGTGGTGGACATTGACATTCCACATCCTAGAGTATATTTTGTGCCATTGTCATCCTCAGTGCTTCCTCTAAGTATTGTTCAACATGGGAGAGTACCAATTCATCAGCTGATGGAGGACGGTACTTGGTAATCAGCAGGAGGTTTCCTTGCCCATTTTTAACCTGAATCCATGAGAATTCATGGGGTCCGGAACCAATGTTAAGGACTCCCAGGGAAACACCCTCCTGACTGTATGCTACTATGCTCCCATCTCTGCTGCGACCATCTTGCTGGTAGGACAGGACATATCCAGGGACGGTGATGATGGTATCTGGGACCTTGTTTGTAAGGTATGATTATGCGAGTATAACTATGACAGGCTGTTGCTTGACAAATCTGTGAGTCAATGCTGGCAGTTTTGGCACTAGCCCCCAGATGTTAGTGAGGAGTACTTTGTGGGATTGACAAGGCTGTTTCTGCAACAGGGCAGCAGTTATGTTATGCTGTTAATGAGACAAATGTTGGACTTTGGTGTCTTGATTATTTTTTCATAACCCATTGTAATTGTCAAAAATGAATTAAAACAAGAGATGATTCTCATTTTCTATTGATCAAAGAAGTACTCGAAATACCAATGAAATGCTACTTTTCAGCATGCATTATTATTCACAACCCATCCAAAGAAAATGTTCTTAACAGGTTTCAAACAATCACATTTTGCTTTATTCCCATTTCTAACTTAAATTTTAGGGCCAAGAGAGAACTTTTTTTTTCTGGTGGAGGCAGAGGCTTATAGTCAAAAGGGTGGTTTTTAACCCTCTCTGATGAAGGGTCCAGGCCCGAAACGTCAGCTTTTGTGCTCCTGAGATGCTGCTGGGCCTGCTGTGTTCATCCAGCCTCACATTTTATTATCTTGGATTCTCCAGCATCTGCAGTTCCCATTATCACTGGTTTTTAACCATACCTGCTTGGCAGAAACCATGTTTGTAGCGAGCTAGATTTATCCAGAAAACTTCCATGACAACATCCAGCTTCATTCCCCTGTCTCGTATTTTATTTTGCTCTTCTGAGCATAAGGCAAGAGTACATGCAGGAAGCTAGTGGGGTCTTATTTAAATATGCAAATTCATAAAAATGGCACAGGGCCTAGTCACTGTTTTCGCCTATGGCCTTGAGTTAAGCCATTCCTTTGCAAATTTGTGAAAATAATTTGATACAATAGAGTTTTTCTTTTTCTGGAAATGCCTCAGTCAAAACCTAGGAAGTGCAAAAAAATTACTTTGGTACAAAATCAAATTCAAATATATTTAGAAATCAGGATTCAACCTAGAGCAACTGATAGATACTGTAGTGCATTTCTGATTCTAATTCTAAGTCAAAAAATAATTTTAATCATGGCCTTTAGTTCATTGTCGTATACTAACACTGTTAAAATTATTTTTGATGCCCTGTGTATTCCTCTTTTCTGCTATTTGTAAATTATCTGTACAATCCATCTAAAAGAACACAGACAATACTTTTATGGTCTTAAATGAAGAATTTGGTATCCATGTTGTTAGTGCCTGCCTGTAGTAAAATTTATATTAAAATTTGAATAGCGGAAAGAACTGTATCATGAATCTTTGGGGAAGGGATTCATGGAGCATGGGATTATCTGTCTGTTTTTTGAATTGTACGAACGCTATTAGAAATCCAGAATGATGTGTACACTGCAATGTGAACATTCTAATATGAAGTGCTCTGGGCACCATCTTGATCAGGGCATTAACACACTTGCAGGGCTTAATTTTATCAGCATTTTGGACTGGGCTGAGAGATTGGGCATCCATAACTGGCAAGGAAAGATGATATAGGGAGTGCAGTGGAACTGAATTTGGGGACTTTAGGAGCATATTTCTTAATTTTTAAAAAATAAAGTCTCATGCTGATTGCATGCAATTAGTGAGGAAGGGAGGGGAGTGTTATTTTTTCTTTTTTGTGTATTTTTGTCAACCTCCGTAAGGCCAGGAGTTAAACAGCTGCACAAGAGGGCTGAATTTGAAACTAAAGAAAAATTGAAGTGTGAGATCACAGGATAACTGTAATTTCATTAATTTCTGATTTTCAGTTTAATTTGATCGTATAGAAGTAACCTTATGTTATAGCAGGGCAGCGTGGTGCCTGGGTCAAAGATGTTAGCTGCTACAAGGTATTCTCCTAGGAAGGGTATCAGCCAGAGATCATGGTTCACATCGGTATCCATGATGCAGATAGGAAGGGAGATGTGATCCTGCAGTCAGTAAAATGGGTGCTGGTAGAAAATTCGGAAGAAGGACCACAAAAGTAGTAATCTCTAGATTACTCCAGTATCATGCAAAGGTGAGTGCAGAAAAGGAGGATAAAATAAATGACTGTGTGGCTGGAAAAACATTACAAGAGAGAAGGTTTCAAATTCCTGGGGCACTGACACTAACTCAGGATGAGATTTTTGTTTTGTTGTGTGATTTAATGACGACATCCAAGATATTGGGTTCAAAACGGGTATGTTGAGGAGACGATAAGATCAAGAAAAATCTTCAGGCTTAGGCTTCTTTATAACAATTTATTTTACATTTAAGTTTACCAAAAGCGACAATAAGTGGTATTCAGGATATACTAGGTTCTAATCATACCTTCCATTATTGAAAGACTATTCCATAAACTCTACTGCCCAATTCTTGTTGGTCTGCTCTATATGATTTTGTATATGTTTCTTTCACATGGCTTTTGGGCTTCTGCATAGCTCTCCTAACTCTGCTCAGTGAAATAATTGAAAGGTTGCCCTAGGGTCCTAAAGCCCTCAAAAGAAAAGTGTACCTGGACAGGTTGCACTGAACAGAGCCAGGTATGAATTCCTCATGGGCTAGTTTGCTGTTGGGGTTACTTTAAATTAAACCTGCAGTGGTGTGGGAACCAAGAGAGAACATTAGGGAATAATACCAGGATACACAATATACTGGTAGAGCCGGATAGCTCTAGAATCACAAATAATAAGTTAACAGAAGTGAGAATAAAGGAGAAATTAAATCTTAAAATCAGTGTTAACTGCATGTATGTGGATTCAGAGGATAGTAACCAAGGATGGTGAGTTATAAGCACAGATTGCCATATTGAATTATGATGTTGTGGTGATATCAGAGTCCTGTCTGGCGGAACAGCAGCACTGGGTATTAAACATTTCTGCTTACAGGGGGTTCAGAAATGATAGGAATGTAAGTAAAGAAGGAGTACTGTCAATGTTGATTAAGAAATGCATTGCAGTAATGGAAAAAGAGGATGTCTGAGAGTTCAAGGTCAGAATTGATTTAGCTAAAGTTAAGAAACAAGGATGCAGTTACATTTCTTGGTTAAATCTAGTGGGAAGAATGAACAAATCTGTAAGGAAATTACAGAGAAGTACAAGTAACTTAGAGTAGTTTTAACAAGGGGTTTTAATTGTTTATAGATGAGAATAATAGTATTGGAAAGGATTAAGAAAGATATGAATTCTTGCTGTGTTCATAGAATTTTAACAGCAGGAGATTTGCTTGGCCTAGCTCTCGGGAATGAGGTAGGTCAACTGTATCAAGTGAGATGGAGGAACATTTAGGGAACAGTGATCATTCAATTTTATAAGGTTTAGGATGGTTGAGGAAAAGATAATCCAGAGTAAGTGTAAATAACATGGTAAGCCAATTTCAATAGGGCTATAATGGAATTGGAAGAGGAGTTAGTTTTTATTGTCATGTGCACTCAAGTACAGGAATACAGGAGTACAGTGAAGTGTACAAATTCACTATTCCCTGGCACCATCTTAAAATACAAAACAAGAATGCTTTTTAAAAATTGAGAAGAAATAAAAGTAAAAGGAAAAACTCCAGTTAATCAATGGATTACCTTCAAAACGGATGGTTCAGATACAAGCGAGGCATATTACCTCAAAAGGGAAAGCATAAAACATCCAAAGCTCCCTAATGATAAGATGTGAGAAATTAAGATAAAGAAGAAAATGTGTGCTTATGATATGCATTAGGTGAAAAATATGATTGAGAACCAGACTGAATACAAAATGTTCAGAACAGAAGGAATAAAGCAAAGAAGAAATCCCGAGAAGATTATGAGTAAAGACTGCAGCTAACACAATTGAGATTCCCGAAATCTTTTGTAAGCACATAAATGGTAAAAGGTGGTGAATGAAGAAGATGGGGCAATTAGGGACCAAAAAGGAGATTTGCACATTGAGGCAGAGACATGAATGAGATATTAAGTCAAAATAGATAAACTGGTACTAAGAGTTGGTGAGAAGCAGAATCAGATGAAATACATTCAAGGATATTGAAGTAAGTGAGACTGGAAATTGCAGAGGTACTGTCTGTAATCTTTCAGTCATCCATGGTCTTGGGGGTGGAGTCAGAGGATTAGAGAATTGGAAACATTTATGCCTTGATCAGAAATATTTGTAAGCATAAACAAAGCAATTACAGACCAATCAACCTAATTTTGGTAGTGGGAAATATCTAAAAATAATAATTTGAGACAGAATTAATAGTCGCCTGGGCAAATCTGTATTAAATTAGGATGAGCCAGGATGGATTTCTTATAGAAAATCATGCTTAACCAATTTGTTGGAGTTTTTGAAAAAGTAGCAAATTGTTGATGTGTCGTAAAATGACTTTCAATAGTTGCTCGATACAGTATCACGCAACAGATTAAAGAAAAATTATAGCTTATGGAATAAAAGGGACAGTCGCAAAATGTATAAAATTGGCTGACTGATAGGAAATAGTATTGGTTAATAGATATTTGTAAGTTGACGGAAGGTTTGAAGTACAGCAGAGCTCCTTGGAGATTAGTATTGGGATGCTTGCTTTTCCTGATTTATATTAATGATGTAGATCTTGGAATGCAGGTGACAGTTTCAGAGTTTGCAAAAACATGGAAGCCTTTTAAACTTAGGAGGACAATGAAAAACTTGAAAAGGACATTGATAAGTTGGTGGAGTGAGTAGATAGCTGGCAAATGAAGTTCAGTGCAGAGAAGTAAGAGGTGGTACATTTGGTAAAAAGAACATTAATCGATAGTATAAAATAAAAAGAACATTGATAGTATAAAATCTAAAGGATGGGTAGGAGCAGCAAGACTTGAGTGTGTGCATGCATAAGTGTTGAGAAATGGCAGGACAGGTGGAAAGTGTGGTTATTAAAGCATGCAGAATCCTGATATGAGCCCAGCAAGTATTTTTACTGGACTAAAATCTGGCTTGATATTTTGTTTTGTTTTCATTTTAATGAGGTGGTTTCTCATTAAAATGTAAGCTTGCAATAGTGCAGATTTTATTTTAAGAATAAAATAGTTCTTAAGCAAAAGAATTTTGCTTAGGGAAGCACCGTGGTACAGTAGTACAATGGCTGCCTCACAGTGCCAGGGACCCGGTTTTGATTCCAACACTTGGTGACCGTCTGTGTGGAGTTTTGTCTATGTGTGTTTTCGCCTGATGCTCTGGCTCCCTCCCACTGTCCAAAGGGTAGGTGGGTTAGCTATGCAAATTGCCCCAGGTGTCCAGGGATGTGCATGCTAGGAGGATTTGACATGATAAATGCAGGGTTGTAGGTATAGGGTGCTTTTTGGAGGGTCAGTGCAGATTTGATAGGTCAAATGGCCTCTATTTGCTCTGTAGGTATCCTATAACTTAAGATAAAATAGAATAAACCAAGCTATTTATTTATAACACAAATTCAAATATTTTTAAATGCGCACTAAAAGCAAAATCTCATCAATCCCAAAACAGTCATTTACAAATCCAAAGAAAGCGTCCCTTATACATTATAATAAAATGTGAGGCTGGATGAACACAGCAGGCCAAGCAGCATCTCAGGAGCGCACAAGCTGACGTTTCGGGCCTAGACCCTTCATCAGAGAGGATGAAGGGTCTCTGATGAAGGGTCTAGGCCCGAAACGTCAGCTTGTGCGCTCCTGAGATGCTGCTTGGCCTGCTGTGTTCATCCAGCCTCACATTTTATTATCTTGGAATCTCCAGCATCTGCAGTTCCCATTGTCCCTTATACATTACTTGCTCTAGAGAAAAAATCTTTTCCTAACACCTCAACAGGCTTGAGGTAACTTTGACTTTAACTCCATGACCAGAAATGCAAATAGTTCTTTCTTGCTGCTATCATACACCTAAGATTAAAAATTCTCAGCTTTAAGTAAACTCTTCTGGATTTTATCCCAACAATTTTGGTTGGCACTGGCACCAACTCCTTACTCTAAAGTGATCTGCTTTTACAATATTCTCCTCTTCTCAGCAGCACTGCCCTACACAGCTAACTCCACATGAGGACTTCATAGAACTGCACAACATGAAATAAAACTTTTTAAAGTCTCTCTCAAATCAATGTGTGTTTATTTCTAAAATTAAAACAATACCCTTAGACTATAAATTTCTAATAGACCTTAAAGCATAATGATCTACCTTGCTAAGTCATAAAACATCCTAAAGTAAACTAAAAACTAGTAGTTTTGCCAAAGTAACTCTCACAAACAGTTTGAAAATAAATCACCATGGCTAGAGAAATCCTTAAGTTAATAATTAAGTTTAGACAAAGAGAAGATCCATATGCCACAAACTCAAACTTAAGATATAGTATATTAGAAAGTATATAAATAATACAGTTTATATCATAGTCTTCAGCTTTATTCACATGCAAAGAACTATGCCAGAGTAGAAATTAAGAGAGTTCCATTGCTGCTTCTGGCCTGGGACTCTAGCCTCTGATCCAAGTACAGTGGCCCCACTCATCACCCAGGCATAGAGCTATCGCTTTGGACGCTGATGAATACACCACCATTCCATTCCTTGGCCTAGCCTACAAGATCAGGGAAGCTGTACTGAACCCACATAAGACTTAGAATTCAGTTGCATTATTATGTGCAGTTCTGGATGCCACCCTTGTAATGATATGCACATATAGAGAGAGTGCAGAATGATAATTTTTCCAGGGATGAGAAACATCAGTTATGAAAATACATTGGAAATATTAGGAATATTTTCCATGGAAGGTAGAAACTTAAAAGGAGATTTGATTGAAGCTTTCAAAATCATGAGCAGTCTGGATGCTGTTGACAGGTAGAGACTGTCCCTACTCATAAAAAAGATCAAAAACAAAATAACTCAAATCTAGAGTATTTACAAAAGATGTAATTGTGGTGAGAGAAAAATCTTTTTCATATTGTGAGTGGTTTGGGTCTGGACTGCACAGTTTGGAAGTGTTTGTAGCAGGTTTAATCCAGGCATTCAACAGGGCACAAGATGATTATAAAAGTAATATGTAGGGTTATGGGGAAAACGCGGGGCAATAAACTAGGTTACACTGCTTATTTGGAGATCAGATACAAATGGGCCAATGGCTTCCTTTTGCACCTAACAATTCTGTGATTCTGGGAACTGAATGGAGTGTCCATTGTTTTCCAGCTAGTAAGCTATCAGGCCTAGGCAAGATAGTGGATGACTCATCCACCAAGAGACCAGTTGTGGTACTTACGTGATCAGTTAGGGGCTTCCCACTGCCGTTGACATTTTGCCAACAATGTGTGGGCCCTTCGCCTCATTGTGAGATCACATGATGAACCCTGATAGCCTCTTTGGAGACCCTCCTTTTTGGTAGTCTGTGATGGGACCTCCAGTTGCAATGGTCACCACTGAAACAATAGTCCCCACTTTCATCAACTTCCCCCACTCTCCTTGCCAAAGAGTGCCTAACTGATTGACTTTTCACCACATTCACTTTGTTGCAAAGGCAGTGTTCCTTGCTATAGCTGGGTGTAGTCTCAGTAATGGTCACTGGTCCTGTGATATCACTTAGATTGCGGCTGTTGCACCACCAATTGGTTGACAGCCCTTAGTGTTAAATATTTTAAAAGTAGTGGAGCCTCAGCAGAAACTACTTAATTGCTGGATGGGCTTGAAATCTGGCTTTAGACACTCCAAACAGCTGAGTCTGAAATTCCCTCAGGTTTCAGATGCATTGTCCAGAATTCTGTAGAATCAGCAAAATTCTATCCCCAACTCATGATAAGTAATGCAGTAAAGTCAGGTACAGAAATTGCTGGAAAACTCAGCAGGTCCGAAAGCATCTGTGGAGATAAAGCAGAGTCAGCATTTCGGGACCATTGACCCTTTATCAGAATGTTCTGAATGTTAGTTGCTGGTTGATTGATTGCTCCTGCTGTTTCTTCAATTCTACATGCTTTAGTATTTTTCCATGGTTTTATGAAGTTTCAAAATTTTACAGGGATTGTGATGGTGGGTGCTGACTTTAAGACTATTGGTGTGCTGAAGCAATGATTCCAGGCTGCTGTGTAAAATCCCTGATGTAGACAGCTGAAAGGGAGAGCTGTTGTGGTGCAGTAATGGTATACCTACTTCTTGGCCAGAAAGTCCTAAGTTAAGTCCCACCCTCCACAATGATGTGTCATAATGTGTATCAGCATTTTAAACAAATGCTGTTTTAAATGCTGTTTTTTAAACAAAAACTTACATTTTACAGCAGAGGGGTATTGAGATGTGCAGTGAACTCACAATCATGAGTAAACAACCCCTGCCGCCACTCATCAGATGAGGCAAAGGAGGATAAGATGAGAAAGAGGAACAGTTACACAGAATTCAGCAATTTGGCATGTTATGTCCATGCTGATTTCCTGTAAGAATTACTCAATTTGACCCACTCCTCACTTTCTCCAAGTAGCATTGCATTTATTACCTTTGGATAATTATCCAATTGCCTTCTGAAATCCACAATTAAACTTGCCTCCCCCACATTCTCAGACGGTGCATTCCATTTTCGACATAAAAATGTTTTTCTTCATTTTGCCTCTGGTTGTTTTGCCAATTTATTTTTAAATTATTTCCTTTGGCTCTCAACCCATCCACTGTATATTCTGACTAGACCTCTAAAGATGTGGAACACCTATATCAGATGTGCTTTCAACTTTCTCTTTAGAAAGAGCAACACCAACTTCTGTAATTTATCCTTTTAACTGAAGAGGCTGTGTTGGTACCAAGAGATAGGCAAGAGTGGGCAAGAGCTCCTTTTTGGGGAATATCAGGAATTAGGAAAAAGTTAAAGAACAGAATGTCGAGGGTTATGATCCCTCGATTATTACCAGAGCCATACACAAATTGGCATAGAGATAAAAAAATTAGAGAAGTAGATTTAGTTTTAAATTTAGATTTAATTGTCATGCCCAAGTACAGGAATACAGGAATACAGACAACATTCCTGGTGCCATCTTAGATACAAAGGTATCTATGTACAAAATCTTAGGTACAAAGTAAAAAAAATGAAATAAAGTTAAAAGTTCAACATTACAGTCCTTAAGTGCTTAGACGTTTTGGGCTCACATTCCCCACAAGAGTTCAAACTCTGCACTGGATTCCCTCTCCCTGCTGCTTGACACCATCTGAGATGCTGGGAGACCTCCATCTGTCTGCTATTGCTACTGCCACAGATGCCAGGGACGTGTGTCACACCGTGCTGGGCTCAATCTCCCCTGCACTGGGCTCACTCTCTCACTCACCCCCACACTGGGCTTGATCTTAACCACCCTGTACAAAGCTGACTCCCTCCAACGCTGCTGCTGGGAAGAAACCTTGCCTGAGAAGTGCACCCTATGGAAGATAAGTAGATTTAAAGCAAAAAAAGCTGTGAAAGAAAGAAAAATAAAAGTAAGCAGAGCAGGTGAGCACCATGCAAGAGCTTGCACACTGTGTTGCTACTCTGCTGCCATCTTGGTCAACTAAAACAAAATAAACATGGGTAAAGGAATGGTGTAGAAAGAGGGGTTCCATTTCATTGGGCACTGGCATTAATATTTGGACAGGAAGAAACTGTACGATTGGGACAGGTTTCACCTGAACTGATCTAAGACCAGTACCCCAGCAGAAGGTGAAATAACATGGTCACAAAGACTTTAAAGTAGTAATTGGGGATGGAGGAGGTGGCCTTGGGAGAAGTCAATACAGTTTCAAAAACAAGAAACAGGTCAGAGAGTAAAGAAACTGTCAGGAATCCCACTCTAGGTATGACATGTAATGGCAAAACTATCAGAAGTATATTGATTAAACCAGAAGATTGAAATTATAAGAAAAATGAATAAAGCATTAGAGCCAAAAGACAGGTTAGAATGAACGGCTCAAAAGAGAGTTCAATATACAAATCATAGGGTGTACAGAATAAATTAAATTACTTCTGGCACAAATTCAATTTGGAGATTATGACATAGTAGCCATTACAGAGATGTGTCTGCAGGATGTTCAGGACTTGGAACTAAACATACCAGGTTATAAGGTTTACAGCATGGATAGGGAAAGTGGCAGAGGGGGTGGGGCAGCCTTACTAATTAGAAACAAAATCGCTTCAATGAGGGGACAATGTTATAAAGGGGAGGTCGACACCCCCCCCCAGTAACTAAAACTGAAACATCCACAAAGGCTCACCTCTGATTATATCTGCTCACCTTATAATCTGTTAACCGATTTGTGAAAAGTGGTATACCTCTCACCCTCTTGGCTTTTATAAAGAAGTGGTTAAATGAAATGAACTCCTTTCACTGTAATCATCAAGTAACAATTTATTTATTTAACTGTAACAGTGAACAAATTAAACAGATTAACTGAACCATTAACAAACTGGACTTTAACTATTCCCAAATAAAACAAAATTCTAATGATATGCTGCCCCAATAAATACAAGTCCCACTTATATAAACCAAAGTAACAAAAACATTAAAATTTAGACTCTCAAAATTACAGCCAGGATACATCTTCCAGAATGTTCTCTGCCTTCTTTGGTGACCTTCAATCAGTAATGCCCTTCTCCATCGAATTCTTGTGTCGGGAATATTAGCTAAGAGCAATGCTGTACCTTTAGTTAGATGATGGTTACTCTAAGAGCTTAGAGAATTCCATAAGAGCCAGTCATTTTCTGTTTAGAGCTGATAGTGATTAATTCTATCAGATGACAGTTACTCTCACACCGATTTTCAAATGCCATCTTCTTTTATACCTTGATGACATATCAATTTCTTACAATATAATTGGTCCTATGTTGTCAAAACCATCAGATTTAAATTTAATTGGTTTTAGTTTCTAAGTGCCTGGTTTAAATTAATTGGCTGATATTCGAACTAGTTGCCTTGCCAACGAAACAAAACTGTTGCCTGGATTGCTAACCATACAGCATTTGACACAAATGTTTTGATTTTGGGAGTTCTCTGTAGCCCACAAGCTGCCCAAAGGCATTATTTTTTAACCTTTAAGCTCATCTTTTAAAGGGGCCACACACTCTTCCCCCTGTCGTTTTACAAACATCAAATTCTAACATCCTGCCTTCAAATCCACAAATACTCTACCCAAATTCACATTAAAAAATAGAGACTCCATGAATGTGGAACAGTAAAGGATCTAAAACTGTAACAAGGTGTCATCTGTAGACCACCTGGCAGCAGCTGTAAAGTGCTAGATCATATACATCAGAAATTAGGCAAGTGTGTAGCAAAGTCAGAGTAGTATTAATGCGGGATTTTAACTTTAACGTAAATGGGAGACAGACAAGTACCTGTCAGAAAGGTGGTGAGTTTCTGGAGTGTGTCCAAGCTAGTTTCCTATAGCAAGGTGTCCTTGATGCAATATTAAATTTAATAATAAATTGGATTTAATTAATAACCTAAATGTGCATCAACATTGATCAAATTATGATTATAACGTGATCAAGCTCAATTTAACATTTGTTAGTAAAATGCTTGCATGAGCTACTCAGATTTTAGATTTAAGTAAGGCTGCCTTTAATGAGAGGTGACATTGACTGTCCACAGTTAACTGGAAAATCTGCTAATAGATTAAACAACTGAAGAACAGTGGAGGATGTTTAAAGAGGCATATAATGCAATACAGAACCAGCTTATACCCCTAAAAGGGAAAAGCTCCACTTCACAGAAAAAAAAGGCTATGGCTAAAGAGATAAGCAACAGATTTTGCTGAATGGGAAAGATACAAAGACCAGTAAAGGGCACAAAGCAGCTTATAAAGGATACTAGAAGGGATTATAAAAGGAAACTTGCAGAGGACATCAAAATCAATAGGAAAAGAAGTTATAGCTATAAAGGGGAAGCAGGTAGTCAGAAGCAATGTTGCCCCATGAAAGACTGAAAGTGAGGATGTTGTCAATGATAATGGGGAAATGGCAGACATGTTGTGTTGTTACTTTACCTCAGTATTTACAGTAGAAAAGGAAGATAGCTTGCAGGAAGTCCCGAAGACATTAATAAAATTAAAATAAATAAAACATCTGACAATAAGGAAATGAACGGAACTGAATTGTGACAAATTCTCAGGACCTGACAGTTTCCATCCAAGGGTGTTAAAGGATATAGGGGTGCACATTGTAGATGCCCTTTCTGTAATCTTTCAGTTCCCTAGATTCCAATATCATCCCCTGGATTGGAAAATTGTACATGTCACTCTACCTTTTTTTGAAGGGAAGAGAGGAATTCCAGGGAATTATGGACAAATTAGCCTAATATATGCAGTGGAGAAATTGTTGGAGTCTTTAATCAAGGATAGGGTAACTGAACACCAGTTAATCAGGGAGCGCCAGCATGGATTCAAGACAGGTAGTTCATGCCTGACAAACCACACTAAATTTGTTTGAAGAGATGACTAAGGTAGTGGAATACTTATGTATGTTGGTTATGAGGATTTCCAGAAGGCATTTGATAAAGTCCCACATAAGAGATTGTTAACTAAAGTAGAGTCCTAAAGGACTGGGAGCAAATTACAGCCATGGCTGGGAAATTCATTGAGTGGCAAGTGACAGAAAGTAGGGATAATAAGAGGTAGTCATATTGGCAGGATATGACTAGAGATGTCCCACAGGGATCTGTGTTTGAGCCTCAATTATTCACATTATTTATTAATGGCTTGGATAACAGAATAGAAAGTCATATATGCAAAATTTGCTTATGACAAAATTAGGGGCATTATAGACTGTTGATGAAAGCATAAAATTACAAAAGGATATTGATAGTCTACGTGAATGGGCAAAATTATGACAAATTTCAATGTAAGCAAATATGAGGTTATCTGGACGCCACACCTTAGGAAGAACTTGATTTTTAGTTTGATTTATTATTGTCACATGTACCAAGATACAGTGAAAAGTATTGTTTTGTGTGCTGTTGGGCAAATCATACCTTACATAAGTATATCTGGGCAATAGAACAGAATGCAGAATGTAATCATCCAGTTACAGAGGATGGAGTAGAATCCTAAGTGTCAAAGTTTAGAGATAAGTTTGACTGGAATTACAGTATTAAATGCAGAGCTAAAGTCAATACGTAGGAGTCTGATGTAGGTTCCTTGTTATCCAGATCATAGAATCCCTACAGTGTAGAAGCAGGCTGTTGTCTCATTGAGTCCACAATGACCATCTGAAAAGCATACTACCCAGACCCATCCCATCTCTGTAACCCTGCATTTCCCATGGCTAATGCACCTAACCCACACATCTCTGGATTGTGGGCAAAAACCAGAGTACCTGAAGGAAACCCATGCAGACATGGGGAGAATGTGCAAACTCTACACAGACAGACACCCGAGGGTGGAATCAAACATGGGACCCTGGGACTGTGAGGCGGCAGTGCTAATCATTGAGCCATGATGCCTCGTCTGTTCCAGGGATGACTTTAGGGCCAGGAAATCGCTTCTGTCACAGACCTGTTGCAGCAGGAATGTAGTGGATCAAGGCATTCTGGGAGACTGGAGTCGATGTGTGCCATTACTAACCTCTCAAAGCACTTCGTAATGACTGATGTCAGAGCTACCAGGTGGTGGTCATTAAGGCATGCTACCTGATTTTTCTTTGGCACTGTAATGATAATGGTCTTCTTGAAGCAGGTAGGAAGCTCAGATTGGAGTAAGGAGAGGTTGAAGCTTTCTGGCAAATATTCCAACTAGCTGGTCTGCGCATGATCTGAGTGCATGAGTGGGACTCCATCCAGTCACTTTCTGTGGGTTTATTCTCAGGAAGGCCAATCTGATGTCTGCAGGGTTGACTGTGGGTACAAGGTGCACCTGAGGATGACATAATTTCACTGATGTTCAGTTCAAAACAAGCATAGAATGCATTGAATTCATCAGGGAGGGATACATTGTTGCCAGCGATTCTACTTGACTTTGCTTTCTGCCCGTTATATCAAGTAAGCCTTGCTACAATCAACATGTGTTTGTGTGGTTAGTCTGGGACTCTTAGCTTAGTCTGGCATTGTTCCTTGGTCTCCTTGATGGTTTTGCAATGGTTGTACCTAGATTTCCTTGTCAGATCAAGGTCATCCGACTTGAACACTTCAGACCGGGACTTCAGTAGGGAGTGGATCTCCCAGTTCATCGATGGTTTTCATCTGGGAAACACTCGGGTTAAATTCTCTGGCACGCAGTCCTCTACACACTTACTGCTGAAGTCTGTGATGGTGGTGGCATACTCATTTAAGTTTATGCTGGGGTCTTGAATATGGACCAGTCCACTGACTTCAAGTAGTCATGTAGGATCTCATCTGTTACCTCACACCAGCACTGTACGACTTTCTGTACTGGATTCTCACACTTCGCTTTCTGCTTGTAAGCCAGGAGAAGGAGCACAGCCTCATGGTCTAATTTTCCAAAATGTGAAATACATTGGCCTTGGAGAGAGTGCAGCATAGGTTTACAAGAATGATACCTGGACTTCAGGGGTTAAATTATGAGGAGACATTATAAGTTCAGCCTGTTTTCTCCAGAATTTAGAATGTTAAGGGGGTATTAGATTGAAGCCTTCAAGATATTAGCAGGAAAAGATACAGTAGATCGAGATAAACGACTTCTACCAGTTGGAGTTCCTAGAACTAAG
The DNA here is from genome assembly GCF_030684315.1 of Stegostoma tigrinum. NCBI lineage: Eukaryota > Metazoa > Chordata > Chondrichthyes > Orectolobiformes > Stegostomatidae > Stegostoma > Stegostoma tigrinum. Next base: position 24,213,517 of record NC_081378.1, read on the forward strand.
GTCATAGTCTAAAAATTAGTGCCAGATCTTTCAGGAGAGATGTTGGGGAGGGATTCTGCACATGGAGTTATAGAGTTTTGGAACAAAATATTTGTTGAGCAAAGTTGTTTAGGGGTATGGGCCAAAGGCAGTTATATGGAGTTTAGCCACAGATCAGCTGTGATCTCATTTGAATAGTGGAACAGGCTGAAGGGGTTGAATGGTAGATTCCTGTTCCAAAATTCCTATGTTCCTGTGTTACTATGACCTATTCCCCTATGAATCTATGTTCTATGTTTTTAGTCTATGTTCTATGTTCAAACTGAGCTCCCACAGTTTGAGAATTGACCTGGTGCTCTCAGGGAGAGCAGAACCATGAACCTGTCATCTCTTCTCAGCATTACAATAGTTACATAGAACCATGGAAAATAGGAGCAGGAGTAGGCCATTTGGCCCTTCAATCCTACTTTGCTATTCATTTTGATCATGGTTAATAATCCAACTCATTAGCTTGCTCCAGCTTTCTCATCCATACCCTTTGACCCTTTTAGCCCCAAGTACTATATCGAACTCCCTCTTGAAATCATACCAAGTTTTGGCCTCAATGCTTTATGTGGTAGCGAATTCCACAGGCTCACCACTCTCAAAGTGAAAAATTTTCTCCTCCTCTCAGTCCTGAATGGTACACCCCATATGGTTATTCTGTGACCTCTAGCTCTGGACTCGCTTGCCACCAACAACATCTTTCCTGCGTCTACCCTTTCTAGTACTATTAGATTGGTATAGATTTCTATGTGATCCCCTCTCATTTTTCTTAACTCCTGTGAAAATAATCCTTATGAATTTAACCTCTCCTCATATGTCAGTCCTGTCACCTTGGGAATCAGTCTGATAAACCTTCACTGCACTCCATCTATAATAAGAACATCTTTCCTCAGATAAGGAGACCACAACTGCACATGAAATTCCAGGTGTGGTCTTACCAAGGTCCTGTATAATTGCAGCTCAGCATTCCGCTCCTGTACGTGAATCCTCTCTCCATGAATGTCAACATATGAGGGATGTGGACTGAAGGCAGGCAGAAGACATCAGTTTAATTTGGCATCACATTTGGCACAATACCATGGACTGAAGGGTGTGGTGTAGAATTCTATGTTCTATTTTCTGTACCATTTACTTCTTTTACCTTCTGCTGCACTTACAGGCTTACTTTCAAGAACTGGTATATGAGGACACCCAGGTCTTTGGCACACTCCCCTCTCAAATTTTAGCTATTCAGATGATAATCTGCTTCCTGACTTTCCTATCTCTATGGATAACTTCACATTTGTCCACATTATACTGCACCAACCGTGCATTTGCCCATGCACTCAGCTTGTTCAAATCATATTGGCACATCTCTAAGTCCTGCTCATAGCTCATGCTGCCACTCAGCTTTGTGTCATCTTCAAATGTGGGGATGCTATATTTAGTTCCCTTGTACAAATCATTCATTTATATTGTGAATATCTAGAGCCCTAGCATTGACCCCTGCAGTACTCCTCTATCACTGTCTGCCATTCAGAAAAAGATCCGTTATTTCCTACTGTTTGTTTCCTGTCTGCCAACCAGTTTTCTAACCATCTCCCGCTACTTGCAATCCCATGCCCTTTAATGTTACACACTAATCTCTTATGTGCGACTTTGTCTGAAATCTTTTCTGAAAGCTATGCTTCCACCACTGCCACTCTTCTAGTACCTTTGCTTTTGTCTGTCAGCTGGCTGGGCCAGATTATATGCTGAAACTGGGCATTCATAAGATGTACATTAATCGGATTCACAATGGGCTATTAGTTTTTTTTTGTTATTAATATAATGAAAGATCAGGATACTACCATAATCACTACCTGTCTGATGGCAGGTACATTGTGTTGTTGGTGGATCCACAGTTTTCACTGAAGGACCTCCAACAATATATGGTGGGATAATGAAAGATACAGCATCTGTTGTTGCCTCGGAGCCATCAGGCATTCTATGTTGAAGGCATAAACATGGGTATGATTTGCTGACATTCACAGGATCGTAGTGGTTGGGGGAATTCACTGAAATGAATTTTTTTGGTATAGTTGCATATAGTCTGAATCTTAAATGTTGTGGTGGTGTCATTGTAGTAATATCACAAGACTAGTAATCCAGAGACTAAGAGTCTTTAGACATTTGTTACCCAATTTTAATCCTCAAGGGTTGAATCAGCCTTTGGCCATCCATGACATCATTATCCTACTCTCATAAGAGCACATGGCCTTTTGAATTGGCACACTTTGCGTGGACCAGGTGGTAAGCAGCCATGAGAAGCTCCAGTATGTCTACTCATTAATTGGAACTGATCAATTGTTGAGAATGAGAGAATCTAAATATAAAATGCCTTTTTATTTGCCTGCTTAACAATTTTAATTTCCTACTTAATTTAGCATGTACATTCCCCACTCCTCCAAACACTTCCTCAGGAAAGACAGAAAAAGGCAGAAATACATTGAGGTTCTTCCTGTCTCCAAACTCATCTCCTACTGATCTGGGCAGGTTCTCCCACAAGTCATATCCTGCCAATTACAATGTGTTCCATTCTTCCTACTCACTGTCTCCTGTGGCTTAGTCAATTTCCTAACCAGATCAATAATTTAGCTTCAACTTTGTGAGCTTCGCCTTTAGTTAATAACCTCATAACTTTGTCAAATGCATTTTGTAAATCTATTAAAATAAGTTACATAAATATTGCTGTAGTCACCTATTCAAAAAAATCCAGTGACGTTTGTTAGGCATAACCTATACTTTATAAATCCATAATGGCTCTTTTGTCAGCTAAAAGTATTCAAATTTTGTCTTTTCTGACAATGAATGTTGAACTAATTGGTCAATAACTTCCTGTTTCCCTCTCATCTTTCTGAAATAGCGAAGCCATATGAGAAATTTTTCAATCTAAAGGAATGGTTCCCAAACCATTTTTTTTTAAAGATAGTAGTTCGGAAAGTTCTGAAAAATTCTCACCCAATTGTTTTGAATAAGTTGGTTTAGTAATCACAGAAATTGCTAGAAAAGCTTAGCGGATCTGGTAGGGTCACTGGACCTGAAACGTTAACTCTGATTTTTTCTTCACAGATGCTGCCAGACTTGCTGAGCTTTTCCATTTTTGTTCCTGATTTAAAGCATCCACAGTTCTTTCAGTTTTTATTGGGATAGCAATCATCTGGCCCTGGTTATCTAACATTTTTTAGTCCCATTATTTTCTTCACTACTGTTATTTTTCAGTGCAACAGATTATTCACTCAGCTATAATCTTTTTCCATAATTGAACTTCTATGCATGATAATGACCCTTTGTACCAATTTTGTGATATTGTACATGAAGTATGTACATGAAAATTGCAAAATTAATGTAACCTTGCAGCGAACCATTTATTTTTCTCATTGTACTTTATACTTTCAACCTATAATTATGATCTACTAAACAAATTATTTCATGTATAAAATATGCAAGTTATGAGTTAAAGTCTAGGAAATTTTCATCAAAACAGAAAACTGTGAGGACTGATACACTCAGCTGTAAGTAATTTGAAAAACAGATCCACACTTCTGATTCAATGAAAAGCAAACTTTTCCATATAAATCATCAAGGGATGGTATTTTACAGTATATATTAACAGAGAATGGTATTTTCCACAACTTATATTTAACCACACTGAAATAGCTGAGGAAAGGTTTGATGGAGTGGTTCGGGACCAGATTGAAATTATGTGGATAAAACCATTAAATCATCATTATCATCTGTCTATAAACTTGGCAAAAATTGTATAAATATAATTTTAAATCATCATCATTTTTTTCTACTGATCTTTGAGCCCTACAATATCATGTATTTGGTGCATAGGGGGAAGGAAAATTGTGTTACAAAGTTGTTCATTGAGTTATAGAGAGTCATAGAGTCATATAGAACAGAAACAGAACCTTTGGCCCAACTCCTTCATGCCGACCACATATCCTAAAAAAAAACTAGTCCCATTTGCCAGCACTTGGCTAATATCCCTCTAAACCTTTCCTATTCATGTACCCATGAATGCCTTTTAAATGTTGTAATTGTACCAGACTCCACCACTTCCTCCAGCAGCTTATTCCATACATGCACCAACCTCTGCGTGAAGAAGTTGCCCCTTCTTTCCCTTTTAAATCTTTTTCCTCTCTCCTTAAACCTATGCCATCTAATTTTGGACTCAAAAGTTTAACAGAGATGCATGAGGCAAGTTTTAGGTGCTGAGAACATGCTACTAGGGATGTGATGGAAGCAATTACGTTAGCAAAGTTTGAGGTTTTTAGACAGTCACATAAACAGGCAGGGAATACAAGGATATGGACCATGTGCAGCCAGATAGGATTAGTTTAGATTGGCATCATGGTGGGCATATTCCTGTCCAAGCCACTCACCATCTAGACTCAGAAATATATCTATCAGTGAACCTTTATTGATGACCAGAATTTTTAAAATTAAGTGAATTTAACTAAATTCCTTGAATTTTTACAATTTCTTTTCACAGTCTTTAGAATACTACCTGCCATTTTGGGTATTTTATCTTCAAACGTTCATTCAATCATTGCGAAGAGTTAGGGGAAGATCAGATCTTAGAACATGGGACGTTGGGGGAGCGTACAACAGGTGGCCAATCTGAAATTACTCATTTAATGCCATCTCCCAATGCAAATTTCTACACCAACATATGCAGTATAGCAGACTAAACATAAACAGTGAAGATATTAGGAGATTAAATACTGTGGGTGGGCTGGAGCCCATGCTGTGTAGATTGCGTTGTAGCCTGTGAAACAGAATGTCCCTTCCATTGTTTTATATTCTTAATTTATTAAGACTAATACGAGGTGGGGACTCCTTACATATCCCCATCCTCAATGGAGGGGAAGCCCAACAAACCAATGTAAAAGACAATACTCAAGTATTTGCATCTATCTTCAGCCAGAAATGCCAAGTGGATGATTCATCTCTATTTCCATCTGAGGTTCTAAGAACAACAGGTGTCAGTCTTCAACCAATTTGATTCACCCCATGTTATGTCAAGAAATGGCTGAAGGCATTTGATAAGGTTATAGGCCCTGGATCAGTCATTGGGCTTTGATGTCATTCTAGCAATAAAACTAAAGATTTGTAATCCACAACAAGTCATGCCCTTAGCTGTTCCAAAACAGTTTCAATACTGGCAGTTACCTGATAATCTGGCAGATACCCCAGATGTCTCAAATTCACTAAAAACATGAAATCCAATCTGATCAATAAGTATCCTGTCAGTCTACTCTTGATTGTCAGCAAAGCAAGGTAATCAACATTGCTATCAGGCACTACTTTCAAAGAAATAATCAACTCAATGAAGCTTAATTTCAACTCCACTAGGATCACTCAGCTCCTGATCATTATAACCTTGGTCCAAATATGAACAAAAGGAATTGAACTGCAAAGGGGAGGCAATGGTGACTACCTGTCACATCAAGGCAATATTCGACTAAGTATGATATCAAGAACTCCTAACAAATTGGTGTCAATTAGAATTGAGCAGAAACTGTCTGCTGGTTGGAGTCATAGTAGCACGAAACAATATGATTGTTGTTTGAAGTTTGTCATCTCAGCTCCAGGATATCACCGCATGAGTTCCTAAGGATGGTGTCATAGGTCAAGCCATCTTCAACTGTAACATCAAAGACCTTTCTTCTATCATAAAGTCGTAAATGGTGATTTTTGCTGATGATTGTACAATGCTCAACACCATTTGTGATTTCGTAGCTACTAAAGTTGTCTGTGTCCACATGCAATGAGACCTGGACAACATTAAGTGGCAGGTAGTATTTGCACCACATAAAAGTGCCAGCCAGGCAATGACGATCTCTAACAATAAATAACCTTCACTCCCATGTTCAATGGGATTACCATTATTGAATATTCCCACTATCAACATCCTGAGAGTTACCATTACCAGAAACCGAACTAGACAAGCCACATGAATACTGTGGCTGCAAGAAAATGTCAGAGGCAAGAAATCCTGCAGAGGATAGCTCACATTCCGATTCACCAGTGCCTGCTCACCATCAGCAAGGCAAAAGTCAGGAATGTGGTGGAGTACTGTTCACTCGCCTCAATGACTGTAGCTCCAACAAGACTGGACACCATCTACTCCCTTCATCATTGATACACAGTTGCAGCAGTATACATCACCTGCAAGATGCACAGCACTAAATCACCAAGATTCCCGTGAGAGCATCTTTGAAACTCATGACCTCTACTATCTCAAAGGACAAGGCCAGCAGATGCATGGCAATATCACCAATTGCAAGTTTCCAAGGCACACACCATCCTGACTTGGAACTATATTATTGTTCCTTTATAGTGGCTAGCACAAAATACTTGAACTCCCTTCCAAACAGCCCTGAGAGCCCCTACTCCTCAAGAATGGCAGTAGATCAGGAAGGCAGCTCAATCATAATTCCATTGGTTTCAAAATGATCATGGAATAGGATAAGCCTTTAAAAAAATTTGAAGTTTTTAACTGGAGTTTAGCAAATTTTAATGGTATGAGACTAGAACTTTCAAAAGTTGATTGGAGTAGACTGTTCACAGGCAAAGGGACATCTGACAAGTGGGAGGCTTTCAAGAGTGAGATAACAAGAGTTCAGAAGCATTGTGTTACTGTTAGAGTGAAGGGTAAGTCTGGTAAGATTAAGGAACAACGGATGAATAAAGATATTGACTTCCTAGTCACAAACAAAACTAAAACTTATTTTAGAAATAGACAACTTGGTTTGGTTGAATCTCTCTTGAAAGTTGCCACCCAGGTTGACAGGGTTGTTAAGAAGTCATACAGTGTTTTAGCTTTTATTAATAGAGGGATCGAGTTCTGGAACCATGCGATTATGCTGCAGCTGTACAAAACTGTGGTGCACTTGGAGTATTGCGTACAGTTCTGGTCACCGCATTACAAGGTTGTGGAAACTTTGGAAAGGGTGCAGAGGAGATTTACTAGGATGTTACCTGGTATGGAGGGAAGGTCTTACGAGGAAAGGCTGAGGGACTTGAGGCTGTTTTCGTTAGAGAGAAGAAGGTTGAGAGGTGACTTAATTGAGACATATAAAATAATCAGAGGGTTAGATAGGGTGGATAGGGAGAGCCTTTTTCCTAGGATGGTGACGGCGAGCACAGCTTTAAATTGAGGGGTGAAAGATATAGGACAGATGTCAGAAGTAGTTTCTTTACTCAGAGAGTAGTAAGGGAATGGAATGCTTTGCCTGCAACGGTAGTAGATTCACCAACTTTAAGTACATTTAAGTCGTCATTGGACAAGCATATGGACGTACATGGAATAGTGTAGGTTAGATGGACTTCAGATCAGTATGGCAGGTTGGCACAACATCGAGGGCCAAAGGCCCTGTACTGTGCTGAAATGTTCTATGTTCAGTATAAAGAGTGTAGGGGCATTCTTAAGAAGGAAATCAGAAAGGCAAAGAGGGGATACGATTACAGTGTTCAAAAGACATTGGATAAGTACATGAATAGGAAAGATTTGGAAGGATATGGGCCAGGAGCAGGCAGGCGGGACTAGCTTAGTGTGAGATTATGTTCGGCATGGACTAGTTGGACTGAAGGGTCTCCTTCCATGCTGCGTGACTCTATGACTCACCACCACCAGTGCAATAAGGAACGGTCATTAAATGCTAGCCTAGCCAGCGATACCACATCCCATGAACAAATAAAGAAAAATTATCAAAATCCTAAGCAGCTCACATCAATTTCTGGTCTAGTCTGAAAACTACTCTGTATACTTTGATTTCGCAATAAATCTGTTTATGTTAGAAAAATGAACAATTGAGTATGGACTGAGCAACAAACAGTTTTGTCTTGTAGGAAATGTCTGGTATTTGGTGCAGTTTTGATAGATTGGGGAAATAATTTTAAAATCAAAAACAAACACGATATGTTCAATTTGTTTTTAATATTGATGTATATATTTGTTTTTAATCATGACATAGAGCAGAAATAGGCAATTCATCCCATCACGTCTGCTCCACTGTTCAATGAGATAATGGCTGATTTGATAACTCTCAATTCCACTTTTCTGCCTTTTCCTTATAATGCTTGATTACTTTAATGATTAAAAATGTCTATCTCAGCCTTGAATATATTTGATGACCCAGATTTGACAGCCTTCTACAGTAAACAATCTCACAGATTCACTGCCCTTTCAGGGAAGAAATTTTACCTAATCTCTGTTTTAAATATGTGACCCCTTATTCAGGAATTATGTTGTCAGGTTCTAGATTCTCCCAGAAGGGGAAACAACTTGTGTGCATTTACCCCATCAAGTAATCTTATGTATCTTATATGTTTCAATAAGGTCACCTCCCATTCTTCTAAACTCCCACTCAACCTGTTCTTATAAGACAATGTCTCCCTACCCAGTATCAAACGTAGTGAATCTTTGAACTGTCACCAATGTAGTATATCTTTCATTGGAAAAGGGGCTCAAATCAGTTCATTGTATTCCAGCAGTGGTCTGACTATTGTCTTGTAAGTTTTACACTCCATTTCTTTTGAAATAAAGGCTACTGAACTTGGAAATGGCTGTTTTGTAATTCCTGTATGAGGACTCCCAAATCCCTCTGTTCTGTAGTTTTCTATTCTTCCTGACAAAGTGTATAATCTCACATTTCCCTACATTATGTTCCATTTGCCAAGACTTTTTCCATTTGCTTAGCTTGTCTACATTCCTCTGCAGACTTTCTTTGTTTCATCCTCCAATTTGTTTTCTAACTTATCAATATGCCATTCACAGATGTAATAATATATTCACTTTCCTCAGCCTAGTCATTATTATATGTTGTAAACAATTGTGGTCCCACCACTGATCCCTCTATTATATACCACTAATTACAGGTTTCCATCCTGAAAATATGTGACCTCTTATTCTGGAATTATGTTGTCAGGTTCTAGATTCTCCCAGAAGGGGTCAAAATAACTGCATAGAGATCAGTATCCCATCACCAAGTATTTACATGTGTGCAGCATATGGGCTGTAAGCAATTCCCTGGACTAAGGACACTTTCTGAATCTCCTGTTTATATCTGTCAGCCAGGATGCCCTGATTGGCCCAAGTTAACAATCCCAGTCAAGGATCTCATGTTCCTGGTTCCAATCATTATACCCACCTTATCCCAAATGTCTATCTTCTATTAGTTGGCCTTTCCTCTATCTATGCTAATATACTATGCTCTTAATATGCTCTTATCTTCTTAAGCAGTCTAATATGTGGTATCTTATCAAATGTCTTCTGAAAATTCAAATATATTTCATCCACTGCTTCCCCTTTATCTATCCTGTATGTTCCCTCCTCAAAGAATTCTATTAAATTTGATAGACATGTTTTCCCCTTCATGAAGCCATGCTTATTCTGCCTGATCATATTATGTGTTATGTACTTATGTACTCAGCTATTACATCCTTTTTATTTATTCACTTGTGGAGTCTGGGTATCACAGACTGGGCTAGCACTTAACATCTGTTCCTAGTTGTCCTTGAGAAGACTTCAAGAAGTCAGGTGACTTCTTGAACTGCTGCAGTTCACATGCTGTAGGTAGATAATACAATCTAACATTTTCCCAAAAATAGATGTTAACTGGTCTATAGTTAGCTGTTTATTTTGTCCCCTCTTTAAATAAATAGTCAGAGGTTGGCTTTTTGGACCGGAGGCCCATGGAACAGGAATCAGTGCTGGGTCCACTGCTTTTTGTCATTTGTATAAATGATTTAGATGTGAATTGGTTGGCATGCACAAGTTGGGCTGAAGGGCCTGGTCCCATGCCATAAATGTCAATGACCCTCTGGAGCTGTTGCCCTGGCATGGTTAGTAAATGTGCAGATATCACCACAATTGGTAGCGTAGGAGACAGTGAGGAAGCTTGTCTCAGATCAGATGGGCTGATTGGCTGAGGAATGGCAGATAGAGTTTAATCAAGATAAATGCCTGGTGCTACATTTTGGTAGAGCAAATCAGGGCAAGACTTATACACTTATTGATAAGTTCTGGGGAGTGTTGCTGAACATGAGACCTTGAAGTGCAGGTTCATAGTTCCTTGAAAGCAGAATTGCAAGTAGACAGAGCACTGAAGGAGGTATTTGATATGCTTGCCTTTATTAGTCAGTGCATTCAGTTATGGAGTTCGGAGGTCATGTTGTAGCTGTACAGGACATTGGTTAGGCCACTTTTGGAATACTGCATTAAATTCTGGTCTCCTTGCTGTAAGAAACATGTTGTTAAAATTGAAAGGGTTCAGAAAAGATTTACAAGGATGTTGCCAAGGTTGGAGGGTTTGAACTATAGGGAGAGGCTGAATAGGCTGAGGTTATTTTCCCTGGAGTGTTGGCGGTTGAGTTGAATTCATAGAGGTTTATAAAATCATGAGGGGTATGGATAGGGTGAATAGTCAGTCGTTTTCCCAGAGTAGGAGAGTCCAAAATTAGAGAGCATAGTTTAAGGTGAGAGGGGAAAGATTAAGAAGGGACTTAAAGGGCAACCTTTTCATAGAATGACAGAGATGTACACCACAGAAACAGACCCTTCGGTCCAACTCGTCCATGCCAACCAGATGTCCTAAATTAATCTAGTCCCATTTGCTAGCATTTGGCCCACATCCCTTTAAACCCTTCTTATCCATATACCAATCTAGATGTGTTTTAAATGTTATAATTTTACCAGCCTCCACCACTTCATCTGGCAAGTCATCCCTTACATGCACCACCCCCCCCCCCACAGCACCACACAACCAGCCCAGCTCTTCCCCTCCACCCACTGCATCCCAAAACCAGTCCAACCTGTCTCTGCCTCCCTAACCTGTTCTTCCTCTCACCCATCCCTTCCTCCCACCCCAAGCCGCACCCCCATCTACCTACTAACCTCATCCCACCTCCTTGACCTGTCCGTCTTCCCTGGACTGACCTATCCCCTCCCTACCTCCCCACCTATACTCTCTCCACCTATCTTCTTTCCTCTCCATCTTCGGTCCGCCTCCCCCTCTCTCCCTATTTATTCCAGAACCCTCACCCCATCCCCCTCTCTGATGAAGGGTCTAGGCCCGAAACGTCAGCTTTTGTGCTCCTGAGATGCTGCTTGGCCTGCTGTGTTCATCCAGCCTCACATTTTATTATCTTGGATTCTCCAGCATCTGCAGTTCCCATTATCTCTGATGTTAAATTAGCAGTTTGCTAGCCCTCAGGGACGTTTTCCAGAATCTAAGAATTTTTAAAAATTTACTACCAGTGCATCAACTTTGTCTGTAGTTATTTTCTTTAATAGCCTGGGATGGATCCCATCAGATCCAGGTGACTTATTGGTCTTTAGCTCCATTGATTTCCCTAGCACATTATTGTAGTGATATATTTCTCCTGTCTTTTTGTTCATCACTATTTAGGAATTTTGGAATGCTATTAGTGTCTTTCACAGTAAGGACTTAAGCAAAGTATTTATTCAACTCCTCTGTCAAGTCATGATCCCCAATATTACTTCCTCAGCCTCGTACTCTAAGGGCCCATGTTGGCTTTTGTTTCTATCTTCCTTCTCATATATTTAAAGCTCTAGCCACCCATCTTGATTACAACTTATAACCTCAACATTCATTTTCTTTTGATCATATTTTCTTGATTTTTAAAACCATCCCAATCTCCTGGTTTACTATTAATCTTTGCTAAATTGTATGAATTTTTTTCTTTCAATTTAATACTATCCTAAACTTTCCTGTTAACCAAGGTTGGCTTATCCCCTTCCTAGAATACTTCTTTCTGACTGGGATTTGTTTTTGCTATGAGCCATGACTTATTTTCTTGAACACCTGCCATTATTCCTTAACTGTCTTTGCTGCTAAACTCCTTTCCCAGTTCACACCAGCCAGGTCTGCCCTCATTCCTATATAACTACCATTTGTTAAGCTTAGTACAGTTGTTTCTGACCCAGGTTCCTCCTTCTCAAACTGAATGCCAAATTCTTCCACGTTATCATCACTGTCTCCTACAGGAGCTTTTACTTTGAAGTAATTTATTAAACCTGCCTCATTAGGCATCGCTAGATCCAAAATAACCTGATCCTTGACTAGATCCACAATCTGTTTTTTCCAGGAAACTATCTATTTTCATTGTGCTATTTTGTATTTAAGGAATTTTATCATAAGACTTATAATCTAGAATACTTAGCTTATTAATATTTTTATTGTGGCATTTTGTGTTTAAGAAATTCTGTCATAAGATGTACGATCTGGAATATTTGGATATCTCCCATTGCCTCCAAGTCTCTGATTTCAGTACAAAGACGCTGGCTTTCTGTTGCAGAAGGCTCATTTCACTGAACATCGCCGGCTGCCCAAAGGTAATATCAGAAACATTAAAATAATGGAAGTTTATTTTATCAGAGTACCCTTCCCTTTTTCCTTGTTTTTCCCCCTTAGTAGTCCTGCAAGAGTTATACAACGGCTTCCAGGAAAATTAATCAATGCTGATGTGAGTGATGCCGGTTTAAAACAAAATATGATATCAATCACAATTCAGGTGGTCTTTCTTCGGTTATAACCTGGCTAACCCTTTATGCTTAATTTACGATAACTGAAAAACAAAAGCAAAAATGGAGGATATTGCTTTTGCTTTTTCTACAAAAACAAACCAAAAATATTGATAAAATCTCAAGTTTTAGATAAAGTCTGTAGCAGAACACTGTCCTTTCAGTCAGACTTCCCTGGGTCCCATGGTCTTTACTGTGTTTATAGAAAAGTACATTGTAAAGACTTAAGGAAAGTATTTATTCAACTCTTGTCAAGTCATGACCCCCAGTCTTACTTCCCGAGCCTCGTACTCTAAGGGCCCATGATTGGTAAATCTGCCTTTCAATCCAGACATCAACTGGTGGGTAGTCCAGCAAGAAATCCTTTTGAAGGTTAGACTTTTTGTCCAACATGGAAAATTCCAACTGGATCTCACCATATCTTGTTTTTAAGGAAATCATTTCACACAATCACAAGTAAAACCTTATTCACAGGCCATTTGTGGTGTTCACTGTTCTAATATTCCCTTGTGAGGAAACAGTTGCTTGTCAGAATCTCATTCCCCTGCCAATCTGGTTTAAAACCATCCCCAACAGAATTAGCAAACATCCCCAAAAAGATGTTAGTCTCATTCGTATTCGGATGTAACCCATCCAACTTGTACAACTCCCACCTCCCATAGAAATGATCCTAATGCCTCAGGAATCCATAGCCCTCCCCTCTTGCACCATCTCTCCAGCCACAATTCCTTCTATTCCTACAGTCGCTATTGCTTGGCCTTGAGGTAATCTGGATAATACTATCTTTGAAGTTCTGCTTTTAAAATTTATTACCTCACTCCCTAAAGTCTGTTTGCAGGACCTCATATTAATTGTCTTCCTATGTCATTAGATCAAGCTATTTGCAGAGTTAATGTTTCAGGTCCACCGATCCTTCTTCAGGATTCCATTTGGTTAGCACTCACGGAAGAGTCAGCACTCTCCATTTCAAAGAGGGAAAAGCAGTTTGCAGGTGTGATGCAGTTAGGGAATTTTCTCACTGCCTGCCTGGTCCTTTTGTTCTGTCTGATGGTCGGAGTTAAAAACTATATAAAAAAAAACAATTTATATTTAGTACCTCCACAAACTACAGTCACACTCATTGTGCAGGGAAAAATGCAGCCAATTTTCACACACGGTAGGGATGGTTTATCAAATATTCTGTTTCTTTGATATTGGCTGTCATCAGAACTCCTTGCTTTTCTTTGCCTTGTGCCCTAGGATCTTTTGCTTTTAAATGAGAGTACAGAAGCTTTTGTTTAACTTTTCATTAGCTGGTCAGTACCTCCAACAGTGCAGCTTTTCTTTAGTACTACATTGAAATGTTAGCTGTAGAAAATTATAGTGATTGCCATAATAAAAAGCACTGTTTACAAAATCAGGTTTTTATCTTTTGTTTTCTTTTTATTGATCTAACAGATTACTGACTTAAGCATCCAATACTTGGCTGGGGTTTGCCATTATATCTACTTCTTGGATATCTCAGGTTGTGTCAATCTCACTGACTCAATATTCAACTTCCTTACGAAAGGCTGCAAAAAGCTACGGGTTCTGAAGATGCTTTACTGCACAAACATCTCACAGTAAGTAAAACTAATTGAGTATAGGCATGAGGAAATGGAGAAAATATAAATATCAAGACAAAGAAGAGAAAGATGTTTGACTAATTTACCTAGATGAAAAACAGTCTTCAGTAAGTACTAACGTAAAATAAACATTTCAGAATACAGAACAAACACACCAAGGACAAGATGTAAAATGCATATAAAATGGGACAGCAAAGAAATAGATTTTTTTTTGGAGTTTGAAAGCAGGTGAGAGGTAGTAAGGCAATATGTTTTGTATTAGAGTTGTGGTGTGAAAACTAGATTGCTGTAATTTACTGAATTAGTAACAATTGGTACAAACCATAGACTACACGGAAGGTACTAATATTTGTCTGATGCCTCATTTTAAAAAAAAGTTTTCTGAGCATGTTGATAGCTTACCTAGCAGACAAGAGATACTTTTGCTGAATAAAATGGCAAGTGTAACACTGAAATCCAATGGAGAGGAGAGAAATAGTAGCACAGTATTCAATACATCTGTCTTAATCTTGATCACCATGGTACTCTGAAAATTTAATATTATATACAATTACCTGGAACAATGTTTTGACGGGTCAAACAAAAACATGGAAATGAGTTGGGGTGCAGATGAAAGAGAAACCCCAATGAGAACTGCAGTATTATTTGTGCACCATTTTAATTCTCAGGTCTGACTCAAAAATGACAGTCCTATTTCCTGCCACAACAAGTTGTTGTTGACTCTGAATGAGAAATTAGATCTACAGCCTGCAGACATTCAGGACTTAATATAATATCACTGCTAGGTAAATGATTTGGCAACTGATAGAGATTCATCCAGATTCAAGTGGGGCCTGGGGTCGCGCTTCTGATCCACAAGGAGTTTTCACAGAAGTAGCTATGTAATACTAACCTTTGTCCTTTACAGACAGTCAGCACCGCCTCCATGGTTTGGCCTGTTGGACTTGCATTGAACGAGTGTGGGGGCTGTACAATAGTAAAATTGCATTACAGTGTCAATGACATTATCAATCCATATTTTTAGAGTTTAAACTAAGCTCCTGGAGGGTTGAAATGGCTATAGAAATGCAGCAATTTGGACTGGTAAGTAAACTTGGCCTAACTTTAAACCTCCTGAATACATCCATCAGTATAAATGTAAATTCATAACTGCAATACTGTGAACAGTTGTATCGAAGATACATTGGCATTAGAGGCAGTGCAGAGAAGGTTCACTAGATTTGATCCCAGGTATATAAAGATTTTATGAGGGAGAGATTGAGTAGGTTGGGCTTTTACCCATTGGAGCTTAGAAGAATGACAGGAGACCTAATTGAAAAATAAACTTCTTAGGGGGCTTGACAGGGTAGATACAGTCAGATTGTTTCCCTTACAGGAAATTCTTGGACTGTGCATATAATCTGTAGAAAAAAGGGTCACCCATTTAAGACAGAGATGAGGAGAAGTTTTCCTTTCAGAGGATTATTGAGGTTGGGTCAGTCAGTATAGCTCAAGCTGAGATAGACAGATTTCTAATAATTAAAGAAATCAAGGGCTATGAGAATAAGGCAGAAACTGGAACTGAAGTTTATCTGATCAGCTATGATCTGACAGAACGGTGAAGTGGACTAAAGGGCTGATTGACTTACTCCTGTTGCAATGTCTTATGGTTTTATGTTCTAAGTTAGAAACTCAGGCCTTCTTTCATGGGATGTCACCACTGCTGGCAAGGTCACTATTTCTGCCCTTTTCCACCTGTGTTTGGATTGAATTATTTGACAGGCCATGACAAAGGGCACTTAATAACCACACTGCTAATCAATCAAATAGGGGTTTACAAAAATTGATAGTTTCATGGTCACCATTACTCAGATTATCTTTATAACCCAGATTCATTGCCAGAGCATTAGCCAAGGCCTCTAGATCACTGGTCTATTGACATTACCACTATGCCACCATCTCCCCTTGGTGTGAAGAGAACTTGACAACATCAGTTTTATTACCACCTAGAAAATAGAGGATTCTGCAATATAGCATTTTATCCATTCAATCATGAAGGACTGCAGAGACATGATAAAAATTGGTATACTGGCATTCCCAAGAGTGTTGCCACCTAATCTATAAAGTCATTAGCTTAAAAGGGTATTTTCCACTACACTTGTATATCAGTTCCAAATTATATAGGCAAGACTTTCTTGAGCCATGCCTGAGCCTCTAATGCTGCAGGGAACCGTGTCTTGCCAAAGTGTTTTGCTATTGTGGGAGATAATTTGTAGATTCCCAATTCGGGTTTGAATAGTTTTACATACAAACATTTTGACCAGCATATATACAAAACGATGGGAAAAAAATCTATTCTGTCCAAATCTACCTCTTCTAGGTTTGGTACATGCATGTACACTAGTTTGCTCTTCATCTGGTGATTACCTCAGTATCATTCATCACACAGAGATATAAAAATCTAAAGCGATCAAAACTGAGTAATTTCTCTTCACCCTATCACAACCAAGCAATCCAGGACACCACGAGAATCGATAAATCCTACTATTTCCAGCTTTCATATTTTCATCTATAATTAGAAATCAGGAAACTACTCAGCCAAATTTGAAGAACTTCAGAGAACTCATATCCATCACTTGAATTCATAATTTGCCTCAGAAGATGGCAGTTTTCCAAAAAGAAATACTTGCTAATCTATCTAACGTTCCCATTTTATACACTTTCCCATTCTTAGCCAACCTAAAATATTCTATGCAACTGGGCAAAAGGTGATGCCTATATTATTTGAATATCTCCATTATACCAACATCCCACATGATTAAATACTATCCAAATGACACCAGTGAAAACAAAATCCAATGTTATCTTTCTTAGCATGTTGCTTGACATGTTAAAAAGTATTTGTTGACAGTATCAATAATATTTCTATGCTGCCTCCTTCAAAACTTGGCTTCTTCCCATACCCCCATCCACCAGTGTATGTAATAGATGTGCAAGTGAAATTTTCCATAATTGCTCATTGTTCTCTGTCCTGCTGGCATGTGACACAGAATGATAATAGAGGCTAAGGATCGGCTTGATTCCTGCTACCTACCTGCATCAGTTTCTTTCTCTGCTGAGATCTTTAGCAAAGTTGGGCATTAATTTTGCGATATGCTGTTACAGATATAATATTATTACTTAACTACAGGTTCCACCATTTTAATTTGGAGACAGCTAAGCGAGAGGGAGAGGGAGAGAAGAGAAATAACGAAAAAGATTACATGATATTAAGAACCAACAAATGCAAATTCTAAAAGTCTGGACTGGACAGAGTATATTTATTTTCACAGCAACAAATAGAGCTAAAGGAACCAATATAAATCATTCACATACATGAATCAGCTCAGACCTGTGATGCATACATTAACTGAGGATTTAAAAAAAAACTGAAAGTGAAGCATTTCCAAACTCCATTTCAGGTTACTGTTTATACTGAACAAAAGAACTCATGAGTTTCCATTAGCAATTTGTTTGCATTTTTGTTTCATTGCCCAAATAGGAACTGTTTAACAAGATTTTAGGTTGTTTTTGTTTGTTTTTGAGAGATACCACTGGTTAAAGTTTACTGAGAGAATGAACTTGTTATGGGTCTGCTAACAGTGGAGGTTGTCCAAGCTTGACAATGCCAAGGATAAGTATTTATTAACCAATAATATGCCTAGTAGCAGTATATATTATCCCTCAAACAGAAGAGCCCAGGAAGTGTGAATAAAAAACGATCAGCAAGTAGCAAGAAAGCCAGGAAATAAAATCTTGAAAGTCCTACAAGGTACAAACCAACTCTCAGACTGACGAAAGTAGTGTCATTTGAACTAAACCAGTCGGAAGTGGCAACAGGATAGGGAACTGAGAGATGTCCTAATACCTACAAGGGCGGTAAAACCCATAAGATTTAGGTACCCGAGGAAGGGTCATTAATTTACACAGGGCTGGATCCAACCAGAAGTATTAGAGAAGGTCAGGATTGACCCCAAAGGAGTTAAGAGTTATTTAGGCCAATAACCATAAACATAGGCCAGAAGGGGCCCAGCAGAGTGGGCACGTCAGATTCAAAAATCTGGTCAACAGACACCTGCATGGTGACATTACAATTGGATCAGTGAAGTTCACAAAACAAACAAGGTGAAAGAGACGGTGAAGCTTCACTTAGGTGATGAGCCACAGGGAACTATAACAGAAGCTGAACAACCAGCTGATGACAGTAGTGTTCCAGGGCAAATGGAGATTAGGGAAAGACTCATTTGCAAAACAGAGAGAAAAGGGAACATACATCGTAACAGGTTATCACTGTGGCAGCCACCAAAGGTAGACTAGTGGATTAAACATATAATTACCTCCGAGATGATCCAAGATATCAAATCAAGTTTCAGACCTCAACCAGTCAAATTGAGATGATGTACAGTCAAGTGAGAGTGGGGTGCCTGCTGTAAATCTGGACACCCTAAGGAGGCACACCTCAGATTACCACCCACAAACCTACTAGAAATGACATTTTGCTTTTTTAAAAAAAAGACCAAATTGAGTAAATGGATTATTTAACTGGACAGTTGAAGGATTCAGACTTCGAATGTACTCAGTGAACAAGTCTGACTATTAGTCCCCAAGTAGGTTTTAAACTCAGTTAGGACAAAGATTGAATGCAAAACATTTATGTTGTCATCTCAAATTCTGTATTGTTCTTTTATAGTGATCTGGTAATGAAATGCTCACCATGAGTTAAAATGAAAAATATTGTTTGCATGCTTGCTTCATGGTGAAGAAGTGTCATGATCATAGTAAAACTAAACTATGAATATTCAAATTCCATCACCTGTTGGCATACCTGGAAACTTCGATGGATTAATAAATTGGTTTTAAAAGGCAAATACTGATCCAAAATTACTGCAGTGATCACCTCACCACAGAATGAGACAAGTCCAGAGTGCCAGAGATTGCCATAATTGCACTGCTTTCTCACTTTGCCCCTTACCTGAGGCAAAGTGGCCCTAAAGTTGAATTCATCATCAGTCATCCCTCTCGAATGACAGCATCCTATGGTCCTCTGGGACAATGGTGGTTTTCATTTTCATCGAATAAAATAAACTAGTTGCATTGAGATTACCTTGTTATCTAAAGACTCAACCAGTCCAATGTATCAGTGTGAAGAAACTGACATCACTTTTGATTCAAACTTGCATGATAAATTCATTTGTCAAGTGATTAAAGGTCACTTGCAGAGTATACAGTTTTGAAGGTAGATAGAGTAGATCCAGGAATATACAAATGGTTGTTTATCAAGTGGCTTTGAACAGCAGACAGAAATTAAATATGACTTAACAGCAAGGAAAGTGCAAGATTCTCTTTCTGTCTCTCTCAAAAGTAAATTCAGTGCTCTTTAAGTGGGGAACAACTGTTCACTATGAATTCAAGCTCTACAGACTTTGCCAATACAAATCAATAATTAAACAAGTGTCCTCAAATATAAAATCTAAAACTTCAAAAGATTCCAAAGGCATTTGTTTAAAAAACATTGTAGTTGCAGCTAAAACAAGTTAAAATTAAGATCAACCAAGAGGCAGTTAAAAAGAAGAGCTGATTTCCCCTCCTCATCTGGTTTTAACATAATTGCCAACAAGAAAACAACTCTATGGCAATCTCAACCATTTTGTACAGCTCAGCGAAGCAACAGTCCCAATTTTAACTTGGACTCAGGAATGGAACATGCAAGTCAGCATGTTCCATGCATGGAAAGCCAGGCATTGATTAAATATTTCTGGGTCTCTAGTCAAATTCATGCATCTGTGGTGACCTTGATAGAAATTCCCATTCACAATTTAAAGCTTCAACACTGCTTTGCAAGACAGTCTGAGAACAAAAAAAGTATTGACTGAGAAGTACAGTTAGAAATCTGTTCAAAATAGTTGAAGAGAAAAGGCAATCCCTTAGTTCTACCAGACACTTTCCTGAAAGATCAAGCTGGAAGTGGACTCGGACGATATCCTGTTCACTTCAGAAAACCTATTGCCATCACTAAAAAAAGCCATAAGTAGAGATAATTGACAAAGCTTGCAGCAGGAGGGTCACAATGGCAGTAGATCCAGTGATGGGAATGCTTAAAATCAATTAACTTTGGAAGGTCAGAGCATTCATGACTCATTTTCTGCATCAATGGAATGTTATAGTGCAAAACTGTTCATACTCTTCTCCCAATGCATATTTTCACAGTCTCATCTCAATTGCTACTCAATCCACACCGACTCTCGGCAAACTTCAATTCGCACTAGCCATTATTTGCAAATGGAAATTATTCCTCTATTTTTATACCTGTCTACTCTCACTTTAACTTATTGCACACAACATCTAAAGGAAGCATACATTCTTTCTGATCACTTTCAATGTCATCCTTCCAACTTGACATACTTAGTAACAGGAGGGTAGGATTTGCATAAAACCAGATTGTAGAATTGATCCTGATGGAGGAGAACCAGAACACTTCCAGTCTCCTGAACGTTGATGGTGGCATGGTTGAAGGACCAAGGTGACTAATTTAACTTTTCACGCCCTCATGTGCCACAATCCACTTGCACCTTCAGCTGACATCAAGTAACTTGGTCAAACAGCTTTACGTGAAATACATCTTTTAAGAAGCATTACCATAATTTGAGGAGTAACAGGAGCTTCTGTCCACACAGGAAGACGTAAAGATGATTTTGTCAGTCCTAAGGATACATCATCCTATGCTACACACATTGCAAGCAAATAGTGGCACACCAAATGGGTGCATTTTTCAGGTAGATGAGCTTACATCTGAGGAGTCTCACAGTACAAATGAGCAGAGGAAAGTATTAACGGCACAGACAATAGCAGAGGAAAATGGATGTGAATTGGCCAGCCTTTCCAAGCTCTGTCCAGCAGGACAGAACTGTAGATTGGTGGAGATTAACAATGAAAAATGGAATACTGAAGGCACACAAATTAATATGTAAAAAGTCAGCAAGTCTCTAGGTACTTTCTCCGTTATGGTAGGAGGCTGGAGGTGTCCACTTGCACTGTGATTTTTTTAAAGAGATTACCAATTTTGCTTGTGGTTCTTGCTGAGAGTCATAAGCCACTCAAATCACTATTTTTGACCTTCCTAGAAGCTCCAGATCCCACAAACTCTGGGCTGATACGTATACTCTGGTTTAGGAAAGCTGGTGGACAGATTAGATCAGGTCGGTACCTTTACCGCAAGTGGTATGGGTGACATGTCTACATGAAGCATCAACCTCTGACTGAAAGATGCTCCCACTTCCAATTTCCATGCATCCTCTTGCTCACCAAGTGATAAGATCTTATAAGGCCTTTTCTAGCATACCACCATGTTAAGTACTATTATGCAGGATGCAAAATTCCATTATTATTCTGCAATATGCAACATGGGGATTTTCTAGACCTGTTAAAGTATCTGACCCTCACTTTCAGTACCCTAATTATCTGCTGTATTATACACTTCTTGATGATATGGCAGTTTTTGTACTTTTTCTCCTACAGAGTGATGTGATTCTGAAAGTGTTATCATTACTGACAGAAATGGGTTTTTCTTGTTTCAAAGTAGCCATCCCTTAAATTTGGTCTATTGCCTGACATATTTGTGTGGTTGAGACACCCTGATAGGTTCCCCCTTGGCAAGCATAAAAGATGAACATGATGGTCACTTGCAGTAGCATGTCTGCAGGGTCAGCAGATGGAAGGTATGCCTCAAGAAGCGTGTACAGCTTGCCAACCATCTCTTGACAATTGGAGCCTCCTGAAGTACTGCTCCAAAAGCAAGTCAAGGAAATCAATCTTCTACAATAAAAGACCCGCCAATCATGATACTTACTGTCTTGATTGTAATGTAGCAGCTGAAATTGCCATTTCTTTGTTTTAAAAACTACTTGCCTGATCTATTCAAGGTATGCATTAGATATTTGGTGATCAAAATTTAGAACACTGAACAAGTATGCCATGTATGAGGTTTGTGTGCAAAGGCTTAATTCAAAATAAAAGTTTGATAGTTTAACCAATTTCAAGTTGTGTAGGTCCACAGTACATAACCATCAGCAATTTGTAAATTAACCCAGTAGTCACAACTAAAAATTATTAGTGCAAGTTATAGTTTAAGATAAAGCTTTTATGGCAGCAGAATGAAAAGAGAACTGCCACTACTGCTTCAGTCTGCATGTGGTTTCACGATTTTTGAAAAAATGTACAACTTTCCCTAATTAAAATTAATAGCTTTCACACAAGAAATTCTGTACTCTACAGTAAACAACTCAAAGCTAGAACACCTTTAATGTAGTAAAAGCAGACAAGATACTACAATTTTGCTAGAGTTCTCCTGGCAATGGCATCAACCAACATAAAACATACTGCAAAGTTAAAATGGTCTTCCATTCTCTTTACCTCTATCTTTTATATTGTGTTACACAGTTTACTGCAGCCATTTGTTTACTGCATCTAATAATGTTCTGTTTCTTTAATTTAGAGAAGCTGTCAAAGCAATAACCAATGTTCAGCATTTGGAATACAACGACGAGAACCCACCTTTATGGTTTGGATATGATAACGAAGGGAATGAGCTGGTCGCCAACATGGAGGATGAATAGAGATGAAATGCTTAATCATCAAATTGTTAAAAAACAGAAATTTACTTCCTATATATAAGATTATATACTTTTAATAATCCATAGATGTGATCTTCTTTGACCATTTGTGAAACAAAAAATTAATTTAACAATTAAAAGTTCAAGATAGAGATTGTATTTGTATTGAAAGACAACCAGATTGATTACCAAAATCATTTTAACGAGTGTCCACAAGATATTACAATTAAAGTTGTATCAACAGTCAAGTTAATTTCCAGTGTTTAAATCTGGTATTTGATTTCTGTAACAGGGAAGGACAGCACAATGTTATACCAGTCCTTCAATAAAAGTGGAATGACCACCGCAAAAACAGAAGTCAAAAACTGATAAAAATAATCAAAAAATTTCAATACAGTAACCGACAATGCATGTCACATAATTCATCTAAATTTTAAGTTTGAATATTATGGATTTTCAACTGTGATATTTTTGTTTCAAAATTATATATTTGTGCATTTCAGTTAAAAGTTCAACTTGTGCAACACTGGCTTATATACATCACTTAATGAGCTATAAGGTAATTCTACTGATGAAAAATTCAAGTTACAAACTGTTGCAAAGATGTTCGAAGTTTGAAAAAGTTTATTTAAACTACTTTTTGGATATTCACATTTCAAAACAAATGGACAAGTGACGATTATTCAATAACAACATGGTTTTGTTATGAAATTACTTTGCATGCATTTAAATTAGAAAATTGGTAACAAAAATAAATATCTGCATTTTTATTCAGCACAGTTCACAAGCTCAGAATGCCTCTAAGTACAGGTAGTACTCCTATAACACGATAGTTGCATTCTTGTATGATCTCAAACTATAGAAAATTGTTATAGAAAATCGCATTATGGGGAATCGTTATGGAAAATTGCTATACTGTACTGTAGAAAGTTTGCGTTATCCAAACAGTATTGACTATTCATCAATCGCATTGCAACCCAAATACACTTTAATGAAATACCTGTATTTACAACCATTAATCAGCAGGGCATGTTTTAATGCATAGGAGGAATTAATTTCTCTTTAATAAATAAATTTAGTTCAAATTCAAGGCAATGTCAGAAGATGGAGGATTAAAACTGAATATATTTTTCTTGTATTATGTTGAACAATGAAACCTCTAAGCCAGAGACACCCCAAGAATCTGCACCTGGTTGTCTCATTTTCAACATGGTATTTTGTGCAAACTGAACTGAGAGGAACCAAATATCCCAATGCTAGCTGCATCTCCTGCAAGAATCACTCTTTCGTTTGGTCTCTCTTAGGATTGTGTCAAATTCTAGAGCTCCTCCAATAGGACTTGATCACAGTTGCATTCTCTTTCATTAGGGTTCCCAGTTTATTGTCATCTTGGGGTCATTTTCTGTTGAAATAGTCTCGATCTTAAGATCTCCTACTGCACTGACAGCTTGCACAGGGCAAAGTCAACAACCGTAGGACTAGACTGCCTGGAAGATCCCAGCCAATCAGTGGCTGAACTGATTGATTGTGTGAAATGTCCCTCCTGCCCTGTGTGCTGTTAATGTTTAAAGTGGGGGAGTAGTGGGTAGGGGAGTGTTAGTGCACCATGTCTATTGCACAGGTGTTAGAACAGATGATCCTCCAAATCTAGTTTTCCTTTGTCCTCACTTTAGTCTCCAACCTGTTTCTGGTATGATTGAGTGCGTAGCTCAGCATATGTATCACAGTTGTTGCTTGTTTGTGGACTGGAACTTTCCTCCAAAATTGCTTCTACACTTTGTATTTAATTACCATTTAAATTAGAAACGTCAACTTTCCTGCTCCTACGATGCTACCTGGCCTGCTGTGTTCTTCCAACTCCACATTGTGTTTTCTCTGACTCCAGCATCTGCAGTTCCTACTATCTATGAGGGTTGGGAGAATCTTTGTTAGGATACCATTATAGTTTGCAGAGCCAGTAGCAGCCTGTAAGATGCAAGAATAATGAGTGGAACTGGAATAATCTTGAACTAAGGGCTTTTATTTACACAACAAGATTCTTTACCATGTATAGCAAGTGAAGTCACAACTGAAGTTTAATTTTATGGAGAATGGGGGTAAATATTTGATAAGGCAGAATATAAAAGAACTGGGAGAAGCCAGTTCGGTTTCAGAAAACCTCCTGGGTTTTTGGAATTTGAACAAGAGGTGATGGTGTGAAATTAAGCAAAGATCCTAAAATGTAGGGGACCCAACCTCTGAGGTAAATGTAATAATTATGGGTGACTGTGCATTACATTGTTCAGCTAGTTGGCTAGCCTAAGCAAGATGCCCTTCAAACTTTAGCATGCTAATCAGTGTGCTCTCCATCTTGAAGTAATGGTATCCATTTTGTATCCATTCCTATCAACCTATCAAATATAACTAATTTAAATAGTATTAAATTAAAAAAAAGTGTAGAAGCAATTTTGGAGGAAAGGTGACTGACCATTACATTCCATTATTAGGCTAATACTCTACATTTGTTTGAAGAACATAAATGCTATAAAATTAGATGCCTAAAAACTGGCAAAAAATTGACAATTAATCAGTTGCAGATCATTTCTGAACAATGTATAACATATTATCATGACATAAACTTGATTAATATAATTTTCTTTACAGTTGAAATAAAGTAGCAGAAATACATCTAATAACTATACATGGAAGCTTGCAACTCATGAATATGGGGGTAAAGTCCATTTGGTATATTAGGGACTCATTACAATGACTTTAGCTTCAGAGATTCAATCCAACTATAGCTTTTAATGTTCAGCATACCACGCACTGCTTGAGCCTTGATTAAATGAGCATCTTCTCCTCTACCATTCAGAAAAGCTGAAATCCCAGGGGAAAATATGTATTACTTACTGAATTCATAATTCACCTTACAAATCACATTTGGTTTGACAGTCTATTCCTTTGGCCACACTTTTTTTGTAAACCTTATCCAACCACCCCTTTCCAAGGTTGCCGTATTTTATAGTCACTGTTCTGTTTAAATAATATATTTTCCATGATTTATGTTATTAATATATTTTTAGAAACCTATACAACCTATATATGTATTTGTACAATCTAGAATTTAGAAATAAGCTAATTTAGACAGAATAAACATGAAATATTTCAAAAGCTAGTTTAGATTTATACAAAAGTATACACAGGTACTGAAAATCTGAAATAAAACAAACTGCTGAGAAAGCCCAGTAAGTTAGACAGCATCTGTGGTCACTGAAAAGGTATTTCAAGTTGATGACTATTAATAAGAAAAGTCATAACCTGAAACTTTAACTTCTCCACAGATGAAACCTGAACTGCTAAATATGTTGACATATTTATCTTGAAGTTGGATAATTGGCAACACAGAATTTACTTGTTTTAACATTACTGTCCATACTTAAAAGAATGGACATACTGTTTAAGACTATCAATGGAAATAACATTCCATTTGCTTTACAAATCTACTGATCATCATGAAATCGTTGCTGATTGTCGGAAAAACCTATCGGATGTTCTTCAGGGGATGAAATATGCCACCCTTGCCTGGTCTGGCCTATATGTGGCTCCAGCAATGTGGCTGACTCTCAACTGCCCTCTGAAATGGCCAAGCAAGCCACTCAGTTGTACTAATTGCTACAATGTCTCAAAGAAATGAAACTGCGTGGATCACCTGGCTTTGACCAAGGCATCAGAAAAGATAACGGCAGAAACAGCCCTGTCAACCATGTAGAGTCCTCCGAACATCTGGGGGCTAGTGCCAAAATTGGGAGCGCTGTCTCACAGACTAGTTAAGCAACAGTCTGACATAACCATAGTCACGGAATTTTAGCTTACAATGTCCCAGACACCACCATCACCATCCCGTGATATGTCCCGTCCCACCGGCAGCATAGACCCAGCAGAAGTGGTGGCAGTACTGTGGTATACAGTCAGGAGGCTGTTGCTCCAAGAGTTCTCAACATTGACTCCAGACCCAAAGTTGTCTCACGGCTTCAGGTTAAACATGGACAAGGAAACTTCCTGCTGATTACCACTGAGCACCAAAAAGCACCGAGGATGGCAACGGCACAAAATGTACTCTGGGTAGGGGATTTCAATGTCCACCAAGAGTGGCTCAGCAGCTATACTAATGATCGAGTCGAAGCTGGTCGGGTCCTAAAGGACATAGCTGCTAGACTGGGTCTACGGCAGGTGGTGAGGAAACTGACAAGAGGGAAAAACATATTTGACCTCATCCTTACTAATTTGCCAGCTGCAGTTGCATCGGGCCATGACAGTATCGGTAACAGTGACCATTGCATAGTCCTTGTGGAGACAAAGTCCTGCCTTCATATTGAGAATAACTTCTATCGTGTTGTGTGGCACCATCACCGTGCTAAACGGGACAGAGTTCTCACAGATCTAGCAACTCAAGACTGAGTATCCATGTGGCGCTGAGCGTCATCAACAGCAGGAGAAATTGTACTCCAGCACAATCTGCCCAGCGTATTGCCCACTCAACCATTACCATCATCAAGTTAGGGGGTTACCCCTGGTTCAATGAAGAATGCAGGAGGGCATGTCAGGAGCAGCACCAGGCATACCTGAAGATGAGGTATCAACCTGGTGAGGCAGCCAAACAGGACTATTTGCACACCAAGCAGCAAAAGCAAGTGACAGACAGAGGTAAGCGATTCCACAACCAACAGATCATATCTAAGCTCTGAAGTTCTGCCACATCCAGTCGTGAATAGTGGTGGACAATTAAACAACTCACTGGAGGAGAAGGTTCCCCAAATATCCCCATCCTCAATGATGGAAGAGCCCAGCACATCAGTGCAAAAGATAAGGCTGAAGTATTCTTAACAATCTTCAGCCAGAACTGCCAAGTGGATGATCCATCTCAGCCTCCTCCAGTGGTCCCCAGCATTACAGATACCAGTCGTCAGCCAATTTGATTCACTCCCTGTGATAACTAGAAACAACTGGAGACACTGGATACTGCAAAGGCTACCGGCCCTGACAACACTCTGGTAAGAGTACCGAAGGTTTGTGCTCCAGAACTTGCTGTTCCCTTAGCCAAGCTGTTTCAGTACAGTTACAACACTGGTACCTACCCAACAAATGTAGAAAATTGCCCAACTATGTCCTGTACACAAAAAGCAGGACAATTCCAACCTGGCCAATTACCACCCCATCAGTCTCCTCTCGATCATCAGTAAAGCGATGGAAAGTGTCATCAACAGTGCTATTAAGCAGCACTTGCTAAAGGCCAGGGCCACTCAGCTCCTGATGTCATTACAGCCTTAGTTCAAACATGGTCAAAAGAGCTGAATTCCTCAGGTGAGGTGAGAGTGACAGCCCTGGACATCATGGCTACATTCGACAGAGTGTGTGACATCAAGGGGCCCTGGCAAAACTGGAATCAATGGGTATCAGGGGGCAAACTTGCTGGAAGTTTGAGTCCTACCTGACAAATAGGAAGATGATTGTGGTTGTGGGAGGTCAATCATATCAACTCAGCTCGGCAGACGGTCCTCAAGGAGTGTCCTAGGCCCAGGCATCTTCAGCTGCTTCATCAATGACCTTCCCTCCAACATAAGGTCACAACTGGGGATGTTTGCCGATGACTGCACAATGCTCAGCACCAATGACTCCTCAGATACTAAAGCAGTCCATGGTCACATGCTACAAGATTTGGACAATATCCAGGTTTGGGCTGACAAGTGGCAAGTGACATTCGCGACACACAAATGCCAGGCTACGACCATCACCAATAGGAGATAAATTAACCACCACCCATTGACATTCAATGGTGTTATCACCATTGAATCCCCCACTATCAACATCGTGGGGGTTACCACTGACCAGAGACTCAACTGGACTCACCACATAAACAGTGGCTACAAGAGCAGGCCTGAAGCTAGGAATACTGCAGCAAGTAACTCACCACCTCACTCCTCAAAGCCTCTCTGCCATCTACAAGCCACAAGTCAGGAGTGTGATGGAATACTCCCCACTTACCTGGACGAGTGCAGCCCCAACAACACTCAAGAAACTCAACACCATCCAGGACAAAGCAGTCCACCTGATTGGCACTACGTCCACAAGCATTCAGTCTATCTACCACTGATGCTCAATAGCAGCAATATGAACGATCTACAAGATGCACTGCAGAAATTCACCACAGATCCTGAGATAGCACCTTCCAAACCCACAACTACTTCCATCTAGGAAGATAAGGGCATCAGACATATGGGAACACCCATACCTCCACGTTCCCCTCCAAATCACTTACCATCCTGACATGGAAATATATCGCCGTCCCTTCACTGCCCCTAGGTCAAAATCCTATAATTCCCTCCCTAATAGCATTGTGGGTCAACCCACAGCAGGTGGACTGCAGCAGTTCAAGAAGGCAGCTCACCACCACCTTCTCAAGGGCAAGTAGGGATGGGCAAGAAATGCTGGCCAGGCTGTGATGCCCACAACCCACAAATGAATAGAAAAAAGACAAATGTGCTTCAAGATACTCTAATGAGGTATGAGACATCTTTAAAGATCAAAAGTAGAATTTTATTTGATTTGAAGAATGGTGCTATAAGAAAGCACACTGCAGTACAAAATCAAGATCAGGACTATAACCAGACTTGAGTCGACAAGTGGCAAGTGACACATCCACCTACTGATTTTGTGAGTAAGTACCACCTGTCCACCAGAGTTTCCAATCATGCAAAAATAATTTCTGGTATTTGAACAAACATGGGGAATAAATTATATTTTAATCAAAACTATTACTGTACAACTTAAGCAGAGTTTGAAAACAAAAAAAAAATCAGTTCTAGAATCACAATTAAATAAAAATGATAAATACTGAAAATGTGGATAATATAACTGTTTCTTATTTTCAATTACATACTTTAGTAAACACTTATTTTATTTCCAGAGCCAAAGTTTTAAAAAATAAATAATAGATTCTGTGCGATGTTGTATTTAATATGGCAGACTTTCTAAATGTTGGTTGTGCAAAGCTACAAGTTAACAATTCAAGCCAAATTAAGGTATGCTGTATATGGAAAATTCTTTTCACATCTAAAATTTGGGTATATTCCTGTAAAGATTCAAATTACCGTGAACAGTTTGGTGATCTTGCTGAATGCTAGTTTCAATGTCCTCCAGACGAATCTCAGGACTGACCTTGACTATTGATCCAGATAGCAGTAGCTCAGCTCTTAAGTCTTTAGGCAGTTTTAATGTGATAGAACCTGTCATGATCAAGACAAGTTTTAAAATGAATAAGAAGTAATAATATAGACACAACACTGGGGTTTAAACATAAATAAATAAATCCCTAATATCAATACTCCAGTCGATGAGAAATAGTATCATGAAACAAATACAGAGAATTATTCCCTGGCCAAGCCAGCATTCATTGTCTAATCCTAGTTGCCCTTGTGGTGGCGGCAGTGGTCAGCTACTTTTTTAAACTGATGCAGTCCATATGCTGCAGGTACACCATGATGCCTTTAGAGAGAGAATTCCAGGATTTTGACAGTGAAGAAACAGTGATATATTTCCAAGTCAGGACGGTCAGTGGCTTGGAGGGGAACTTGAAGGTAGAAGTGTTCCCTTATCTACTGCTCTTGTCCTTCTCAATGGAATTGGTCACGAGTTTGGAAGATGCTGTCTTAGTAGCAGCCTTGGTAAATTTCTGCAGTGCAGCTTATCAATAATACATGCTGCAGCTGAGCACCTGTGGTGGAATTACTAAATCTGGATGTGAGTTTGGTACCAGTCAAGTGGGCGGCTTTGTTCTAGACAGTGAGCAAGATCCATGATTGTTGCCGAGCTGCACTCATCCAGGCAAGTGCAAAATATTCCATCAGACTCCTGAGTTATACCCTGTAGACACAGGGCAGGCTTTGGGGAGTCAGGTGAGTTATTTGCTGCAGGATTCCTAGTCTCCGACCTGTTCTCGTAGCCACCCTATTTATATGGCCACTCCAGTTCAGTTTGTGGTTAATAGTAACCTCTAGGATGTCGATAGTGAGGGATTCAGTGATGGTAACACCATTGAATGTCATTCCCTGGCATGTGTAGGTCATGAATGTTATTTGCCACTTTCAAGTCAAAGTCAAGAAATTATCCAGGTCTTGTTGCATTTGGATATGGCGCACTTCAGTATTTGAGGAGTCATGAATGGTGCTAAACATTACGTAATCATTGAACATTCCCTGTTCTGATCTTATGATACAGTCATAGAGTCCTATAGCACAGAGACAGATCCTTTGGCCAAAACTGGCCCACGTCAACCAAAGTGTCCATTCACGCTAACCTCATTTCCCTGCACTTGGTCCATATCCTTCCCTATCCATGTATTCATCCAAACACCTCTTAAAGTACCCACCTCAACCAGTACCCACTGGCAGCTGATTCCACCCTCTCTCTAAAAAAGTTGCCCTTCAGGTGCCCATGTATTCTTTTCCCTCTTACCTTAAACTGATGCTCTCAATTCCCTAACCCTGGGAAAAAGACTGAGTGCATTCACTCTATCTATGCCTCTCAGGATCATGTACACTTTTATAAGATTTCTCCCCTCAGTTCCCGTTCCCTATAATTCAGTCCCTCGAGTCATGGCAACATCCTTGTAAATTTCTTCTGCACTCTATCCCGTTTAATAACATCCTTCCTATAACAAGGTGATCAAAACTGAACACAATACTGCAAGTGCGGCCTCACCAACATCCTGTACAACTGCAATGTAATTTCCCAACTTCTGTACTTAATGCCTTGATTGATGAAGGCCAATATGCTAAAAGCCTTCTTCACTATCCTGAACTCCAAGGTCCCTCTGTTCCACTACACTCCTTAAAGGCCCTACCGTTCACCATGAAACTTCTACTTCAATTTGCAACAAAATGCAACACCACATACTTATCTATATTAAACTCTATTTGCCATTTCTTGGCCCACTTCCCCAGCTGATCAAGATCCTGTTGCAATTTCTGATAACCTTCTTCACTATTTTAGTGTCTTCTGCAAACTTACTAATTATGCCTCGTACATTCTCATCCAATTTGTTGATAGTGATAACAAACAGCAAGGGACCCCGCACTGACCTCTGAGGCAAACCATTATTCCAGTCTGACAAATATCCTTCGACTATTACTCTCTGCTTTCTACCATCAAGCCAAATGTGTATCCAATTTGCCAGGTCTCTGTGGATTTCACGCTATCTGAACTTCCAGAGCAGCCTGCCAAATAGAACCTAATGAAAGGCCTTACTGTAATCTATACAGACTACTTACATCTACTGCCCTGCCCTCAGCAACTTTTCTAGTCTCACTTCATCAAAAAACACTAACAAATTTATGAGGCATGATCTCCTATGCATGAAGCTGTGCTGACTATAACCTAACCAAACCCTATCTTTCCAAATGCATGTATATCTTATCCTTCAGATCTTCTCAAGTAAACTACCTACCACAGATGTTAAGCTCACCTAGTCTATAATTCCCAGGTATTTCGCTGCAGCCCTTCTTGAATAAGGGCAGAACATTCATAGCCTCCAGTCTTCCAGGACATCACCCATGTCTAACAATGATAAAAACACATCAGCCAAGGTCCATGCAACAACTTCTTTAGCTTCTTGCAGGGTTCTTGGATATAATCGGATCAGGACCAGAAGATTTATCCACCTTTGTACATTCTAATACTTCCAACACCGCCTGTGATATGGACAGTCCCCAAGACATCACAACTAACTTCCCCAAGTCTTCATGTCTTTCTCCACGGTAAACACAGGAAAAATATTCATTGAGGACCTTGTCCATCTCCTATGGATTCCACAAGTAAATGTCCATTTTGGTCCCTGAGGGGGGGTCATATTCTCTCTCTCTAGTTATTCTTTTTTCTTTAATGTACTTAAAGAACCTCTTCTGGATTCACCCTCATCTTCTCAGCCAAAGCAATCTCATGCCCTTTTTTTGCCCTCCTGATTTCCTTCTTCAGTAACCTCCTGTATTCCCTATATATCTCCAGGAATTCTCTTGAACCCAGCTGCCTGGACCTGAGTCATGCCTCCTTTTTTTGAGTTACACAGTCTCAATATCTCTCATCGTCCAGGGTTCCCAATTCCTGCCAACCTTGCCGCTCACCTTCACGGGAACATACACAGCTTGAACTCTAGCTATCACACTTTTAAAGGCCTCCAACTTGCCAGAGGTCCCTTTACCTGCAAAAAAGCTACTCCAATCAGCCCCTGCAAGCTCCTGTCTAATTCCATCAAAGTTCACCTTGCCCCAGTTTAGAACTTGAACCTGTGGACAGTTTTGACCTTCTCCATAACTATTTTAAAATTAGTAGAGCAATGGGCCTAGGCCGCTATCATGATGAACCCCTGCAGAGATGTCTTGGAGCTGAGATAACTAATATCCAATAACCACAACCTTCTTTCTGTAAGTCAAGTATGAGTCTAACTGTCTGAGAGCTTCTGCTCTGAATCCCAATTGATTCTTGCTTTGCTAGAGGTCTTTGATGGCATACTTGGTCATATATAGCTTTGATATCAAGAGCTATCGTTCTCACTTCATCTCCATGTTTAATCCAAGACTGTAATGAAGTTGACAGCTGAATAGCCCTAGCAGAACTCAAATGGGGCATCCGTGAGCAAGTTACTGCTGAGAACCTTCCATCTCTTAGCTGATGATCGAGAATAGTCATGTTGAATGGTAGCTGGCTGGGTTGGACTTGTCCTGCCGTGCACGCACAGGGTATATCTTGATAATTTTCCAGATTGTCGGGTAGATGCCAGTGTTGCAACTGTACTGGATGAGCTTGGCTTAGGGTACAACACATTATGGAGCATAAGCCTTAGTATTATTGCCAGATTGTTGTCAGAACCCACAGCTTTTGCAGTATCCAGTGTCTCTAAACTGTGTTTTGATACCACATGCAGTGAATCAAATTGCCTGAAGACTGGCATCTGAGATACTAGGGGCTTCTGGAAGAGGCCAAGATGGATCTTCTCTTTGGCACTTTTGACTGAAGATTCACGTTTTGCACTAATGTGCTAGACTACCCCATCATTGAGGACAGGAATATGTGTGGAACTTGCTCCTCCAGACAGTTATTTAATTGTCATCATCGTTCATGGTAGAGGTACTGAACAGCTGAAACCTGATTCATTGGTTGTGGGATCACTTGGATCTGTTCCTCACATTTTGCTTATATTATTTGGCATGCAAGTTGTCCTGTTCTGTACCTTCACCAGGCTGACACCTCATTTTTAGGTTTGCTGAAGAAACGCAGATCTGGCCCTGGCTGAGATAATCTCAGATGTTCCCAGACTTGCTGAGTTTCTCCAGCATTCTCTAAAAAAATTTTGTTTCAGATTTCCAGCAGCCACAGTATTTTGCCTGTACTGAAATGATAATATGTTGTATAAGTACGATGCACATAACATCCAGACAAATGTAGTGTCACAGGTTAATATACTACTTTAGCCCAATTGCAGTTAACTTCCTTGAAGTAGCAAAGTATACTGTAAGAATGTTATCATGACAGAACTGGTTTCTAAAAATGAACAATAATTAAAACAAAATGTAACTGAAACACTAATTTTGAAAGTGGACATAGTATGGTTCCATACTAAGCTTCCAGTAGAAAAATAACACGTATGCTGAAATCCCTTGATAGTTTATTGAGCCAGTGGCTGAGCTATAAATATTAGATTTAATTTCTGATTTGTACAGTGATAGCTGGAAGCAATGTGGATAGATTTTAGACTAGAAATTTCAAGTTCACTGCAGCTTCTCAAGTAGAGAGTATTTTTAGCTTCAGTCCAGTGATCTAAACAAGATTTCTGTTAACACGACAGTTGATATTTCAGTTGACACTAAAAGCAGGCAGATGGCTGGACTATTCATGCACTGAGTTCTCAACCTGAAAGTATTCTGCCACATCTGCAAGCTGCCTGTCAGCACTATTTAACTGTAAAGCACCACTGTTTAATTTTAATCCTCCCTCTCACCTAAAAATGCACTTCCCACCATGGGGATATAAAAAACAAAGAACGGTACAGCACAAGAAGAGGTTCTTTAGCCCACTAAGATTGCACCGAAGCTTATGCCTTTCTAAACAAACAGCCTTTTGCCTCTGTGAGGTCCATAACTCTTATGTTTCTTGCCTATGTATAGGCCTATCAAGATGCCTCTTCAATAGTGCAATCGCATCTGCCTCCACCATGTCCTCTGGCATCAAATTCCAGGCACTTCCCACCCTCTGTGTACAAAACTTGCCTCTTACATCTTCTTTAAACTTACCCCCATTACCTTAAACCTCTATTCCCTACTAATCGACATTTCTATCTTGGGAAAAAGATTACAACTATTCATGCCTCTCTGAAGTTGACAAAATTATATCAGGTTCCCCACCACCTCCCATCCTTTGACATTCAAGTGAAGACAAACCAAGTTTGTCCAATCTCTCCTCACAGCTGACACCCTTCAAACCAGGCAACACCCTTGTAAACTGTTTCTGTACCCTCTCCAAAGCCTCCAGCTCAACATCCTTCTGGTAGTGTGGCAGAACTGTACACAATATTCCAAATGTGGCCTAAATGAAGCTCTGCACAGCCGCAACATGACTTCCTCAAAAAACTCAATCAAGTTTGTAAGACATGACCTTCCCCATGCAAAGCCATGCTGCACTAATAAATTCATTTTTTTTTCCATATATGACTAAATCCCACCTTTAAGAATCTTCAACAATTTCTTTACCACCAACATAAGGCTTGTATTTTCCTGGATTATTCCTTTTGTTCTTCTTAAAAGGAAGAACTCTTGCTATTCTCTAATCCTCTGGGGCCTCTCCTGTGACTGAAAAGGTACAAAGATTTTATACAAGGCCCCAGCAATTTCCTCAGATGCTTCCCTCAGAATTCTGATATAGATCTCATCAGTTCTGAGGGATCTTAATGTCTGCCTTAATGTTTTTCAATTCATCCAAAAACATTTTCTCAATATTGCAATTCTCTAGAATATCAACATATCCCTATACTGACCATCCAATATGTCCTAGATAACAAGGTGTAGAGCTGGATGAACACAGCAGGCCAAGCAGCATCATAGGAGCAGAAGAGCCGACGTTTGGGGCCTAGACCCTTCTTCAGAAATGTTTTTTCCATCTCTATACTGATTGGAGCAATGGCTAGACAAATTCACTAACCAGAGGTCACAGTGATACTACAAGAAGATTTTAAAGGTAGCTGAAACTCACTGAAGAATGAGAATAATTCAAAAATTCTGTTTAGTTTAGCATATCTTTGCTGAGGCTCAAGAAGCAGATCCAGTGATCAATGCAATAAACAAAAAATGGTTCTAAGAACTGAGGTGTTGGAATTTATCTGAAACAAAAATAGAAATAGCTGTAGAAACTCACTAGTTCTGCCAGCATCAGGAGAGAAAGCAGAGTCAATGTTTCTGGTGCAGTGGTCCTTCTTTGGAACTGGTTGTATCAAGGAAAATGTTGGTATATATGTTGAAGATAAAGGCAGAGGATTTTTGAATGTATATAGAGAGAGAGAGAGAGAGACAGGGCCCAGAGAGAGAACAGCATTTGCCAGACAAAGGAATGGATAATGGTTAGCAGGTGAGAAAGCAAAACTGCTAATGTGAACTATCAGAGAGTGAAAATGGGGTGGCTATGATGAAAGCAGCCCATATGATAGCAAGGTCTGGTGTGTGGGAGTTGTGAAAAGACATGGAAGATGATGCTCAGGCCCTAAAATGATTGAACAGTATACTGAGTCCTGAAGGCTGCAGAATTCACAAGTGGAAATGGAGATGCTGCATACAAAGTAGTTAGGAGCATTAGTAAAGTGACTTATCTGATAAATACTCCCGATCATAGGAAGAAGAATCAGTTATATTATATAATTATGTTGAAAAAGGTATTGTAGGGAAGAGGATAAGGAGCAACAAATGTGACAGGTGGTAAGAATACTAGAAAATGACAGAGACAATCGAGTAAGAGGAGAGGTAGACATTTTTCAAAGTGAAACTGCTATTGTTTGATTAGTTAGTACAGAATTATTATGACAATGAGACACTGTTCTCACATTTAGAGGATTGACAACAGGAAGATCTTGTAAAACTACTTAGAAAACAAGGTAATTAATAGAGATACACCTGGTTGTGCTGAATTAGCTAGGCATGATGTGGACGTAGCAGAGTCAGAACCAATAAAGCAGCATCCTTTTTGGTTATGCCCAGAAAAGAACAAACTCAGGTTGAAGCAGATTCAGTACATGCTGCACAATCACTTGACTAAATCTAGTCAAAATAGCTGCAGTTCACTGGTAGTGTTAGCTCCTAAATCAGATGGATCAACTACACACTGTATAGATTATGGAAAGATTCATAAAGCCACAAATACAGATTTGCAACCAATTCCACAGTTAGAAGATGGCACTGATAGGTTTGGCAGTGCTTCGTTTCTTTTGGAGATTGAACTATTGAAGGGGTACTGGCAAGTGCCATTAATATCAAGGGCTAAAATGATCTGCTTTTGTTGTACCAAATGGGTTAGACCAATGTTAACTGATGCCATTGGGAAAGAATATTCCAGCTACATTCCAAGTCATAGCGAAGATTCATAGCTGTGAAGTTTATTTGGATGATGTTGTGCTTTATAGCAACACAGAAACAGTATGAGCCAAGTAGAAGACCCATTTAAACAAATGCATTTGGCTGGCTGAGTAATAAATTTAGCCAGAAGTGAATTTGGAAAAGCAAGAGTACTTTAATCTCAGATATTTTGAAGGACAAGGTTAAGTGTTCCCAAGAACAGAGCAAGTGAAGTCTCTAATAGAATACACTATTCCTAAAAGCAAATAATAAATCATGACTTAGGATTGTGTGGGGTTTGAGATGTTTATGCATAATTTCAGCTCAATAGCAAAAGTGGTCTGGTCAGCGGAACGCCAAACAGCCTTTAAGAAGCTGATGGCAATCCCGATAAATTAAGCTGTAATAGCCGTGCCCTAATTTTTCAAAACCATTCAAAATGGCAAATTGATGGGAGTAACTAACGGATAGGTTCATCTTATTGCAGGATAAGGAGTCAGAGTTAGAGAAGCCAGTGTGATATTTCTCTAAGAAACTAATCCACTCTCAGAAAACGTATTCTACTGCAGGAAAAAAAAAGTCGATTGTTGTTGATCCTTCAACACTAAAGTCTAAAGTCTATGTCTGACAGTCTTAAGAAAATGCTCATTTCTGCTGATCACAATGCCAATGAATGGCCTTCATTGGGAAGTTTAAAAACACATAATGCAAGACTATTCAGATGGAGTCTTTTGTTGCAACCATTTATGTAAAGATTATTCATGCTGTTGGAAAAGATGATGTAATTGCTGTTGCATTGTCTCAAATGCAAAATGTTGGAATAAGTTAAAATATTTAAGAAAAGCTAAGATTGTACAATGTTGTATGGATTGGAGGTGGGGGGGCAGGGAAAAAAAGGGGAAGAAGAATGATGAGTACAAGTCTTGTCTTCTGATGTGTGTGTGTGTGTCACATATTTTGCGATACTGTGGTATTTTCTTTTTCAGGAAATATACTTTGACTGTGCCCAAACCACCTCCTCTTTGAAGGTCATCTGTTATTCCATTCACTGTTTGCCAATTGATTATTCTTACTCTGGATGGTCCAGTGTTATTTTCCAGCTTCATCTAATCTTCATGATAGAAGACAGTGATCATTGTAAATGCGGTCTGTCACTTAATCTAGTTGGTTCTTGGGAAAGAGGTGGACCAGGTTGGTCGATGCCATCTTCTTTAATAGGCTAGGCACATACTGCTGGAGAAAATTCTCCTCAACACAATACAGGAATGCTTGTCCTTTGCTGCCCCTCACACTACCATTATATCAAACAATATGTGGGTAATTAAACACACATGATAAACAACTCTATGATGGTCATACGGATTTAATTTATTTACAGATTTATTCCTCTATACCCCTCCTGTTAGTTGGTCTACGCTGGATAAAGTAACTACCCTTCTAATACTTCTGCACTAGCCAAATCCATGAATCCTCTGAACCACAGTCTTTACCCAGCACTGCAATGCGCTCCTTAAAAAAGCCATCCCTCCTCCATTTTACTCTTTCCTATCTTTTTTGAACACTCTGTAAGCAGGAATATTTCACATCCAAATCTACCCTTCCTTAAGCCAGGAGTCCACTATTGTCAAATTATTATAATGCCACAGCCACCTGCAACTCCCCAGTCTTATTAACTAGAGTTTATGCATTCACACTCAGTGTAACCCTTTCTCCCCTACTCTGATTCTGCCTATTAACTTATTATTCTCTATTTTGTGCTGTTTATCCCAGCATTTTACACACCCGATTGGCTTCTAATAGGCTTTCCTGATTCTCACACCCCAGCTGAGTTGGTTCAAAAGCACCTTAACAGCATTAGCAAAACGTCTTCCAAGGAAATCGATGTGCCTCCAATGCAAGCATTCAACTTATAGGTGCCATCTCCCCCAGAGTCAGTCCCAATATCACAGCAATTGAAAACACTCCCTGCTTCACCAGCTTTTAACCTGTGGTCTTATCTTCTTATCTCTGCTGAAGTGATCCAGGCCTTTAAATCTCATCTTAAGGAGGCCAATGGTCTGTACCACTATGGCAGTGGTGGAGGCACGAGCCACACTGCATCTTTATTTTGTGTCAGTTTGAGCATTTCCTAAATGTATCATGAATGTTGTTTGGAAGGGGAATTTGTTCTCTCCCAGCAGCCATATCCGAATAGCATTTAGAAGGTGGTAGGAATTTAAAAGTTCTCTCTTATGGAAGAGTCACATCAGCTTCAAGAATATCTGGTGCAGACCTCTAGAATTTGCATTGACAGTCACATATAATTTGAACAGTTACAGAGTGGAAGTCTCTTCTGTTGACAACTGTGCAAGTTGGTGGTAGGACACTCTAAAACATGACTGCAGTTGAAGGAAGCCAGTGACAATGGGGACTTCCACATCCGAGGATGACGGACTTTTCTTGTCACAAGGGAAGGAGATGAAGAGGCAACCAAGCTCTGATGGAAATGACATTAGTAATATCCCGGATGCATTTATAGGTTGATGTTTGGGAGATGTCATCTAAACCCCCAGCTGTTCCTTGAAAGAGCTGCTGCGATTAAGATTCAGGAGGCTGTTATATTGATGATCGCTGTGATCGGACTGCTACCTAGCCTTTCTGTGCATAAGTCCTCTTCAAGCAGATTGCAAAGTTCAATGATGATGGGGTAGAATACCCCTAATACTACCAGTGATAATTATCTCAGCAAACCAATACAACGAAGCACATCCCCAGACTGGAGATTCTCCAGGAATCCATGATAGCTCCTTGACCATTAGTAGCAGTAGCAAAGCCCATAACTGATTATGCCTCCTCCCTGGACTGACCTGGCAGGATGACCTCACCTGACCAATGCCTACCATCTCAACAGCATCCCAAATCACATAACATTGGATGATGTACAATGACTGTTTACACTTGATCTGCAAGACTGACTGCAACCCACTCCCCAGGGTGCAA
Organism: Stegostoma tigrinum; assembly: GCF_030684315.1. Lineage (NCBI taxonomy): Eukaryota > Metazoa > Chordata > Chondrichthyes > Orectolobiformes > Stegostomatidae > Stegostoma > Stegostoma tigrinum. Next base: position 24,253,952 of record NC_081378.1, read on the forward strand.
TGACATAGAATCACACACACCAGTAGGACCAAGTGCCTGACAGATCATGGCCAAGTCCTTGAAGTGTAGGTGGATGAGCCCCTTGACTGACTGCGGTGATACTCTCTGAATGACTATAGCTCTCCTTCACCCCACAAAAGACCACTCCCCTGTCAACAAATCACTTACGTGCTTGAACAGCATGCAGTGTATTCGCTGCACAAGCTGCTGGCACGTGCTACAGCTCTGACACTGATGTAACAGAGTGCCAAAGAGACATGTCCACCGCATTCTGTGACTAAGAGTTTGTTCAGTACTCCTCACCATCACAAGCTGACCATAGAGCTTGAGGGGATAGCTGAAGGAGTTGTACAATGGCTGGAACAAACATTTATACTTTCTAGTTTCTTGATGGAGGAGAATTGGAAGAGACCTATAAATAAGGAAGGTTGAGGTTTAAAGAGATGCAAATGCATGAAAATAACAGTTGCTGTACAATAACGAGATTCTCACTACGATTCAAGGTTCGAGGGGAAAATGAGAACATTTTTATTAACTTAAGAACTTGATTTTCTTCATTGCTGCCATATTTTCCTACCTTTCTTGCCAATACCCATGCCCCATCAAGGAGGGGAAAATTCTGCTCCATGAGTTTTGTTAATGTCCCTGGAAGATCCCCAAAGAAAGCAAGAAAAAGATAATTTCATTCTAGAAGAAAATATCTTTACTGTAAGAACATAATAGGAACATGAGTAACCCAATTAGGCCCTCAAGCCTGCTCCATCATTCAGATTGATCACAGCTGATCTGCTGCAGGTCTCAATTTCTCTTGCATGCCAAGTGAATATAGCCATCAGCACTGCGATATTTCACAAATCTTAACAACCTCCTCTTTAAATACACTATGATCTAGCCTCTACAACTGTCTGGGGTAGAGAATAGCAGACATTCATTACCCCCTCACTACTACTAGAAGAAATTTTACTGCATCTCAGTTTTAAACAAACATTCCCTTATTCTTTAACTATGACCTCAGGTTTGAGAATTCCCCCACTAGTGGAGACATCTTCTCATCATCTGCCCTGTCAAGACCCCTCAGAATCTTGTATACTTTAATAAGACCACTATTCATTCTTCTCCATGCTAATGAATGTACACCTATTCTGTTTAGCTGTCCTTGATATGTCAAATTCTTCATCTCAAGAACCAGCCTAGTGAATTTTTTGTGAACGTCCAATGCCAATGTATAATTTTCTTTAAATAGGAGACCTAAAACTGTAAACGGTACATTAGGTGTGGCTTCACTAATACCTTTAATAGTTACAACCAAAATTCCCTGTTTTTAAAAGTCCAGCTCCCTGCAAAAAAAGACAAAATTCCATTTGCCCTCTCAACTGCATGTTAACTTTTTGTGTTTTATGCACCAGATTACCCAGATCACTCTGCATTGCACTTTTTTGGGATTCTCTCTCCACTCAAGTAATAATCTGCCATTTGATTCTTTCTACCAAAGTGCGTGACCTTAAAATTTCCTGCATTAAACTACAGCTGCCAAGTTATTGTCCACTCACTCAACCTATCTATATCCCATACATTTTGTGTTTAACTAGAGCCTACCAACATCTGTGAAGTGCACTGCTTTCAGTGTAAAGGAAGAAGCACAGCAGCTTCTCAATTTGCAGCACTAAACAGTCAAGGGGGTGAACATCATACTAATGCACTGTGTTTTAACCAAATAGCCATATCTAAGTGTCAAAGGGATCTGGTGCCTAGTGGGATTGAGGTGATCTTTGGTCTGTCAGGGGACTTATCCGATTCCAGTGCAGGAGGGTGTCTGCTGCAATGGCCTAAACAAGCCATCTAGTTCAAAAGACCATTAAGCAACAAATGCCAGCAATGCCCACATCTAAACAAAGAATGAAAAATCTCATCATAACATAGCTTTGGATAATAGACACTTGGTGCAAATAGTTTTGATACCTTTTGGTGTAGGTTTTATTTGGTCACTCACTAAATCAGATGCTCAATATAGAGCACAAAATCAATTTTGAGGCCAGTCATAATGGATTAGCATAACTTGGAGCCACTAAAGGGGGCCAGAACATGCTGGAATAACTGCTTCACAAACTACCAAAAATGCTGCTCTCTGTGAAATTGAGAGCTTAGTGCCAAGTGTACGAAGTCCTGTCTGCCTGCCTGATTCCCAAGCTTAGTTTTCGACCTCTGAAGGCACGCTGCCAACCACAATATTGGGAATATGACTCTGTTTACATAAACCCATGCTATGCATACTTAACAGTCATAATGCCTCATTGTACTAACCATACGCCCAAGAGACAATTGTACATTTAGGAGATATTTTAAAAACCTTCTCCAACCCACAATCTTTCAGAACACATATCTAGCATTCAGCTGCTGTCAGCTCCTAAACTGAGAGAACAGGCTGACAGCCTGAGCAATGAGTAATCAAAATACTGTTCAACAATAAGACAAAATGATAAGAAGAAGAAGTTTTAAGGTGCTGTGTAATGATGAACATCAGGGAGATGTATCCAATAATTTATTATTCAAAATACAATTGATAACAGAAAACTAACTAGATTATTCTTCACCTCTTTGGAAAGGATATTCACTTACTAAAATGTGAAATGCAAATCACAGAATCTGTTGGTGTAGTAAAATATTACACTTCCTAGCAAACGATTTTTTCCAAGAGCCATCTAACCCGACTTCATACTTCTTTTAATATTCCTCTTTCTCAAACAAATAACTTACAATAATTAGAGATTCCGCTTAAACAATTTGTAACAAATACTCTACATAAAGAACTTTCCTCTGAATATTTTCTTTGCCACAAAAATTGGGTCCCCATGTTAGTGTTTCATTGACCCAAGGAAGAAAACTCAGAAGTCTTCCATTAAGATCCCTTCATACTTCTGAAGACGAGTGAAAAAACCTGCAACCTAAGTGTCTGTGCATAACTATGGCTATGAACTAAATCAAAGCTAACTTTTGGAATTAACGCTTTGATTTAACTGATTTGTTTGATGTAACAAACATGAATCTCGGAATTTATATGGAGAATATATGGGCGGCATGGTGGCTCAGTGGTTAGCACTGCAGTCTCACAGCGCCAGGGATCCGGGTTCGATTCCCGCCTCGGGCGACTGCCTGTGTGGAGTTTGCACATTCTCCCCGTGTTTGTGTGGATTTCCTCCGTGTGCTCCAGTTTCCTCCCACAGTCCAAAGATGTGCAGATTAGGTGGACTGGCCATGCTAAATTGCCTGTAGTGTTCAGGGGTGTGTGGGTTATAGGGGGATAGGTCTGGGTGGGATGCTTCAAGGGGTGGTGTGGACTTGTTGGGCCGAAGGGCCTGTTTCCACACTGTAGGGAATCTAATGTAATCTAATCTAATATAGGCCACAATGAAATATGCTGATATGACATTTGGGTTGTAGCAAAGCACATATTTGCTAGTGAGCAAAACCAACGAATGTCTTGGTATGCATAAAGATTAAGGCATTTCTATGTCGTGCCTGTCACTACATAATCCTTATATGGGCAGAAATCTTTCAAGGTTAGGACAGACCATGGTCAGAAAACTCAAATTTCACTGCTTCACGTTTAGTCTAAGCCTTTCTAATGTTCACGAAGTTTGGAGTGTAGAAAAGACCATACAGAACAGTGAGAGATGCAATTTAAGTGTGCAAACCACAGGCTTCAAAATTAGAAAACTCCTCATGCTGAAAATTTTAATATAGAAAGTGAAAATATTGCAGACTTCTTTACCGTGCACAATCAAATTATTCACTTCTTTAAATAGAGAGGAAAATGTTAGAGTTTTGTATTGAGTACAGATTCTAGAAGTATATCCAAAGGTCACGTGCTACAGATACACACTGGGAAGCAGCATTTAAACTCTTCCAGGTAATCAACTTCAACTTTAGTACTTGACAGAAATAAAACCGCATTTTAATAATAAGATCAACTGCCTTTGGACATTGCCACAAACTGTTTCCTAGCCATTGAACCAATTCTTCATGTTTGTATTTGCACAAGGCTGAACCAAACAGTTCACAGCTTTGACGCAATAGTCAACATCAAGTGAGCCTCCAAACAGATGCCATCACCATACGTGAACATTTCCAAATCCAAACCAGCATCACATTCCACCCTGCCTCAGTTCATCTGTTGCTAAAACAATCATCTTTGCCTTCGTTACTCCTAGTCTTGACCACTCCAATAAAATTCCTAATTGAACTTCAACATTCAAATTCTCTGTAAAATTGATAGCATCCAAGATACTGTTGCTCACACTCTAACTAACACCATTTCCTGTTCACCCATCACCTCTGATTACTAGCTTACATTGTGTAGTAGACAGAAATATACAAATGACAAAGTAATTGATACCATCACTCAGATGTCAGTGCAACTCAGGAGACAGGGAAAAGCATGCAAATACCCGGACTTAGTCACTACACTAGAGAGTTGTATTCCAGAACTCATACAATAGAAATAACATATTTATACAATAAATATATAGAAATAATAAACTACAGTACAGAAGTGAATAGGAAAGTCTCACTCCAAGATAAGGATAAACTAGAGAACAAGAATGGCTTAAAAAAAGGGAGCAGCTTCAAAGGTTGTATATGTAGACATCAGTAATACAAACGTACATTTCAAACTGGTAGCAGCATATCAAAACATGGTGGAAACGTATTAAAGAAGTGACTTCCAAGTTGAGTAGGTTAGGCCTGTACTCATTGGAGTTTGGAAAAATGAAAGATGACCTCACTGAAACATACAAGTATTTTTTCTATAGGATGTGGGCATAGCTGGCAAGGTTGGCATTTTGTTGCCCATACACAGTTGCTCTTAGACAGCGTGGACTTCTGGGCCATTTTAGAGGGCAGTTGAAACTTGGTCACATTGGAATGGGTCTGGGAAGGTGATGGCCTACTGGTATTATCACTGGACTGTTAATCCAGAGACCCAGATAGTGTTCTGGGGACCCGGATTTGAATCCAGCCTAGGCCGATGTTGGAATCTGAATTCAACAAATACCTGGAATTAAGAGTCTAATGATGGCCATAAATCCATTGCCGATTGTCAGGATAAACCCATCTGGTTCACGAACACCCTTCAAGGAAGGAAACTGCCACCCGGGCAATTAGGGATGGGCAATAAATGCTGCCTGGCCAGCAACACACTTATGCCGTGAATAAATAAAGAAAAGTGGGTCAAACTGGGTAGGGATGACAAATTTTCTTGCCCGAAATGCACATTCCTAAAATGAATCCGATTTTTTTATTTTAATAACTTATTAAAAGTTTGTTACATGGTCACCATAAGGTTTTCTTTTAACTCCAAAATTTTTAAAATTCAAATTTCAGCAACTGCCATGGTGGGATTTGAACATTGGTTTAAAAGTCTTTGACACTACTGCTCCTCCAACACCTCCACATTCTTAAGGAATTTGACAGAGTAGATGCAGATAGGTTGTCTTCCCTTGCAGGAGAGTCCGGAACTAGAGGACAGAATAAAGGGGTCATCAATTTAAGATAGAAGTGAAAATGAATTCTTTTGAAGGAGTGAATCTTTGGAACAGAGGGCATTCAAGATGGAGATGGACATACTATTGATCAGTAAGGAATCATGGGTTGTGGAGATGAGGCAGGAAAGTGGCGTTGAGGATTATGAGAATAGGGGGAGGCAATAGCCTAGTGGTATTATTGCTGGACTGTTAATCCAGAGGCCCAGATAATGGTCTGGAGACCAGAGTTTGAATCCCACCATAGCATATAGTGGAATTTGAATTCAATAAATATTGAATTAACAATCTAATGATGACGGTGAATCCATTGTTGATTGTCAGGAGAAAGCCATCTGGTTCACTAATGTGCTTTAGGGAAGGAAACTGCTGTCCTTACCTGGTCTCATCTACATGTGACTCCAAACCCAGAGCAATGTGGTTGACTCTTAACTGCCCTCTGGGGAATTGGGGATGAGCAATAAATTCTGCTTACCCAGCAACGCTCTCGTCACATAAAGGAATAAAAGGTATCCATGACCTCAGTGAATGGTAGAATGAACGCAATGAGCCCATGGGCCTAGTTCTGTTCCTCGGTCTTGTGATCTATTTTTGCAATTGCCTCCTGACCACAACCTTCAAAGATATTTGCGCTCCTCTAATTCAGTCCTCTTCAGAATTCTTGACACTAATTATTCCATTATGCACCTGCATTTTCAGCAGACCTTAAACTTTGGAATCCCCACATCCCCACCACTCCAAGGCCTCCTACGTTCAGACTTACTGAAACCTAAATGCCATAATTCAAAGGAAGAAACTAATGTTCTTGCCTTGTGCATTCTTAAAATCTGACTGCTTGAGAGTCTAAAAATTCCCAGTCAGAAAGACGGCATACAGAAAAGGAGATAAGAGAGCGCGAGAGCATGAGCAAGAGCGAGAGATACACACAAAAGAGGACATGCTCTTTGCTAGCTCCACGGCAGAATGCTGGATAATGCTTGTTCTCCAGTGCAAGACAAGGAATCTGCAGAGCTTTAAAGAACTACAGAAGATTCTCCCTGGAAGTTCAACTTTTTTTGATATGAAATTATCACCTGCAAGAGAACTGTAACAATCTCACCTTCTTGAGTTAGCAGATCTACAATTCCCAGCTGACTGATGTAAACATCTAGGTCACCCTGTTTTGTGGAAGCTGTTAGACTGCCATCTGAAGAATCTGGAAGTAAACAATAAATACTTTATTGTTGACATTTCATACGCATATAGCAATTGCTTCAAAATGAATCTTTATACGGAAAAACTATGTTTGTACCAGAGGTTATTTTAACATCAAGCTCTTCAGACTTTTGTATATACATATTTCACAATTTGGGTGAAAAAAAGTCAGCAACATTTGAAAATCGATATAAACATGCCAACCATCATTGCCACATACATTATCCATCGGTAACCATGTGCAATACTTCAAACCTTATCCAGTTAGGGTTGTTTTACCTCAGTTGGCTGGACAGCTGGTTTACAAAGCAGATGATGCCAACTCTGTAGATTCAAATCCCGCACCAGCTGAGCTTACTACAAAGGATTCTCCTCCTCAACTTCTCTCCTTGCCTGAGGCCTCGTGACCCTCAAGTTGCAGATGTTGGAACATGAACAAAAGGAAAAACCTAGCAGGTCAGACTGCATCTGGAGCGAGAGAAACAGTAATGCTACGCAGAGTCTTATACATAACTCAGCAACATAGGACACGTCAAGACATCCCTCCTATCTGACCTCTCCCTCGGCCCATATTTCTCTCTCTACATCTCGCTCTGTCTCTCAATTTCTTCCTGTTCTCACTGTCCCCCTCTCTCTTCATCCCCTTTCCTTTCCGTATGCTCTCTCTCTGACTAGGAGTTTTCAACATCTGACTGCTTACAAGTCTATGTGTATACAAAGCAAGACTGTGAAAAATTGGATAAGAAGTCTGGTGCACCTAGCTCCATCTTTTATGCTTTTGGCTAAGCAGTGGCAAGGTGCCAACTAAGAGGGACAATCTTTGCTCAAAGTCTTGTTAATGGTCCAACATGCCTGTTTCCTATATTACCAAATGTGCTAAACAAACCAGATGTCATAAAATCTCAAAAATGGAAATATGAGTGGGTGCCTTTCCTTTTTACACTTTGCCTTTTTAGCTAGGGCTACCAGGCTCTCATTACTTACATCCTGCTTAGCTGTTCGGTGCAGATACAAAGGCCGGAAACTTGTCACAGTTGTCAGCAAGCCTCAGTCTGGAAGAAGTCAAAAAAGGAAGTGAATAGCAACTGTTGGTGAAAAAGTAAATTAATGCAATGGTCAAGATGGATACTAGCTCCACTGAAGCATAATTTTTGTGCAGAGGTTAGAAACACAGTGGGTCAGGAAAATGATAGTGTGGGTTGTAAACAGACTCCAAACTGCAGTTGTAGTGCTGGGAATGGCCTTATACAACAAATCAGAAACAAGCAAAAACTGTACAGTTGTAGTTAGGAATGACCTTAATTTTGCACATAGATTGGGCAAATCAAATCAGCATCAATACCCTAGAAAAGGAATTCCTGCAGTGTATATGGAATGGTTTTCTGGGTCAATATGTTGATGAACCACAAGAGAACAATACATCCGAGACTGGGTATTGTGTAACAAGAAAGAAAGAAAGAATTGTCAATCTAGCTGTGCAGGATCCTTTGAAGAAAAGTTAATATAATATGGCATAATTCTTCATTAAGATAGACAGTGATATAGTGAATTCTGAGACTAGATTGCTAAATGTGGGAGAGTGTGAGGTTTTGCACTTTGAAAGGAAGAATAGAAGTATGAACTATTTTCTATATGGGGTAAGGCTTTGGAAGTCTGAAACAAAGGGATTTAGGGTCCTAGTTCAGGATTCTCAATGTTAACACAGGTTCAGTTGGCAGTTAGGAAGACAAATGCAATGATAGCATTCATTTTGAAAGGGATAGAATACAAGATGAAAGATGTAATCAGAGATAGTAGGAACTGCAGATGCTGGAGAATCTGAGATAACAAGGTGTAGAGCTGGATGAACACAGCAGGCCAAGCAGCATCAGAAGAGTAGGAAGGCTGACATTTCAGGTCTAGATCCTTCTTCAAAAATTTCCTTGTTACCTGGGCAAGGTGTAATGCTGAGGCTGCATAAGGCTCTGACCAGACTGCATTTCGAACATTGCCAGTAGTTTTAGACCCCATATCTAAGGAAGAATGTGCTGACGTGGAAGGGGTCCAGAGGAAGTTTACAAGAATGATCCTGAGTATGAATGGCTCGTCAATTGAGGAGTATTTGAGGATTCTGGGGCTGTACTTGATATAGTTTAGAAGAATAAGGCGGGGGGGGTGAAATCTGATTGAAACTTACAGATTACTGTCAGGCCTGCACAAGAGTGGACTTGGAGAAGATGCTTCCATCAGTAAGGGAGACGAGGACTTGAGAGCACAGCCTCAGGGTGAAGGGAAGACCCTTTAGAACTGAGATGAAAAGGAATTTCTTCAGCCAGAAGGTGGTGCATTTGTGGAACTCATGGCCACAGAAGGCTGAGAAGGTTTAGTCAGGGATAGAGAGATTCTTGAAAGGTAAGGATATCAAGGGTTACAGGGAGAAGGCAGGAGAATGGGGTTGAGAAACTTATCAGCCATGTTCGAATGGTGGAGCAGGCTCCACGAGGCTGCATGGCTTCTTTTGCTCCTATATCTTATGGTCTAAATAATGGAGGTATAAGGCACAAGCTGACTATGATAAATTGGGGAGCATTTAATTAAAAGGTACAATGGTGGATAGGCAATAGCAATTATATAAAGAGCGCATGGAATAACTGCAAGAGTTCATTCTTGTCCAGAACAAAATCAAACAGGAAAAGTGGCCAGACCATCGCTAGCAGGATATTGGGGGACAGTATTCAATCCAAGGAAGGGGCATATACATTTGCCTGAAAAGAGCAACAGACTTGAGGATTACGAACAGTTTAGCTTTCAATGAAAGAGGGTAAAGAGGATTGATTAAGAGGGGGAAATAAAGCATCTGACTAAGCTTGTGGGAATATACAAACTGACTGCAAAATCCTCTATAGGTATGTGAAGAGAAAAAGATTAGTGAAGATAAATCTAGGTCCCTTAGAATCAAAACAGAGAAAGTTATAATATGGAACAAAGAGATTCAATCCAATTAAGTACATACTTTGGTTCTGTTTCCACACAGAAAAAGACAACTGGTGTGTCCAAAAAAAATGTTGAGGAGCACAGGGAGAGGGAAGAGCTGAAGGAAATCAGTATTTGTATGGAAATGGTGATGGGCAAAATGATGGGATTATAAAGCTGATAAATTCCCAGGGTCCCATAATCTAGATCCTAAAATACTTAAACTCTGAAACAATTTCTATAGACTGGAGGGTTGCTAATGTAACAGCATTATTTTTAAAAAGGAGACGGAGATATAATAGGAAATTACAGACTAATTAGCTTGACATCAGTAGTGGGGAATCCATTCTGAAAGGGTTAATAGCAGAGCACTTGGAAAAAACAAACAGGATCAGTATTGATTAACGAAAAGGAAATCACGCTTGACAAAACTACTGGAATTCTCAGTGTAGAAGGGGATGCCAGTAAATGTGGCTTACTTGGATTTTCAGAAAGCATTCAGTAAGGTTCCACATAACAGATGAGTAGGTACAATTACAGCACATGGGGTTTGTATGCAGGAAACAAAGGTTAAAAATAAATGGTCTTTATCTGAGTGGCAACCTGTAAGTATTGGGGTATCACAGGGATCAGAGCTTGGACCTCAGCTATTCACAACATATTTTAAATGACTTAGATGAAAGAGTAAATGTAACATCTTCAAGTATGTAGACAACATAATGCGGATGAGAGGGTGAGCTATGAGGAGGATGCAGAGATGCTTCAGTGCGATTCAGACAAGTTGGAGGAGTAGCAAATGCACTAATAAAATGTGAGATCATCCACTTGGTAACAAAAATAGAAAGGTTCATTATGATCAAAACGGCAGTGATTGGGAAAGCGACAGTGCAAGGAGACTTGAATGTCTTTGTACATCAGACGCTGGGAGTGAGTATGCAGGTACAGAAGGCGGTGAAAATGGCAAATTGTATACTGACCTTCATACAGAAAGGATTTGAGTAAAAGAGCAAGGATTTATGCTGCAATTGTACAAGGCATTGGTGAGACAATACTGGGAATACTGCATGCAGTTTTTGTCTCCTTAATGGAGTAAGGATGTTCTGACCATACAGGGAGTGCGATGAAGATTTACCAAACTGCATCCTGCGATGGCAAGATGATATAGCGAGAGAGACTGGATTGGTTAGGATTATATTCACCGGCATTTAGCCGAATGAAGAGGGATCTCTCAGAAAGCTATACAATCCTCGCAGGAATAGACACAGTAAAGGTGGGAAGGATGTCCCTGAGGAAGTAAGTGGTAATAGGATACTGAATAGGATGGTCAGCCTTGAAATGGTGGAGCAGGCTTGAAGGGCAAAATGGCCTATTCCTGCTCCTATTTTCTGTGTTTCAATTAGGCAATCCCGTCAACCTAACATTCCCTAGATAAAAAGAGTAAAGCTATACACAGTACTCCAGATAAAGTCTCACCAAGGGTCCATACAGCAAACATCTTTATTTCTGAGCTCAAATCCCCTTTAAATGAATGCAACATACCATCTGCCTTTCAATTAGTTGCAGCACCTGCCTGCAGCTTTTAGTGATTCATGGACAGGAATACCCAGATCCTTTCATTCACCTTTCCTTCTAATTCTAGTGTTTAGCTAGCATCCAGTCTAGAATCAATTATGGTCTTCAGCAACTGCAGCCAAATTTCTTGATCGCCCTCATTAAACTTCCCTGTCTAAGTCTTTGAAGGTCTTTAAAAGCATCCTCAAATCCCTTTCACCACAACCAGAATTTCAGTCAATGTTATCCTTTACTGCTTGACGGTTTTCCCTTCACAGAGTCTGTCCCTGCTGCTCAGAAGGGAAGGGGGAAGAGGAGCAGAGCAGTAGTCACTGGGGACTCCATAGTTAGGGGGACAGATAGGAGGTTCTGTGGGAACGAGAGAGACTCACGGTTGGTGAGTTGCCTCCCAGGTGCCAGGGTGCGTGATGTCTCTGATCGTGTTTTTGGGATCCTTAAGGGGGAGGGGGAGCAGCCACAAGTCGTGGTCCACATTGGCACCAACGACATAGGTAGGAAGGGAGATGGGAATTTAAGGCAGAAATTCAGGGAGCTAGTATGGAAGCTGAGAGCCAGGACAAACAAACAGTTGTTGTCTCTGGTTTGTTTCCCGTGCCACGTGCTAGTGAGGTGAGGAATAGGGAGAGAGAGGAGTTGAACACGTGGCTAGAGGGATGGTGCAGGAGGGAGGGTTTTGGATTCTTGGATAATTGGGGCTCTTTCTGGGGTAGGTGGGACCTCTACAAGCAAGATGGTCTTCACCTGAACCAGAGGGGTACCGAAATCCTGGGGGGGGAAATTTGCTAAGGCTATTCGGGTGGGTTTAAACTAATTCAGCAGGGGGATGGGCACCAAAATTGTAGTTCGACTATAGAAAAGGTTGAGAGTAGGGTGGCCCGAAATAAAGTTTCAGTGACGCAAGATGGCACCGGCAAGCAAGAGGTTGGTTTGAAGTGTGTCTACTTTAATGCCAGGAGCATCCGGAATAAGGTGGGTGAACTTGCAGCATGGGTTAATACCTGGGACTTCGATGTTGTGGGCATTTCGGAGACATGGGTAGAGCACGGACAGGAACGGTTGTTGCAGGTTCCGGGATTTAGATGTTTCAATAAGAACAGAGAAGATGGTAAAGGGCGGGGGGGGAAAGGTGTGGCATTGTTGGTCAAGGACAGTATTACAGTTGCAGAAAGGATGTTTGGGGACTCGTCAACTGAGGTAGTATGGGCTGAGGTGAGAAACAGGAAAGGAGAGGTCACCCTGTTGGGAGTTTTCTATAGGCCTCCGAATAGTTCCAGAGATGTAGAGGAAAGGATCGCAAAGATGATTCTCGATAGGAGTGAGAGAGACAGGGTAGTTGTCATGGGGGACTTCAACTTTCCAAATATTGACTGGGAACACTATACTTCGAGTACTATAGATGGGTCAGTTTTTGCCCAGTGTGTGCAGGAGAGCTTCCTGACACAGTATATAGATAGGCCAACAAGGGGTGAAGCCACATTAGATTTGGTACTGGGTAATGAGCCTTTCCAGGTGTTAGATTTGGAAGGAGGTGAGCACTTTGGTGATAGCGATCACAATTCTGTTATGTTTACTTTAGTGATGGAAAGGGATAGGTGTATACCACTGGGCAAGAGTTATAGCTGGGGGAAAGGCAATTACGATGAGATTAGGCAAGATTTAGGGAGCATAGGATGGGGAAGAAAACTGCAGGGGATGGGCACATTAGAAATGTGGAGCTTATTCAAGGAAAAGCTCCTGTGTGTCCTAGATAAGTATGTACCTGTCAGGAAGGGAGGAAGCTGTAGAGTGTGGGAGCCGTGGTCTACGAAGGAGGTGGAATCTCTGGTCAAGAGGAAGAAGGCTTATGTTAGGATGAGATGTGAAGGCTCAGTTAGGGCGCTTGAGGGCTACGAGGTAGCCAGGAAAGACCTAAAGAGAGATCTCAGAAGAGCCAGGAGGAGACATGAAAAGTTGTTGGTGGATAGGATCAGGGTAAACCCTAAGGCTTTCTATAGGTATTTAAGGAATAAAAGAATGACGAAAGTAAGATTAGGGCCAATCAAGGATAGTAGTAGGAAGTGGTGTGTGGAGTCAGAGGAGATAGGGGAAGCACTGAATGAATATTTTGAGAGTATTCACTCTATAAAACGACAATGTTGTCGAGGAGAAGACTGAGATACAGGCTACTAGACTTGGTGGGATTGAGGTTCACAAGGAAGAGGTATTAGAAATCTTACAAAGGGTGAAGATAGATAAGTCCCCTGGGCTGGATGGGATTTATCCTAGGATCCTCCGGGAAGCCAGAGAGGAGATTGCCAAGCCTTTGGCATTGATCTTTAACTCGTCATTGTCTACAGGAATAGTGCCAGATGACTGGAAGATAGCAAATGTGGTTCCCCTGTTCAAGAAGGGGAGTAGAGACAACCCTGGTAATTATAGACCAGTGAGCCTTACTTCAGTTATTGGTAAAGTGTTGGAAAAGGTTATAAGAGATAGGATTTATAATCATCTAGAAAAGAATAAATTGATTAGGGATAGTCAGCACGGTTTTGTGAAGGGAAGGTTGTGCCTCACAAACCTTATTGAGTTCTTTGAGAAGGTGACCAAACAGGTAGATGAGAGTAACCCAGTTGATGTGGTGTATGTGGATTTCAGCAAGGCGTTCGATAAGGTTCCCCACAGTAGGCTATTGTACAAAATGCGGAGGAATGGGATTGTGGGGGAGATATAGCAGTTTGGATCGGAAATTGGCTTTCTGAAAGAAGACAGAGGGTGGTAGTTGATGGGAAATGTTCATCCTGGAGACCAGTTACTAGTGGTGTACTGCAAGGGTCAGTGTTAGGTCCACTGCTGTTCGTCATTTTTATAAACAACCTGGATGAGGATGTAGAAGGAAGGGTTAGTAAATTTGCAGACAACACTCAAGGTCAGTGGAGTTGTGGATAGTGACGAAGGATGCTGTAGGTTGCAGAGAGACATAGATAAGCTGCAGAGTTGGGCTGAGAGGTGGCAAATGGAGTTTAATGCAGACAAGTGTGAGGTGATGCACTTGGTAGGAGTAACCGGAAGGCAAAGTACTGGGCTAACGGTAAGATTCTTGGTAGTGTAGATGAGCAGAGAGATCGCGGTGTCCATGTACACAGATCCTTGAAAGTTGCCACCGAGGTTGTCAGGGCTGTTAAGAAGGCATACAGTGTTTTAGCTTTTATTAATAGAGGGATCGAGTTCCGGAACCAAGAAGTTATGCTGCAGCTGTACAAAACTCTGATGCACTTGGAGTATTGCGTACAGTTCTGGTCACCGCATTACAAGAAGGTTGTGGAAACTTTGGAAAGGGTGAAGAGGAGATTTACTAGGATGTTACCTGGTATGGAGGGAAGGTCTTACGAGGAAAGGCTGAGGGACTTGAGGCTGTTTTCGTTACAGAGAAGGTTGGAGAAGTGACTTAATTGAAACATATAAAATAAATCAAGGAGGGTTAGATAGGGTGGATAGGGAGAGCCTTTTTCCTAGGATGGTGATGGCAAGCACGAGGGGGCATAGCTTTAAGTTGAGGGGTGAAAGATATAGGACAGATGTCAGAGGTAGTTTCTTTACTCAGAGAGTAGTAAGGGAATGGAACACTTTGCCTGCAATGGTTGTAGATTCGCCAACTTTAGGTACATTTAAGTCGTCATTGGACAAGCATATGTTCGTACATGGAATAGTGTAGGTTAGATGGGCTTCAGATCGGTACGACAGGTTAGCACAACATCGAGGGCCTGTACTGTACTGTAATGTTCTATGTTTTAATCTTGGGGCATTTTACCATGTTCATGGCATTACACAAAAGGAAGCAGAAAAAGAGAAAAAAAAAAAGACTGCATTTGGGAAATATGAAACAATATTAGAAACTCATGGGTATGTAAGAGTCAACATTTCAGGTTTTACCCTTCATCAGGTGCCTTATTAAAAACGGAGATAAACAAGGTGTGGAGCTGGATGAATGCAACAGGCCAAGCAGCATCAGAGGAGCAGAAAGGCTGATGTTTTGGGCCTAGACCCTTCTTCATTTTTTTGAAAAAAGGGTCTAGGCCCGAAACATCAGCTTTCCTGCTCCTCTGGTGCTGCGTGGCCTGCAGTGATCGTCCAGCTCTACACCTTGTTCAGATTCTCCAGCATCTGTAGTTCCTACTACTTCTTATTAAAAACTGCTGGCTGGTTGTGAAATTTTACCATTTTCAATTGTATTTTTAAATTAATGCCGTTGTTATTGAGAAATTAACTGATCACTAACAGTAGAAAATTACTGTCATCTATTGAACACAACTGATCATAACTGGACAAAACTAGCACAAATCTCCTTATGCAAACTAAAAGAACTGCGGATGCTGTAAATTAGGAACAGAAAAAAGTTGTTTGAATAGCTCAGCAAGTCTGGTCGCATCTATGAAAAACAAAATCAGTTAACGTTGTGGGTCTTGGTGACCCTTTCTAAGTTCTGGGGAAGGGTCACCGGATCTGAAATGTTAACTCTGATTTTTTTTCTTCACAGATGCTGCCAGACCTGCTGAGCTTTTCAGGCAACTTTGCAACAAAAACAATCTCGTTATGCTCAGACATACGTCGTAGCAAAAACGTTGATTCGTGTTGTACTACTTATGTCACAGGGAGAGCAGCTGGCATCAGTTTCACAAAACTAAAGCTAACATTTGTACCAGCTCATCCTCAGACAATAAATGACAAAAAGGTATTCTGTCTTGGTCTGGGAGGTGCGTCATGCTGCTACTGCCTTCTCCTTTAACTTGCTTCTCTAAATTACAGGAGTTCACCTTCCTGAACTTTGACGAGCCACTATTTTTTAAGAATAATAAGTCTACAAATTGCGTTATGATCCATTGATTGATATTAAACTAAAAGAGACTAAAAGATGTGATGAATAGTGGTTTTAATACCAGCAAAGTTACTTTTATCAGCCGATATACAATAACTCCGCTCATTGATAACAGGAGGAGAAAATGATCAATAATCAGAACAATAGCATAATTAAAAACACCTCCAACAATCTTTTCAGAAAACCAAATGGTATTATTTGTGCTAACTTCATCAAATGCAAGATTATTTTTACAATGAAACTTTTAAAAAAAATTATACCAGGAATATGGACTTCACAGGTTGGGCCAGCATACATTACCCATCCCTAACTGCTCTGGAGGTGCGGGTGAGCTGCCTTCTTGAACAACTTTAGTCCATTCACAGATTTGTTGCAATGGAAGAATACACTTTCTTCTTTTATCTTTTTAACTAAAACTAAAATACCGAACTAAAAATTGTTTTATGATCAATTCTGTAACACTTAATCTCTTTTCAGACACATTAATAAATTAAACTAAATGCTAAAATCTGCCCTTGGCAAGTAAACATTGCTAATTGTAGGGTGGCTAGATAAAAGCACTCCTTGAATTTCTGGACCACAAATAAATTACATAAATAATATAAATTGTTGGGGATACCATGTGTCTGAAATATTTAAGCCCAGGAAGTGCAATAAATGTTTTGTTTGAAAGGAAAATGAAAGTACAGAGTTTGTCATTCATCTGAAGACTTCCTATACAGCTTTAGAAAAAACTGATAGTGAAAATGACTTCTGAACAGTAAAAATACTAAATAAAGAAGAAATCCACAAAATATTAAAAATGATCCTATCAGATAAAAACTGGTACCATAATTGGATTTTTATGTCCAAATATTCTAAACAAAGCCTTCCAAAAAAAGTTCATTTCTGATCCTTGCATTTTTGGATCCTCAGTTTAGGCTTCTGGATTATCGGTATAGTAACATGTATTTATTCCTATACCTATTCCTTAGATGTACACTAAATGTTCCTTCATTATGGGTCAAAGTCTTGGAATTCTTTACTTAACATTAACCAATCGCCACAAGGCCTGTAGTAATTTCAGGATAACTAGGAGTGGATAATAAATGTCACTTGAGAAGCATTCTTCAAATCATAAAATTGCTAATTTTGGCATAGGCAAATCAGTTTATTATCTGTGCCGGATTTAATCTACAGATAATGTCCATTTCACAACCCCATATCTAACTTGTATACTATTATACAATACTTTACTCAATGTCTTCATAAATAAGACCAACAGAGTATGATGCAAAATTTGTCAAAATACTAGAAATCCTCCCCTATTATTGACATTGTTGGCTTAGCTACACCAAATGGGCCGCAGTCGTTCAAAAGAGGCAGCTCACCACCACCAGCACAGCTCACAAACATCGCTAGCCTTAAGTTGTTGAACGAAACTCTTTGTGAACAGATATGATTTAGTGTATATAGAAAACATTCTGGACAACATAGACCCTTCCAATGGAATAAGTTTCAGAAATAGTTGGGACTGGGGATGCTGGATCTGAGATAATAAGGTGTAGAGCTGGACGACACAGCAGGCCAAGCAGCATCAGAAGAGCAGCAAAGCTATCGTTTCACGCCTAGACCCTTCTTCAGAAATGGGGGGGGAGGGGAAGGGGTTTCTGAAATAAATAGGGAGAGAGGGGGAGGCGGATAGAAGATGGATCAAGGAGAAGATAGGTGGAGAGGAGACAGACAGGTCAAAGATAAGGGGATGGAGCCTGCAGAAGTGACTGTAGGTGGGGAGTTAGGGAGGGGATAGGTCAGTCCAGGGAGGACAGACAGGTCAAGGGGGCGGGATGGGGCTAGTAGATAGGAGATGGGGGTAGGGCTTGAGGAGGGATGAAGGACAGGTTAGGGAGGCTGAGACAAGCTGGGCTGGTTTTGGGATGCGGAAGTGAGAGGAGAGATTTTGAAGCTTGTGAACTCCACATTGAGACCGTTGGGCTGCAGGGTTCCCAAGCGGAATATGAGGTGCTGTTCCTGCAACCTTCGGGTGGTATCATTGTGGCACTACAAGAGACCCCGAAAGGACATGTCAAAGGAATGGGAGGGGGGAGTTGAAATGGTTCACGACTGGGAGGTGCAGTTGCTTAGTGTGAACGGAGTGTAGAGATGTAGGGACAGGTGTAGCACTTGCTTTGGTTGCAGGAAAAATTGCCGGGTGTGGCAGGGCTGGAGGGGAGTGTGGAGCAGACAAGGGAGTCACGCAGAGAGTGGTCCCTCCGGAAAGCAGATAAGGGTGGGGAGGGAAAAATGTCTTTAGTGGTGGGGTTGGACTGCAGATGGCGGAAGTGTCAGAGAATAATGCGTTGGGTCTGGAGGTTGGTGGGGTGGTACGTGAGGATGAGGGGGTTTCTGTTTTGGTTGTTATTGTGGGGAGGGGGTGTGAGGGATGAGTGCGGGAAATGCGGGAGACACAGTCAAGGGCATTCCCGACCACTGAGTGGGGCAAGTTGTGTTCCTTGAAAAACGAGGACAAGGACATCAGATGTTCGGGAACAAAAACAAAAGTTGCTGGAAAAGCTCAGCAGGTCTGGCAGCATCTGTGGACGAGAAAAAGAGTTAATGTTTCGGGTCCGGTGACCCTTTCTCAGAACTGATGATGGCTGGGAATATGCCAGTTTATATGCAGAAAATAGGGAGGTGGGTGGGGTAGGGAGTAACGATAGGATAGAGCCCAAAGAGAGAGAAAAAGACAGTTGGACAGACGTTTGGGAGTGGAATGCCTCACCCTGGGAGCAGATGCAGCAAACACAAAGGAATTGGGAACAGGGAATGGGCTTTTTACAGGAAGGTTGGCGGAAGGAGGTATATTCTAGGTTGCTGTGGGAGTCAGTGGGCTTGAAATGGACATGGGTTTCCAGGTGGTTGCCAGAGATGGAAACAGAGGACCAGGAAGGAGAGAGAGGTATCAGATGCTCCAGGTGAACTTACATTTGGGGTGGAAAGTGTTGGTGAAGTGGATAAACTGTTCAAGCTCCTCGTGGGAGCACCAGACAGAGCCGATACAGTAATCAATGTAATGGAGGAAGAGGTAGGGTTTAGGGCCAGTGTAGGTGCAGAAGACGAATTGTTCCACGGCACCTACAGAGAGGCAGACATAGCTTGGGCCCATGCAGGTACTACAGCCACCAGCCACCCCCTTCGTCTGTAGGAAGTGGGAGGAATTGAAAGAGAAGAAGTTGTTAAGGGTGAGGATGAGCTCGGCTAAGCGGATGAGGGTGTCGGTGGAGGGGGACTGGTCGGGCCTGTGGGACAGGAAGAAGCGGAGGGCCTTTAGGCCATCTGCATGGGGAATGATGATGAGGTGTTGGCGACAGGGAATTGTAAGTTTTGGAGGAGGTGGTGTAGGGCATCGGTGGTGTCAGGGACATAACTGGGGAGTTGCTGGACCAAGGGAGAGAAAGTGGAGACGAGAATAGTAGAGATAAGTTCGGTGGAGCAGGAGCAGTCAGTGACAATGGGTTGACCAGGGCAGTCAGTTGTGTGGATTTTGGGAAGGAGATAGAAGTGGGTGGTGTGGGGTTGGAGAATGATGAGGTTGGAGGCTGTGGGTGGGAGGTCACCTGAAGTGATGAGGTTGTGGATGGTTTGGGAGATGATGTTTTGGTGGTCGATGTTGGGGGTCACGATCAAGGGGGTGGTAGGAGGAGGTGTCAAAGAGTTGGCATCTGGCCTCGGCGATGTAGAGGTCAGTGCGCCATACTACAACTGAGCCTCCATTGTCCACGGGTTTTATGGTGAGGTTGGGATTGGAACAGAGGGCTGTATGTTCTGTGGGCGAGAGGTTGGAGTGGGTAAGAGGGGTGGAGAGATCGAGGCAATTGATGTCTCTATGGCAGTTGGAGATGAAGAAGTCGAGGGAGGGGAAGAGGCCTTGAGGTGGTGTCCAGGAGGAGGGGGTGTGTTGGAGGCAGAAGGGGTCAGTAGAGGGAAGGTTAGGCTCATTGTTAAAGTAGTAAGCGCAGAGGTGGAGAAAGTCCTCATTAAAGGGCTCACCTTTGTCCCCCTCCACCCAAATATTAACAAATACCACTCACGCTTGGACGTTGAACAGTTTCTCCGCCAGGCATTCTACTCCCGTACATCTCAGATGTCCTAGTTTTTCAAGGAATGCAACACCACTGCTACCGCACCCCCCCCAACCCCGAGAACGTCCTCGACCGTGTCTCCCGCATTTCCCGCAACGCATCCCTCACACCCCCTCCACACAATAACAACCAAAACAGAATCCCCCTTGTCCTCACGTACCACCCCACCAACGTCCAGATCCAACGCATCATCCTCCAACACTTGCACCATCTGCTATCCGACCCCACCACCAAAAGACATTTTTCCCTCCCCACCCTTATCTGCTTCCCGGAGGGACATCTCTCTCCGTGACTCCCTTGCCTGCTCCACACCTCCCTCCAGCCCCACCGCACCCGGCACTTTCCCCTGCAGCTGCAGGAAGTGCTACACCTGCCCCTACACCTCTTCCCTCACCCCCATCCCAGACCCCAAGACGACTTTACACATCAAGCAGATGTTCACCTGCACATCTGCCAACGTGTTATACTGCATCCGCTGTACCCGTTGTGGCCTCCAACATCGGGGAAACCAAGCAGAGGCTTGGGGGCCGCTTTGCGGAACACCTATGCTCGGTTTGCAATAAACAACTGTGCCTCCCAATTGCAAACCATTTCAATTCCCCCCCCCCCCCCCCATTCCTTAGACAACATGTTCATCCTGGGCCTCCTGCAGTGCCACAATGACACCACCCGAAGGTTGTAGGAACAGAACCTCATATTCCGCTTGGGAACCCTGCCGCCCAATGGTATCAATGTGGACTTCACAAGCTTCAAGATCTCTCCTCCCACTATTGCATCCCAAAACCAGCCCAGCTTGTCCCAGGCTCCCTAACCTGTCCTTCCTCCCACCTCAATCCCTACCCCCATCTCCTACCTACTAGCCGCATCCCGCCTCCTTGACATGTCCATCCTCCCTGGACTGACCCATCCTGCCCCTAACTCCCTATCTACGCTCACCTTTACTGGCTCCATTCCCGCCTCTTTGACCTGTCCGTCTCCTCTCCACCCATCTTCTCCTCTATCCATCTTCTACCTGCCTCCCCGTCTCTTCCTATTTATTTCAGTACCCCTTTCCCCTTCCCCATTTCTGAAGAAGGGTCTAGGCCCGAAACGTCAGCTTTCCTGCTCCTCTGATGCTGCTTGGCCTGCCATGTTTATCCAGCTCCACACATTGTTATCCAATGAAATAAATCATCTTTACTTGATTTGAAGTTTCTTTATTCATTGCACAAGTTGAACTCAACAAATAAGGTCCAGGACACCATAAAGCTAGGCACCCAGGTTTTAGCCTGCAGTGAAACTTCAGCCAAAATGCTAACTTCCAAGTTAAACATTTTACATTGATAAATTCCTACACTGGTACTCTGGTAAATGAACTAATTTTTCCAATAAAAGTTTAAAAATGAAGAAACAAAAATGTAACTTTCTAGCTAAACAACTTCCTGCCGACAATCCCGCTTCCCAGAACTTGTGGTCACTAGAGAATAACATGGCTCTTCAACGTTCCAAGTTGTGACCACTTCCCAATCCCCAGCCCTCCAAGTTTCTGTCTCCCTCCCAACACTTCCTATCACCACTTCCATCTCCCGGACTTGAGCTATGTTTCAAGATCTGGATTCAATACGAAGCTGGAGCTGTGAGTTTGTGGCTAGGACTTTGACAACCCAAGTATATGTAAAATACTCCCACACATCTCTTTTCTCTCCTGACCTAGTTGTTAGTGAAGGATTGGGAGAACATAAGCAAAGCAGGAGCAGCTTCAAAAATCAGTCAAGGTGGGATGGGTGCTTTGGCCAGGACTGGTTGCATGCCCCACAGAATTACATTTTTCTCAGCTCATTACACATGCACACATGCATAAAATGTCAAATTTAATGGACAAGAAGCCTGCCAGGACCTTCAGGGCTCCAACATCTGGCACCCTATTTAAAAGGTAGAATCAAGAAGTGACTGCACTGGCACACAGATTGACATAAACAGGTTCTCTGAGTGGTTATACGGCTATACAACATCGCTGGATAATATTTCAAATGAATGACTGTTCATCACTCTCACCCATCCCTAGGGATGTCACAAAATAGGCAAAAATCCTTGTTTTATGGACATCTCCTTAAAGTTTCTCCTAAAGGCAGTCAGAGAGAAAGGAAGTTCTTTTGTCTATAGAATGGCAACAAGAAGCTGTCCAGACCGATGAAGGCAGCCTGGACAGGAATGGCTACACGGCCAGTGCCTGTGGGGTGCTCTAGAGAACCTGTCTCCAGTGCCACAACAGGCAAGAGGGAGGCACGATTGAGAACTCTGCTAATGACAAAATTGGCTGGATAGTTTATAATGAAAAGGTTGGCTGTCAACTGTGAAGATACTAATGAATTGGGTCAAGTTAGTGGAAAAGCATCAAATACAATTCAATCTGCAGAAGTACAGGTTTATGCATTTGGGAAAGGCTAGCAAAACAGTGGGAAGGAATACACAATAAAGGAAGTTACTAGGAGGGGTGGAGGGAGTGACAGACATTGGAGCGCAAGTTCACAGGTCCCTGAAAGTGGTAGGACAGATAGATAGATAATGTTGTGAGAAGCTATACAAGATTCTTTTCTTCATTAGACAAAGTGCTGAACAACAATTTTATGAAGGTTTTAAAACTGCAAGTACAAGGAAAGGTTGCATAGACTAGTTTCGTTTTCCTTAAAATAGAAGTGAAGGCATGACATAATTGAGCTGTAACAAAATATTGAGGGGCTTGGATACAGCAGTCAGGGGAGACCTGTTTCCCCACATGAAAAGGTCAACTACTAGACAACACAGAATTAAAGTGCCTGGATTAGACAGAACATGAGGAAAAGCTCTCTCACCCAGGATTTCCATAGTGGAAATCTGTAATTCGCTGCCCACCTTGATCGAGGTGGAAACTCATTTAAAAAGGAGCCTGGACTGGCACATGAAGCACTGCGGCCTACAAGACAACGTACTGGGTGCTGGTACATGGGAGCTACTTTATTCAGCCAGTGCAGACATGAGGGACTGAATGGCCTCTTTCTGCAATGCAACTTTTCTATAGTTTTAAAGAGGTTGAATGACAATAGACAATAGGTGCTGGATTAGGCCATTTGGCCCCTCCAGCCAGCACCACCATTCATTATGATGACCTGCTGAATTCAACCAGGAAAAGTAGTACCATCTACTCAGTGCTTAATGTCCCTGTGAGTTTTGGCACTGTAAGGTTGTCATTGCAGAGGACTGTCATACAGGAGGTCTGGTGTCAGAAATCCCATCTCTCAATCAATGTGCAATCAATTTCTGCCACTTCACTGCAGCTACCAATGTAGCTCTACTGACATCACAGTGGTGCTGCCTCTTATACATCTGCCAGGATTCAGAGTCAAAGCACAGAAGGAGCTATACTATTCAGCAGCTCAAACACTATCAGATCATTGACTTTATATCATAACTAGGAAACTGCATATATCTGCTAGTTTTTCACCAAAGTCCCCCATAGAATGAGGACGCAACAATGACCACAAAATATGGCTTTTTTTGGGTTGAGACTCCTTTTTGAGTTCAATTCAAATTACTTTCGCAAGTCACGTCTGCTGGCTTCAGCCAGCGTGGCTGCCATGAACTGATCAATAGGGGAGGGGCTTCAACCCAAACATTAAAAATTAGCGAAAAGAAAAGTCTTAATTATGAAATCGTACCAGGTGTAAACCCCACGTCAGATTTGTGAACACACACGTTTCCTGTTTTTGGCCAACAAGATTGCACCCAACAACGTAATTCCAGTAGCTGGGGTGTTAATGAATATTTATAACAATAATGAATACAAATTAAGTTTTTGACTGGGAACTCAAACCAATGTTCCGAGAACTTAATAGTAAAATTTCAATCCACATTGGGAAAGTAAATGTTTGCCTTCTGCCAATTAAGATCCCCATCTATTCTTTTAAAAGATTTAGGCAGGCCTGGAAAATTCTGCCAATTGTTTCTCAAGTCATTTGAGAGTGGATCTGTTTTCTAATTTCAGTAGCAAGTGTTATTAGGAGCCACTAAATGAAGCCTCATCTTTTTGTTTGCAATGTACATGGCCACAGTCTCAGAATTTGCACCCAAACCATAATTGAATTTCTAATGGAATTATTCCTACATATAAATTGGAATTAATACAAACAGAATGAGAGTTTCTTACCTACTGTAACAGAACCTGCATCAGTCCAAATTGTAACATTTCCTGCAAATGGAATAATACAGAAATATTGCAACAGAAAACCTTTGAAGCAAAATTTTAAGACAAACTTAATACTTCCCAGTAACAGCACAAAGCTTCAGATTATTAAAGCAGATAATATATGAAAACTTAGCTTTATTTGTTTGAAATTCACCAAACAGGAACATATACATTCTGCTGTATAGATTAGCCACGGAAGAACATATAAACAGAAATTGCTGGAAAAACTCAGCAGGTTTGGCAGAATCTGTGGAAATAAATCAGATTTAACATCTTAGGTCCAGTGACTCTTCCTCAGATCCTTCTGGCTTAACAGTCTAGCAATAGTACCACTAGGCCATTACCTCTTCAAAGTCCTACTGTCATCCATGACAAAGTGGCACAGCCTGAAGCCAGGATCTCAAAGCCCAGCCTGCTTGACATCATTCTACAAAATAATCTGCAGTCTGCACCAGTGAAAGTCAGTAGCATGCCACAGGCAATCGGCTACACCTTATAGGAGCACAAGGACAGTCACAAATACCCATAAGGCAGGCACTACAAGATTGCACTAGGGTAAGCAATTCATTTCTTGTTATTTAATTGGATGGGTTATCGATAGACGATAATGAAAACACTTCCATAGGTCATTTTTATTGTGGGATGTTGGCCTAAGGTACATTTGTGTTTGTTCCTCAGATGAAAATTTTGGATTAATGACAACAATGGAATATTTCTAGAAAAGGAAATCTGGGTAGATTCACCTAGGCACTGTATCACATGCACAAGGGTTTGAGATGCCCCCTTCTGAAGCGTCTGGATTTCTCATGGCATTTACAATGGTGTTACAACAGGGAGTAGCTGAACTCCTCTGATAATGAACAAATTAACAAAATTACTAACAAGCCAAAACAATTCCCTCTTAGACTACTATCTACTCCCTAACTAGTCAAAATTCTACTGGTATGCTGTTTAAATAAAGACAAGTCCATTTAATATAAATCCAATTAATAAGTAGCAATAAATTATAACGTAATCTCTCCAAGTTCACACAGACAGTCGTGTGAAATATTCTGTTGTCTCTGGTATGTTCACAAACACCCTTCTTCTGTTAATTCTGCTGGCAGGAATGTTTTATCTCTATAATTTATTCACTGAGGACTTTGAGCTAAAATACCATGGTACCTTTGATTAATCAGATGGGCTAACTCTGACAGGTGGTGGATGGCTCTCTTTCACATGGCAGTTGGCTGTGTCTGAACTTCCAAATGCCCTGGTCTTACATACCCATAATGACAATCAAATTCTTATCAGTGGATTGGTTTCAGGTTGTCAATACCATCAGTTTTTAAATGCAATTGGCTTCAAATTGCAAAATTTAGCTTTAAATTAATTGGCCAAATTTAAACTCCAAACCAAATCACAACAAAACTGTTGTTTTACATGCGAGCTGTAAGGATTTTTTGATAGGAGAGAGATAATGTGAACTGGAGAATCCAAGATAACAAGTATGAAGCTGGATGAACACAGCAGACCAAGTAGCATCTCAGGAGCACAAACGCTGACGTTTCGGGCCCAGACCCTTCATCAGAGAGGATTTTTTGATATACTGGTTTCACTTTGAGGCCTTCAGACCTGGCAACTTCAGCTGCTGCTCACAGACATACTTTTTTTAAAGTTGACAGGTCATGAGCCATACATACGAAGGTAGCAGGTGTTCAGTCAATGGCACCAGAGACCATTGAGAAATCTGCGAACCTGGAAAAATAATCAGCTATTTCACCAGTTTCTCCCCTCAGTGATTAAAACCATCGCAATGTATTTGGTTGCACTTGTATGGACGTCATCTGTAAGAAGCATCAGCAGAGGTTACATCTGTTAGAAACATAGATGCAGTAAAAAATATAGAGAAACGCACGTCATTACAATCATTATAGCTCAGATCAGACTAATTTGCCAGATATCTCATGTATTGTCCATGGATCTGGCGGGAGTAGGAAGAATTGCTCTACGAAAGCTGTGGTGGCTAACAGCAACCTGCAGCAAATCATTCCCCTCACTCTTTACAGAGCATCTCTTCTCTATAGCCTTCATTCAATTTGGTCATTTGCAGTTCCAAAGATCCAGCACGTGAGCTCCGTATCACCACCCTAGCCTAAAAACGCCCAATGATCTTAGTAGCTAAGAAGGCCTGGTCAACACTTAGATGGAGACTACCTGGGAATACCAGGTAGACTACACTGTAAAATGACTCTCGTGGTGCAGTGGTAATGTCCCTAACTTTAAGTCAGAAGGCCCAGATTCAATTCCTACCTTCTCCAGGGATGGGACATAACACCCCTGAGCAGTTTGATTAAAAATAGCAACAGTATGTGGGTTATGCTGGATGACTAACTAGTACCATTTTAGGCCATTGAAGCTTTCAGGCTGCTCATACAGGTGATGCTATGGAACCCAATCTTGCAGCTACATTATTTAAAATATAGTTTCTTTACTGCCTGTACTTCATTTCTGTCTAGGCTGTCTGGAAATTGTATTAGTCCAAAGGCATTATAAAGTGGAAATGTGTTTAATCTCAGATGACAGTTTAGCCATTTGCAAGAGGTTCTTTTGGTGTTTGCAAAATCCCCAAACCATTAAAACACAATTTAAATTCTTTAAGGTTTTAAATTCTGACATATTGTCAACAGAAGTTTAAATATTTAAAAAGGCACAGGAAATCCCATTGATGAGCCTTGGACAATGGATACAAGTGAAATACTTTTAAAAATACATACATGGGAATTTCTAATCCTTGCAATTTCCAAGCCATCTTTAATGCTCTGCTTCTTTTTCTTTAAAAAAAAAGCATCACCTGGTTAGTTGTAAAAGCCTCAAGTTGCTACATTGATAAAGATAATGGGCGGTTTCAGAGGAAATGTGGTACACAGAAGAACAGTCGACAAACAACCTAAGACAGGCAAGTCAGCATTATCCAGTGGAGCGTGTGAGAAGAGGGTCCTGAGACGGCCAAAGACAGAGCTATACACAAGTGATTGGGACTGATTTTTTTTTTGAAAAGTATACTGCTCCCCCCACTGTGTACTTGTCTAAGTATGGTGGATTGAGACTTGAAAAGTCCCATCATGTGCTGCAATGATGATGTCAGCAGCCGTTTTTTGCGAGAAATGGTTTAGTTTTACCTTGCTGCCTGTAGACTTAGCATAATAAAGCTGATCATCCAACTCAATAACTTGTTCCTGTTTTCCACCCTCCCCTCCCAAATCCTTTATTTCATTTAGCCCCAATTGCTACATCAAAGTCCTTCTTGAAACTTTACAATGTATTGGCCTCAATTCCTTTATGTGGTAGTGAATCCACAGGGTCACGACTTTCCGGGTAAAGAAATTTCTCGTCTCAGTCCCAAATAGTTTACATCATATGCTTGGATTGTGAACCCTGGCTATGAACTACTCTGCCATCAGGGGCATCTATCCTACACATACCTTGTCTATTCCTGTTAGAATTTTATAGGTTTCTTTGTAATGCCCCCTCATTACTCAGAACTCCAGCAACATAATCCTAACCAATTCAATACTCCTCCTAATCAGTCCTGCCATCCCAGACACCTTCTGTGCTCCCTGTCTAGTAACAAAATCCTTCCTCAGAAATGGAGCCCAAAACTTCACACGAGATTCCAAGTATGGTCACATCAGGCCTTGCATTATTACAGCAAAACATCTTCACTTCTGTACTTGAATCCGCTCCTTATTGACTTATTTATCACCTGCTGCATCTCCATGTTTACTTCCAGCAACTGGTGTATGAGAACACCCAGGTCTCATTGCTCACCCTTTCTCAATTTAATTGCCATTCAGATAATAATCAGCCTTCCTGAGTTGCTACCAAAGTGGATAACCTCACGTTTATCCATATTATACTGCATTTGTCCACTCACTCAGCTTGCCCAAAATCAGACTGAAGCATGTCTGCATCATCCTCACAGCTCATCCTCCCACCCAGCTTTGTTTTGTCTGAAAATTTGGAGATGTTACATTAATGATTTGGATGAGGGAACTAAATGTATCTTGTGAATAACTACAGTTCTAGCACTAGTCACTGCCTGCCTTTTGGAAAAAAGACCCATTTATTCCTAATCTCCTTCCTGTCTGCCACGTCCACTAGCCCCCCTCGTCAACTTTACTAGTTACGACCTTGAAGAATTCCAGCGAACTTGTTATGCATGATTTCCCTTTTATAAATCCATGCAGACTTTGTTCAATACTACTACTGTTTTCTAAAAGCTCAGCTATTAATTCTTTTATAATGGACTCTTCACATTTCTCACTACTGATGTCAGGCTGACAGATCTACAATTCCTGCTTCCCTTCTTACATTATTTCTTTCTAATCTCTAAGAATTGTTCCAGAGTCTATAGAATCTTGGAAGATGACACCAATGCATCCACTGTTTCTACGACCATTTCTTCAAGTATCCAGAAGGGAGATTGTCAGTCTCTGGGATTTATCGACTTCAATCCCATCAACTTCCAACACCATTTCCCTGCTAATACTGATTTCCTTCAGCTCTCTTCCCTCACTAAGTTTATGTTCCCCAACATTTCCGGTATGTTATTTGTGTCGCCCTTTGTGAATGCAAAATCAAAGTAACCATTTAGTTTGTCAGCTATTTCTTTGTTCCCAGTTATAAATTACATTTATCTCCAATCTATAGAAACTTTTACAGTCTTACTCTATTTTCCCTTTTTAAAAATCAAATCATTTTATCTGTTTTTGCTGAATTGTAAACGGCTCCCACTCCTCAGGTTGTTGTTTTTTGGCCAATTTGTATACCTCTTTCTTGGTTATGATCCTATCTCTAAATTCACTTGTAAGCAACAGTTTGACCACCTTTCTAACATATTACAGTCACTCAACTTCACGGAGCCTTGCACAACTAGACAGCTAAGTATTCCTCCCTCATGACAATACCCAGTCCTGATGATCTATTCTGTCATTGATTCAATATATTGGTCTAGAAAACCATCCCATATACACTCCAGGAATTACTTCTCAAAAATTGTTGCTAATTTGATTTGCAGCTTCTACATGCAGATTAAAGTCACCCATAATTACAGATGTTCCTTTATTGCATTCATCTCTAATTTAGTGTTTAATGCCATTCCTAACACCACCCATAGGTTTGGAAGTCTACGTACAACCTTCACGGATGCTTTTTGCCCCTTGGTACTTCTCAGCTCTACCCATACAGATTCCAAGTCATCAGGGCTAATATCCTTCCTCACTATTGTATTAATTTCCTCTTTAATGAGCAATGCAAATCTACCACCTTTGTCTTTCTGTCTGTCTTTCCTAAATGCAGAATCCCGAGCAGTCAGTTCCCATTCCTGGTTACCCTGAAGCTAGGTCTCCAAAATCCTGATTGCTTAACCATCTTCATCTTCTGTATGATTACTTCATCTACTTTATTGTGAATGCTCTGTGCATTAAGCCATAAAGACTCAAGGACTTGATTTTTAACATTACTTGTCCTGTCATCAGTCATGACATTGGTACTGATCCTGCCCAGGTGTAACCCATCCAGTCTCCACTGCACCCAGAAATCTGAAACCTTCCCCCTTGCGTTATCTGTTCAGCCACATATTCATCCAACATATCCTGCTATTTCTACTGATTAGTAAATGGCACTGGTGGTAATCCTGATGTCATTACCTTTGAGGTCTTACTTCCTAACTCCCTGTACTCTTTTAGGTCCTCACCATGTTTTTCTTTAAACTCCATGTTATTTGTACCAATGTGTATCCCCTCCAGAATGTCCTATAGCCACTCGGACACCTTTGGACCTATCACTAGGGAGGCAAAATACCATCATGAAGTCTTATTTGCAGCTACAGAAAAGTCTGTGTATTTGTGTTAGAATGGAATTCCGTTTGCTGATGTATTTTTGGTTTTTAAGTTTCAGTAGAACATACAAAATCATAGTTTAAAAAAAAGCACAACATAAGTAAATAACAATTTAAGTTAAAGGCTGCAGCAACTGGGAGCCCCTGGATACCATTGTAATTGAGGGAAAGCACATCAAAAGCAAATACATTACATTGAGTTAGCTTCAGTTCAAAGTCTATGAGGTGGAGGCTGAATCTAAGATACTCTGATGCATCAGAGCATCCTTCGCTCTTTGCACCAGGAGAAGTCACAATATGTACAATAGGGACTTCTGATTTGGTCAGTAGTCTGGGACAGGCTGGTGCGATTATGAGGCAGGTAAGGGGACTTATGTTCTGGAGCGTCAGTCTCTTCAACTGTTTCTTTAGATGACTTCTCTCAGCCTATTATTTGGATGAGAATGGGGCCTGCATAGTGATGAGCAAACTGACAACAGCACAGGAAACCATTTAAGTAGTGGGGAACAAACAGGCATATAGTGGTTGAGGACAGTATTGTAAGGGGCACTGATACCCATTCACTACAAAGAACAGCCTTGATGGCTGTTATCCCTGCCTAGTGTCAGTAATTGGGATACTGACTCAGGACTGGGAAATAAGTTGAAGTGGGAGGAAGACAATCCAGTAGTCATGACCCATGGAGATACCAATGACATAGGCAGAACTAAGAAAGGGGTTCTGCATACAGAGAGTGTGTGATGTACCAAGCACTAAATTAAACACAACCTCAAAAGGTTACAATCTCAGAATGATGACCTGAGCCACATGCAAATAGGTACAAAGGTGTATATATAATGAGACAGAAAACCACATGGCTCAAAGACTGGCATGGCAGAAGTGGGTTTTAGTTTGTGGATCACTAGCACCAGTGAGAAAGTACAGCCTGTACCATCGGAATGGTTTACAACTAAACCACGCTGAGATCTGTGTCTTTGTGAACTACATAGCTATGAAAATAGAGATGGTTTTAAACTAAATAGTGGGAGCAAAGGATCAGATGTGGAATATTAAAAAGGGCAGACAATGCATCGATGGAAAATAATATGGGAAATGAGGGAGAGAATGGCAAGAAGAGAGAGCAAAACACAGTCTTCATAGTTGGTGTTACAAGAATAACAATGATAAAATTAAAGGCTGAATTCATGCAACATTCTGAACAAAGTAAATAAATAAGACGACGATGGATGACAAGTCTTGAATATTAGGAGGTAAATGACAAAGTCCAAGTCAAAGTCATCGTGCACAGAAAGAGATCCTTTGGTCCAACCAGTCCAAGCTGACCATAATCCCAAACCAAACTAGTCCCACCTGCCTACATTTGGTGCCAAATCTTTTCTCTTCTTGAACTTATCTAAATATCTTTTAAAACATTGTAACTTTACCTGCATCCACCACTTTCTCTGGAAGTTCATGCCACACACAAACCACTGTTTAAAAAAAAAATTGCCCCTTATGTCTTTTTAAAAATCTTTCTCCTCTCACCTTAAAAATATGCCCCTAGTCTTGAAATACCCCACCCTAGGGCAATAACACCTGCCATTCACCTTATCTATACCCTTATTTTATAAACCTCTACAGTCCCACCTCTCAATCTCGTACGAACCAGAGAAAAGTAGTCCTAGCCTATCCAGCCTCTTTATAACTCAAACCCTCCATTTCCAGCAACGTTCTGGCAAATCTCTTCTAAACCCTCACCAGCTTAATAACCTTCCTATAAATAGGAAGGCCAGAACTAGTCAAAGTGCTCCAGAAGAGGCCTCACCAACAGCCTGTACAACTTCAGCACAGCATCCCAATTCTTATTTTCAAAAGGTCCGAGCAATGAAGGCAAGCATGCTAAACGCCTTCTTAACCACTCTGACGTGCAAACTTCAAGAATTATCTACCTGAACCCCTAGGTCTTTCTGTTCTACAACATTACCCAAGGCCCTACTCTTAAATTGTATAAGTCTTGACATTGCATTTATCCAAATTAAACTCCATTTGCTACTCTTCAGTCTGTGGATATTCAAGAAGAATAAAAAGCTAGGCAATCTTGATGGGGTAGGACTGTCAATCAAGATTAGCATTTTATGAGACAACCTTGTTTCAGGACATCAGGATATGGAATCTATTTAGGTGGAGGGGAGGAATAGCAAGGAAAGAGAGTCTACAGGCCACTTATAGTCACTGTGTAAGACAAGCAAGTTAGAGAAAACACAAGCATAAGGAAATAATATACAAGTGCACAAAGAAGAACAGAAGGTCCGCAGTTGTTCAGAATACAGAAGAACAGCAGAGAGTGACTAAAAATCAGTAGGGAAAAGTGAGCATGCAAGGAAGCTAGATAGGAATGTCAAAACAGTTGCAAGAGTTCAAGAAATTTTAAAGGGAAACAAATAAGTAAACTAAGTGTTGGTCCTCTAAAGAATGAGAATGGGGAGCCAGTAACAGATAGGGAAATGACAAGATAAAATGAACAAATAGTTGTTTCTGTTTCCACCATAAAGGATACAAAAAAAATCAGCAATAGCTGAAGAGAGTGAAGAACTTGGTGAGATTACAATCACCAGAGAAGCAGTACTGAGCAAATCTAGAGCTGCAGACTAACAGGTTGCTGGGTGCAGGTGGATTTCATCCTAGGGTCTTAAAAACAGGTGACTAGTGAATTACTAGACACATTAGCGTTAACTTTCCAAAACTTAATTCAGGAAAGGTTACAAAAACTGGAAATTAGTAAATCCTTCTATTTAAGAAGGGACAGAGGCAGAAGCAGGAAACAATGGATCATGTAGCTTGGGATTTGCCATGGTGACCGCAATAGAATCGATTATGGCTGTACACTTAGAAAAGCTCAAGGCAATCAGCAAGAGTCAGCATGGTTTCAAATGGAAGTCATGTTTGACCAGTTTACTAGGAATTCTTTGCAGGAATGTGCTGTAGGCTAAGGGGCACCTGTAGGTGGATAGTACCTGGATTTCCCAAAGACTTTTGATAAGATTCCACATCAAAAGCTGATTGCAGAAATTAAAAACTTGTACTGTGGGACAACACATTAGCATGGGTAGAAGACTGGCTGGCTGGTAGAAAACAGAAAATGCATGAATGGATATCTGCATGTTTGGCAGGATCTGATGCGTGGAGTCTTCGATAAGTCTATGCTGGTGCCTCAACCTTTTATAATTTACATCAATGACTTAGACAAGATGAGTAAAGGTGACTGAATTTGCGGATGACACATCAAATTGTAAGACAACATGACAGGTTCCACGAAAGGCCAAAAATTTGGCAGATGGAATATAATGTGAAAAGTTATGAAGTTATTGCTTGGCAGGAAGAAAGAAAGAGCATGTTATTAATCAATGGAAAAAACTGCAGAATTCTGAGGTACAAAAAGGGATTATGTATTCTAGAATGTGAGCCATAAAGGCTCGCATGCAGGTACAGTACATAAATCCTTTACTCTGACAGGAATTGAACATAAAAGAAAGGATATTATGCGTCAATTATACAGGCCATTGGCAAGACATTCCTAACTGTGTACAGTTTTGGGCTCCTTACTGAAGGGAGGATGTAAATGCATTGAAAGCAGTTCAGAGGAGGTTTAAAAGATTGATATCTGGACTGAGTGAGTTGTCTTTTAAAGATAATTTGGTCAGGTTAGGATAATTTTCCACTGAGGTTTAGAAGAGCAAGGGATAGATGATCCTGAATGATCTTGAAAAGATGGAAATAATTTTTCTTTTTGCGGGAAGTCCAGAACTAGGAGGCAATGTTTTAAAATGAAAGGTTGCCCTTTTAGAACAGATGAGAAGAATTTCTTTTTCTTAGAAGGTTGAAAAAAATTTGGAAAGCCTTGCCTCAGAAGGTAGTAAAGCTAAAGACACCATTGTCTTATCAGACCACAAGGTTGATCTTTCAACACAGAGACAGACAGCGGTGGCTTAACCTCAAGGTCACCACACCTCAGACAAGAGAACAGGTTGAGAAGCAGGAGCCTTAAAGTAACCTCATCAGGTGCAGGAATTAAACCCAAGCTGTTGGCATTGCTCTGCATTGCAAACCAGTTGTCCAGTCAACTGAGCTAAACCTCCTCAAAGGATTTTAACAGATTTGCAAGGTATGGCCTCCCCTTGATGAAACATGCTGACTCTTCCACTTTCCAATTCTCTGGGACTCTTCCTGACTCCAGAGATTCCTGAAGGATTACCACTAATGCCTCGACAATGTCCTCAGCTATCTCCTTCAAAGTTCCGGGACATAGTCCATCCAGTCCAGATTATTTATCTGCTTTCAAACTTTTCAGCGTTCCCAGAACTATCTCCATTCACTCATTCTGCCCCTGACTCTCGAAGTTGTGATATGTTGCTGGTATGTTTCACTGTGAAAACTAATGTAAAGTGCCTATTCAGTTCCTCCACCGTTTCTTTGTTAATATAGTATATCTACACAAGATATTTTACATGACAGCAAAGCTAATTAGAACACCAAGATAATAAAATGTGAGGCTGGACGAACACAGCAGGCCAAGCAGCATCTCAGGAGCACAAAAGCTGACGTTTCGGGCCTAGACCCTGATGAAGGGTCTAGGCCCGAAACGTCAGCTTTTGTGCTCCTGAGATGCTGCTTGGCCTGCTGTGTTCGTCCAGCCTCACATTTTATTATCTTGGAATCTCCAGCATCTGCAGTTCCCATTATCTCTAATTAGAACACCGACTGTTTTGTGTTATTTACGCACTGTGTTAGGAAGTCTTGTAATGCAGTGGATTGTGTCTTTGCTTCTGCACCAGAAGCTCCAGGTTCAAGACACATTCCAGGGCTTTACGGGTAAGGGAGGTGCACTCAAAGAGTGGAAAAAAAAACCCTTACTAAAAAACTCAGGACCAAGTTACAAATCCTATACAGCAAGAATGGGATAGATTCCTGATCAGCCATATGATGAAAAGGATTCTCTACTATTATCATTGGCCATAGTTCTAAGTAATAATTTCCACGTAAATGTGTAAAAAACATAATCTGGACTCCCTGGATTCCAATCAGCTCAAGAGACTGGATGATTGGTGAGAATCAGATTCATGTCAACATCACAGGGGTCAATCTCAGTTCCGCTGGGGTGGATTCAGGAACTGTCTTCTTGCCCAATCTATGGAGGAGGTTGTGGTGATGTGAATCAGAACAGCCCTTAGATAGTAAGCTCTAAAAGAAATACTGTATTGTGTGTTCATCTGGTTAGAAACAGGCAAAGTTCAGATAAAACCAAATTGACTACACACAGAAGTTAAATACCGAAAGGGTCTCAAGACTAAGGAGAGGGGCAGCTTACCTCATGTTAGACAAAAGTATAAATAAACAGCGAAGTATTTCTACTTGCAGCTTCCGAATGCATTGCAACACAAGTTTTAAAACAGGATTCTTAAGGATCTGTTTTAGTGGGAAATGCACAGAACAAAAACCACAATATCAGTGACCCATGGAGAATGTAAAATTTTCCGGTGGCAGGGGCCCTCAGTTTCAAGCCTGAACATAATGATTGCGTCTTGGCAACCTGCCACATATTTTCTACTCTGCGTTGTATCAGTTGGCAACAGTGCACTAGTACACACCACATAGAAATTAATGTTGGACACAGTTTGCTAACAAAGCATTAAGATGATTTCAACAGTGATCTTGAGAAACTGAAGCAATCACAGTATTCCCTCAGTGAGAAGGTGCATGTCGCAGTGGAAGTAGAATGAGCTATTTGCTTTTAACATCTTAAAAACAGTGAGATGTTAGATCACAAGTTATGCAAGGCAGCACTTATTTCAGTGGGACACTATCACTCTATTGGCATTACTGTATTTAACAACCTGAATTGTTCTCAGCCACACTAAATTTTTTCTGAACTCAATTAACAAATTGTGTCCAATTGGTAAGCATATTCAGAATCACAGAAAATAGTACATACACAGGACAAAGTAGAGGATATAAAATGGTGGGAGGTGTTAAATGCTATGTAATTGAAGGATCGCATTTTCTACTTGAAGTTATATCGATAATAAAAGGAGGGCATGCAAATTCAATGTTAAAATTTTAACCTTTAAACTTGCTCACAGTGGTTTAGTCAGCAGGTCAGGAAATCAAAATAAAAAAATTGTGGAGGAATTTTGCTGGTTCTTTACCTGGACATCTCACTCATTGGTTTTCAAACAAAACAAAATATAATTTGTAAAATCCTGATTCACACACCAGATTCTTCAAAAAGGTTAGAAGACAAACATCCCTGCTGGTGTCTTAACATAGTAAGGTTACCCTGATTCTCAGAAACATCCTTGGAGATTACGCTGCAGCTACAAGGACCAAAGAAAAATACTGTTCCCAGCAAACGGGAGATGAGATTAGGCTCCGGAAATAAGGTGGTATGGAAGTGAAGTGAAGTGAAGTGATCAGGAAGGTGGTATACTCTTGGATATAGTGCTGTAAGAGTTTCATTGATCTCATCAGCATAGAGAGGTGAGAGGTGTGCAATATTCAAGTACCAATCCCCTCATTCTGATCTACCAAGCCTGCTCAGCACTACTCCTCAAACCAACAAGGCTTGTATGGTCATTCATCCATTTCTCAAGGGAAAAGCTCAGATTCCTATCCGAATACCAGCTCAACATACCCTCATCTTGCCGTTTCCTGGTCATCTTCCACAAAACTATGTGTGCCATCCTCTCAAGTCATTCCATTTTACAGACTCCTAGCTCTGTTCTTTACTTCTTGCAGGAGATTAGAGGGAAGAACAAGGGCGAGGCAGAGAACCAGGTGGGCCCTCGGTCATTTTCTTCAAAAGTCAGTGACAATGCACTGGAGATCAGCATGAAAATCATAGGAGGAGGAGAAAGGTGGGAGTTCTCAGATAACAAGTGCCAGGATTTGATATCATGCTGCACTCAACAAATAACACCTGAGGTCAGTAGTCAATGAAATAACATCCATACAGTAACAAGTTTGAGACTTTTCATCTCCTGTGCAAAGTTTGAAGCACCTACAGAAGTTGGTACAAGAGGAAGAGGATGACAAAGATGATTCATCTAGTCAGAAGAGGCTGCGCATTCCGTAAAGCACAATCACAAACCTTCCACCTTGTTGGAACTTCAATACAGATAGTCGAGTTGTCACAATAAAATCAGCATCCAAAAAGAAGGAAGCAAGTTTTACATACAGAGAGATAGCAATGGAAAATAAATTGGGAGGGTGCAGGATTCTCTGATCTCTGCACGGTTGATCATAGATTCAAAACAAATTTGTTAGGGATGGCAGGGCAGCATTGGGAACAGCAACACAAACTATGCCCTTAGGAATAGTGACAGAACCTTGCAATGCGCACTGAGAGGGAGAAATTGGAGGAATTGAAGTCTCTAGCTTGAACATTGAGAGATTGCAAAGGCCTGGATGATGCCCACCTCCGTGTGGACAGATGCATGGAACACCAAGAACACAAAGGCAGCAGATTACACATCGGACCCATACAGTAACTCAGCCAGCTTAATTCAATTAGAAGAAAGCCTGGCTGATCAGCATCTTAGTGAAGTGCAGCAAAGTATCTGGCTTTTGGGTGGCAGGAAACTGCAGGTAAATATAAGAGGAAAGAAATCATAACCATAAGACGTAGGGCAAAGTAGGACAGTCAGCCCGTGGAGTTTGCTCTACTATTCAATGAGATTATGATTGATCTCCTTAGCTTCATTTTATTGTCTTTTTTCCATAACCCTTGATTCCCTTACTGATTAAAAAGGAGTCTCAGCCTTGAGCAAGCCAACAGCTCTCTGTAGTAAAGAATTCCACAGTCATTAAACAAAATACTCTTACTCCTTCCCTTCACCATCAGCAATGAAAGCCCCACAGGCTGTCTCTTGTGCTGATAATAGTTTGTCCATCCACAGATGAATAGTCCTTGATGGAGACCTCAAAAGGTTCCAAAACCCAGAGGATATGGTCACGAGCATCAAAACAAATTTGGAATGAGCAGCCTACCTCTAGCTCTCCTGGAATCACAGCAACAAACATAACAGGAAAAGGAACTTTGTTGCTATACAAGGAAAATCACTTTGGTGATTAAATGTTTCTTAATTTTTCACTTTTGTCAAAATGTGTGTCATAAGCTTTACTTCAAATCGCCACTGTCAGTCATCTCTTCTGTGGCATCTTGCTTATCAAACACCCGGTCTGGAGGAAAATGAAATGAGAAGGAAAGACGACAAAGCGCTTGGTGTTAGTGAAATAAAGGGATTACTGACTGCAGAATACTTTGTACAGGGCTGGGGGATACCTGGATCATATCTTCAG
Source organism: Stegostoma tigrinum (assembly GCF_030684315.1). NCBI lineage: Eukaryota > Metazoa > Chordata > Chondrichthyes > Orectolobiformes > Stegostomatidae > Stegostoma > Stegostoma tigrinum. Next base: position 24,292,596 of record NC_081378.1, read on the forward strand.
CACCCAAATGGCTTCTTCAAGGACTTCTGTGGCTTTGGTCACACTTTTCCCACATGTCAACGATGTCTTCACAAAAGTCAGTCATTTTCATAAAAGAAAGCCTTTGTCTCCAAGAAGCCATCCACTGACTTTGTTTGAAGATACAATGATCCATGGAAGACTCGACTGGTAAGAATTAAGACATCATGTCATTATCCTTGTTACTTTGCACAGGCAATCTTCTAGAGGTTACACTCCAACAGAATCTTAATTTGGTGAAAGCCTTTTGATTGATAAAGCCCACTGGTTTGATCTCAGAGCATCATGATTGAACTCATGCAATAATTTAAGGCATTCGGCACAAGTGGGAACAAAACCAACAGTGCAAAGTGAAGGGTGCTTTTGATCTTGCTGGCCTCATCAACCGCAAAGCTGGCAATAACCTGGAGCTCACCTGACAGATGATCTCGAGTCTTGTAGATTGATGTCTGCAAGAGTTCACATCAGCCGATCCCGTGAATAGAGAAAAAGTGATTCAAAGTTATGCTGACCATGACTACTCCGCCAAGGCCTCCCCGCCTGGCCCACTAAAAAAACAACTTTCACTAGGAGGTTGCAGATGTCAGGGACAACCTGCCACAGAAGTCTGAACCCAAGAAACTGCTGCTAAGTGGTGCTCAGGAAGCTGATCTTTTGCCCGTATACTTTGTGTTGAGAGCATTGCTTCCTCTACTAAAGTCTGAGACAGAAACGTGCAAGTAGCTTTTCGGCTATACAGAAAGCTGACAGCTGCAAAGTATGTCTCAAAGGCAAAACAAAGTCAAAGACAAAGACAACAGGAATGAGCTCAATCTTGGAAATCACCTCTAAAATATAGAAAGCAACCTCTCAGGATAAATTTAAGCAAAAGTCTTTCAATTGGGCAAAGCAATAGCAGCCATTGCTCTGAATTTGAAAGGTTTTCTAACCTTTCAATTACACAAACTATTCCTGTTCCTTCTGTTCCCGTCTCACTAAACTGTCAAGTTACAGAAAACCCAGAAAACCAGTGGTGATCTGGCAGTTAAATATCACATGCAGGGTTAAAGCTGCAGTCACCACTGTTCTGTTGACAAGTCATTGTACTCAAAACATTAACCCTGCTTTCTTTCCACGGATGCTGCGAGACCTGTTGAGTTTTGCCAGTTATTTCTGTTTTTTTTTCAAATTTGCAGTACTTTTATAGTTTGTAGTCAATGAGCTTTTTTGCACGTTTAAATCTCAAAACTGCCTGTCAATCAGGGGTTTACTTGCCCACATAAGAATTGCACAAGCTAAAGGGAGGAGAGTAGATTCCTGGCAGAGGGGTATATTTTATTACTTTACTGCCAGCACACTGGCAGAGTGGCTTTTTCAGCTGCTAAATTGTTTCACCCAGTCTTGCTTTCAGGGGCACTACGGTCCACGTGGTAAGGATGGGGTCAACTATTTTTTCCCTCCTGTTTGTGCCCTCACTACCTGCTGCAGACCCAGTATAGCAAAAGTGTTCATTAGAAAGCCAACCAGCTCAAATCAGTAGTGCTGCTGTCAAGCTACTGTTGGTGGTAGACAATGAAATTCCCCCCCACTAAGCACAAGTTACACACTTGGCATGCTCAGTGCCTTCTCTAAGGGTTATTAAACATGGAGGAGTACTGATTCATCAGCCAAGGGAGATGGTATGTGATACTCAACGGGAAGTTTCCTTGTCCATGTTTATCTTGATACCAGGAGGCTTCATACTGTGTTGATTCAATGCGGAGGTCTTCCAGAGCAACACTCTCTCGACTATAGACCATTGAGCCACCACCTCTGTGGGACAAGACATATCTAGGAATAGGATGGTGGTGTCTGGGATATTGATTATTTTAGGCTATGGCTTGACTAGTCTGTGAGACAGCTCTCCCAGTTTTGAATCTAGCCGTCAGATGTTAGTAAGGACGGCTTTGCAGGCTCAACAGGGCTGTTTCTGCCATTGTCTTTTCTGATGCCTAGATCGTTGCCAGGTGGTCCATTCGGTTTCATTGCTTTGTTGAGACTTTGTAGCGAGTGATACAACAGAGTGGCTTGCTAGACCATTTCAGAGGGAAGTTGAGCCAACTACACTTCTGTGGGTCTGGGGTCACATGTTGAGCAGATTAGGTGAAGGGGGCTGATTTCCCTCCTTGAAGGTCATTAAATGATCCAGATGGGTTTTTGTGACAATTGCCAACTGAAGGCAAATTGGCTGCTTTTTGGTGAAGCTACAACAGACAGATAGAACTATAGTTTCAGAGCTATTTCACCAACAAAAACTCAACCAATATGTCAACGACTATCCCAATTATTTTACTGCACTGCTGACTTGTTTTTTTTAAAAAAGGCATCTGTTCACTGCAAGTGCTCTTCAGGAACCTAATTTTGACATACCTTTTTGACAGACTTGGGTTGCAAATGTGTCTCTTTAGGGCCAATAGCTTTGGCACTACATTTGCCAGTTTAGTAGCAAAATTGACACTGAACTGCTTCTGTTCACATCTAGTGCAGTACCCAAGAGCATCTTGGTTAACAAAGAGGAACATGTACATGCACTGAAAGGGTGCAGTAATCATGATGTCAGTGGCTAATGCTGATGTGATACTTGACATGCTACTTCTGACCTGATGAAAAGGAGTGGTAAAGCATTCCTTTAATATACACAGCTAGACAGCCAGTCAGCAGCATGAAGGCCCTTCCACCATAAAGAAGAAACATTAATGTTCAGGTTAGCTCCAGATTGCTTTCTACTGGCTCCGTTGAGAGCTTGGGGCGGTGTCGGATGTTTGTAGAACTCAATGGCATTTAATAAGATTTGCAGGACGTGGTGCTGTATGTGTGGAAGATGTTGCTGGTTACTGCAAGGGCTTTCAGCACACCATTTTCTTCCAGATGGTGGGGTTACAGGATTGATCTCTTTTGGTTGCAACGTGAGAGGGGAATAGCGCAAGAGATTGCAAAGAAGATGAGTTATTTGCAGAGTAAGACAGAAGGAGAACTCCAACCAGGAGGCTTTATCCACCCAAGGTCTTCCAGGGGCACTTCTCTCACCTCCACCTAATTTGTGTCAGCAAATCTGCTTAAGCTTCATAAAGGGAGTACTCACAGAACTCTTCTATCTCTAGGAACCAGACCTGCAGTCTCAACATGGAGCAAGATGGCCCTGGTCAATAACTGAAGTTGACAATGCCCCTCAATTGCCGAGACTGGTCCATTTCACAGTTCGTCATCATTTGTCACAAGGAAGTAAATGAAGGCTCTCGTGTTAGGAGAGAAGGTTTCATTATGTCCTCTGCATTCACTTGGCTTTGCCAAAATAGCTGCATGGCACCCCAACTCTTATATTCAATGCACTGACCAATTCAGGCAAGTATACCACACACCTTCTTCACCACCCTGTTTACCTGCAACTCCACTTTCAAGGAACTATGCACCTGCACTCCAATGTCCCTTTGTTTAGTAATATTCCTCAGGAACCCCAACATTAAGTGTATAAGTCCTGCCCTGATTTGCCTTACCAAAATGCAGCACCTCTCATTTATCTAAATTAAACTCCTTCTGCCACTTTTCTGGAATAGTCACAGCCTGAGGTTTTAATCGTTGGAACCAAAGCCAAATTACATACTTGCATTCTGAATATGCTTCTTTTGTCTCCTCTTCTTTCTGCTCAAATGCTCAATGGTAAAATGAAACGAAACCATTAAGGTTACCATTCAATACGTATCCTGGCAAACATACAATCTATTTATCTCGCACCAGTAATCTGCTCTAATAAGCATTCAGCCAGCACGTTAAATCAGAGGGTGGCTGCCAGGTGAGAAAGATTATCTGCTGGCCAATTGGCTATTGACTCTCCTTCGCAACGAAACAACGTAAAGCATGGCTGTTGTAAAATGAAATGCTAGGAGTCTCAAGAAACAGCACTGAGTAGATAAATTTGGGGTGTTGATGTATCAAACCTCAACTGTTTTGGAGGAGCCCTGCAGTACTCACCCGAGCGAGCATCTCATTTTGTGGTAACTTGTTAATTTTCCACAGTCTGTCTGTCTGGTTGTGGTTGACCACTGGCCACTCGTATACAGGCTTCAACTTTACAATGACAGTATTGATTTTAGTAACGTTAACACAGATATGGACATATGCATCTGTAACACTTTGATTCATGAAGACAAATTGAAGAAGGCTGTTTTAATCTGGCCTTGGCCAATTCCCGCAGTAACTTTCATCACTCTGGCTGCTGACAGACGGCTGTGGAGAGGTGTCAGTAAGGCTCAGTCACTAAAGTCCATGAATTCATCACATACGTTTAAACACTCCGAGCTTGAAGCTCCAGGTTCAAGACTTACCTGCCCTAGAGGTATGTTACAGCATATCCAGATCTCATGATCTGCCACAGATGCAATGAAAATATTAACCAAAAGACCACTGGTTCCACAAGCACCTCAAGAAGGAATAAAAGGAGGCATTCACATATCTATGAGCGATAGTAAGAACTGTAAGAGATAGTAAGTTAGAGAATAACACAGTGTAGAGCTGGAGGAACACACAGCAGGCCAGGCAGCATCAGAGGAGCAGGAAAGCTGACGTTTCAGGTCGGGACCCTTCTTCACAACTTTCTGAAGAAGGGTCCCGGCCCAAAAACATCAGTTTTCCTGCTCCTCTAATGCTACCTGGCCTGTGTTCCTCCAGCTCCACACTGTGTTTTCTCTAATCACACATCTATGGTTGTGATAGGAGTGTATCATATGATTCCAGTTCCCAGGAATAAAATCCCAGTCTGCCATTGTTCAACCATATCAGTCCTCATTGGCCCTCTTTTATGGACCATCACAGGCTATAACCCTAATGAAGCCTGCTGCCATTCAGCAATATATTCAGCTGAGATGTATGCCACAATCATTACAATTAAGAGGCAGCACAATGTTTTCCTGCATCACCTTGAACAGATTCATCCATTGTGATTGAGAGGCTGTCAAACTTTAGTCCCTTATGTTTCAATTTGCAAAGAACAAAGAGCCACTTTTCCAATTAAAAATTACAGCTTGCTTTGATTTACTGCTTAAATAGTTCAATATGTAATTCCAGTCTCTAGTGATTTCCTAACAGTAGTGGTCATCTTTCAAACTGACTACATTCTTGTTCACCTACGGTCATGGCCACATGTTGGAAAAAGACATCTGACACACAGACTCACCCTGCAATGTATGAAATTCCTAATTACTTAGCATTGCAAACCCATCAAGTCTATGCATAATTTTATTTTCTTTTATCCAAACGCAGCCAAGAACTATAGGGAGAATGGTTTCCTTTAATTTTCATCCTGGCTGAGATGGAACCCACTTTAAATGGTTTCTTTTCCTTGAATACATGGCTTCTCAATTTTATGACATCTATGATAAATGTTTAAAAACAGGTATTAAGACTGAACTCATTGGAACAATGTGCCCTGATTATATCTTAGATTATTCAGCATATGGAAGACTTGTACTCGTGCAACAGCTATACCCCATGCCAAACTGATCTAGGACATCAATACAAATATTATGTGGCAGTGTGGAAAACTTCCCCAGGTATGTCGTCCTCACAAAAAACAAAACAAATCCAATCTGACCAATAACTCCCACATCACTCAATTCTCAGCAAAAAATAAAATAAATTGTTGACAGTGCTTTGAGATAGCACGAACTGCAGATGCTGGAGAATCTGAGATAACAAGGTGTAGAGCTGGATGAACACAGCAGGCCAAGCAGAAGAGGAGCAGGAAGGCTGTCGTTTCGGGCAGAGATCTGAAGAAGGGTCTAGGCCCAAAACATCAGTCTTCCTGCTCCTCTGATGCTGCTTGGCCTGCTGTGTTCATCCAGCTCTACACCTTGTTATCTATTATGACAGTGCTATGACATGGGTTGCAGCAGGATTCACCTCCTGACTCTACAGTTTTAGTCTAAACAAAAACTAAGAGAACTGCAGATGCTGTAAATCAGGAACGAAAACAAAATTGCTAGAAATGCTCAGCAGGTCTGGTAACATCTGTGAAGGAGAAAACAGTTAACATTTCGGGTCTGGTGACCCTTCCTCAGATCAGTCTAAGTCTAAATATGGACAGAAGAGCTCAATTTGAGAGGTGAAGGGACAGTGGATGCCCTTGGCATCAAGGCAGCATTGGACTGGGTGCAGCATAAAGGAGCCTTAGTTAAACAGAAGTAAATGGGAAACTAGAATAAAACTGACCGTTAATAAATAAAATAAGCTAGGTTATCACCAGCCAACCAACTTACCTCATAGGAAATCAGTGCAGAAATTACTTAGGGTGGTGTTCAAGGATCAACCATTGCAAGGTGTTCATCGACGATCTTCCCTCCGTCATAAGATCAGAAACGGTGGTGATTTTTAATAACCACCTGGAAAAACGAAGGCTGCTGGTTTATGGGAACACCATCACTTCTAAGTTTTCTCCCCAAAGTCACAAATCATTTTGACTTGGAACAGTCACCGTTCTTTTGTTACCCATTTAAAATTTGGAAACGAACTCCAACAGCATTGTGGGTGTATCTACACCAAATATAAATGCAATGGTTCAAAGGTGGCAGTTCACCACCATCTTCCTGATGGCAATTATGGAAGGGCAATAAAAACTCATCTTGCCAGTAATGTCCATATCCATTAAATGAATAATTTAAAAAAAATTTTGGTAAGAGAAAAGCTTTTACAAAATGACGCCCTTGAAAGCTCAAATTTGAAATTCCTTACAGTTAGCTTCTTTTGATTTACTTGTAGAACTATAAAGGGTAAAATCTGTGATGAGAAGGCAGTCCTAATATATTGATCAATATATTATTTTAAAAAGCTGACATCCAGATAGATTTAAGGAAACTGGGGCATCAATAATTATGTGGCTGAACAAAGGTAGTAAGTAAAGAAGAAATAAGTATTTAGCCTAACCTCAGCAGTTATTACATGTTCTCAACTGCCTGCCTTCTCTGCAAATTCCATCAGCAAACCCGAAGAATCTATTTCTCAGTGGGCTCAAAGGATACAAGGCTATTGTTTGCCCTTTGCTTGTGAGCATCTGTGTCCTATTGGAGGAATTATCAGTGGAAGTGAGCTAATAAGCCCCTCAGGTCTCTTTCACCATTCCTTAGGATTGCTGATCAACGACCCTGAAGCATTTTCCGGTGACATCCCCATTATCCTTGGTATGATTAGTAACTAGAAATCTATCAATCTCTGTATTGAATGTGGTTGAGATTACAAATTCCCTTAGGAGTAGGTAATTCCAAAAGATTCATTACCCTCCAAATGAAGCTATTTCTCCTAATCTCAAAATGACTCACCCCTTATTCTATGACTGTCTCCTAGTGCTAGGTCCTTGACCCTCACATCCCCACCAGACACGGGACTCATTCTTTTCACATCATAGTCTATCCTTTTAAGAATTTCTCGGATCTCTTCTCATTCTTGTTAACTTTCAACTTGGTTTTCATAGGACAGTCATGCAATCTAAGGAATTAGTCTGGTGCACTTCCACTCTACTCTCGCCATCATAGCTTTATCCTTACTTATGCAAGGGGGCCAAAAGTACACACAAGTGCCAGATACCAGTTCACCAAGGTTCTGTACAACTAAAGCAAATTAGTTGCAGCCCAAATCTGTAGAAGCACAGCATACTGTGATAAATGACACTGCTAATAGCAAATCTAATCTCCCAACCTGGTATGGTGCTATCCACAGGTAGCAAGACAGAGTCTGTGCAGGAACTGTTCAATGGATAAGTGCTAGTTGCCTGAGAGCAGTGCTACACATTGCGTAAATTGTTACATGATGAGTACCCAAAGCAAAAGTGCAAGAATTAAGGAATTAATACGTACCAAGAAGAAAGTTGTGAGCTATCACAGTATATTACATCGTCCCTCCTGACGTGATTCTATTTTAACACTTAAATCACATCCTCTGAAAATTCTAACTTTTTAATCTTATTCACTTTTCAGAATGCCTCCTGAGCTGCACTTTCTATATCAAAATTTAACTAAATTATTAAAGCAGAAGGGTCTTCTTCCTCCCCACAGCACAGCTTAATATGTCAGGCAATTTTATTCATTGCTAGCATTCCTTTAAATAGTCACAGGCCTTCATGAAATGGCCAATAGATTCTAGGAGTGTCAGACAGCCTTTTCGTTCTGAGGGCTGGGGTCGAAGGGAGCTTGATCAGTGTCAAGGACTCTCCGTTTGTATGTAAAGGGTGACTTGGAGACAGGATACCAGCCATTCTGGAGTTATTTCAGAGATCACAGTTATTGGCAATTGTTTATAATTCCAAAACAGTGTATGAGCCACTGTTCCACAGCTGGGATGCATATGTTAAGTGAGTTTATGATTCAGGAAAGTCCCCATTTTAGCTTCTTCAAAATTACAGTTTCCAACTAGTATTTGTAAAAGACCAAAGTAAGTTACTACACATAATTTGCCGATTTCCATCTGTGAAATTATATACTACAAAACATCTTCAGTTCTGGCTGCTGGTAACAACATCAGGGCTTAATATACAAAATGCTTACCATGAATGTTTCCAAGTTCAATATTGCCAGTAGAAGAGGACAGACTTGAAGATTCAGCATAAATATACTTTGTTTTCAGTGTGCCATCAGTGGTGGAAATATTCATGTTTGCTCCTTGCAATTTTTCAATTTCTACAATCTGAAGAAAACAATGTGTTATTTCCTCTCATAATTGATAGCACACTTTATTTGGGTCTTGATCCTATCATTACTATCCCTGCATTTGTGCAGCGGTAGGATAGGGATAAAATGCAGTTGTCTGAGGGCTGTTGCAGCATAATGACAGTGGCCCATCTCTAAGCCAGAACGTCTAAATTCAAAGCCTCAGCTGGTGTGTCATAACATCGCTGAACAGGTTGGTTTGGAAAGATGTTAACTACACTTGTGCACCAGATCGCTTTCACATTTGTTATATCTAGAGGACTAGACTGTAAGAATGCAGAAATTATGCTGCAGTGAGACAAAAACCCTGGTTAGACTCCACATGGAGTACTATCAGCAGATCTGGCCACCATACCCGAGGAAACAAATTGGAGGGGTATGATGTAGGCTTGCGACAGTGAGTCCTGGACTTCAGACGTTATATTATGGAGGAGAGATTATACAAGTCGGGCCTCTTTGCTTTAGGATTTAGAAGGTTAAGGGGCGATCTCTTTGAAATCTTCGAGATACTAACAGGAACACAGAGTAAAGATAAACAATGTCCAATGGCTGGGGATTGCAGAAGTGGGGGCAAAGTCAGAATTAGGGCCAGACCACTCAGGAGACACATTAGGAAGCACTTCTATGCATCAAGGGTGGGAGAGATTTGGAACTCTCTTCCATAAATGGCAGTCGATGCTATATCAGTTCAATTTAAATCGGAGATAACACTTCATTAACAAACATATTTAAGCATATGGGCCAAAATCAGGATACAAGCCACACATCAGCCATAAAATTACTGAATGGCAACACAGACTCAAGGGGCTGAGGCTTAAAGCAAACTCCTAATCACGTACCAGGAGACGGGACAGAGAGAGACCAATAGAGAGGTTGGTGCAGCAGCAAGGGATTGAGGTTTGAGGGATGAGGGCCAGACAGTAGAGTCAGTGTTGAGAGAGATGGAGGAAGGGGAGAGGGGTTGGGGCAGATAGGGAGACAACAGAGAGAAGTAATAAAAATAGAGAGAGAGCGGCAGTTAAGATGGTAAAAAATGTCCTGCCAGGTTTCTAAAATGGACATAAAATGATCCTCAAGTATTACTCTCAAGAACAACAGGGCATTATTCCCAGTGGCCCGATCAGTATCTTGCCCTCAAAACAATATCACACGCACAAATAAATCAGATTATTTTGGTCCTCTTCCCATTGCTGTTTGCAGGAGTATGCTGCAGAAAAACTGGCTGCCACACTTCTCACGTTACAGCCATGACCACATTTCAAATACTACTTCATTAGTAAAACACTTCTGGGTGACCCAGAGTTACGAAAGGTGCCACACAGAAGCACGCTTTCTGTAACTGTCAAGGGGAGTAGAAAGAAGAGTTTGTTTAAAGAAAAGCAAGCTATTAAGATATGTATCAATTCTCTATTAAATTATTTCTACGTTTCAGTTGAAGCTGGCATTGTTCCACACTTTTTTGTTATTCTTGAACTAAATTTTTGGGCATATGAAGAGGGTTCATGGTGCAAAGTAAAACCGGTCATTAATGGGAAAAAAGCTACTGCAGTTGCATAGATAATCGTTAGCAGCGTGAAGAGCTCAGTAAATAAATCTCATAATTGAATGAGGAAAATAATAGTATTTCTACATTACATTCCTAACATTTCAATTGGGAATATTAGCTGAACAATATTCCTTTGGAATATGCAGGGAGTTTTACCATTGGTCTTTAAATGTGCCACAGCTTTAACATCCCACATCAGGGTTTCCAGACTGGGAGGCAGGGCAGCAAAGACTCAAAGAGAGTATACCAGCATGGATCAGAACGGTTGATCCACTGGATTCAAAGCTTCTGCAGAAATGGAAAGGAGACTTAACCCTCGTGTTCTCTCATTCTTACTTAGTGGTGCTGACAGAGGACCAGTGGATGGAAGTGAGGTGATATTTCTCAAGGATGGGTGTGACAGGGCAGCCTCTTAAATCAAGCAGGAATGCATGGAAGAGGCCAGAAGGTAATCAGCAGAAGTGTGATCCCTCCAACCTGGGTATAAATGCATCAAGTGAATCAAGGACCTCAGGAAGGCCAGCAAGGTGAGTGAGTGCCACAATACTTTCAAGTTCTAAGCTTCACATGACTGTTTTACACAATTCCTCAGAACACACATTGCATCTCCAGTTGCTCCTCTTGCCACGCACCTCCTCATATCCCCTCTGGACAACCACAACTTACATTCACCCTCACCTTTTCTGTCATCTCAATCACCTATGGCTTATGCTTTTATTCCCTCTTCTCCACATCATTTCTACCATTCACATTTCTGCTTTCTCTCTAAGCAGAGCAAGTGTACTCAAATTTCAGGTAAAGGAGACATGGGGCGGAGTGGGAGGTGGACTTCCTCCTCAATGCTTATTGGAAGTACATGTCCGTCAGGTCCACCATAAAGGAAGTATTATTCAGAGAGGCTGCAGATGTCAGCAACAATCTCTCATGATAGTTGAAGCTTCCTGAGACATCAGTGTTCAACAGGACCAGACCAGTTAATCCTCAGCTTCTGGATACACAGCGGGGTCTTCACCTCCTTAGAACTGGATCTCTATTCTATTCTCTCTGCCTTGTGAAAAGGCATTTTGTTGAGAAGGCTTGTTGTGTTACTTCCCTTGTTGCTCAGAGGTCCAAGCTATAGCTGCACAAGTTGCTTATCATACTGCAATGAACGCTAACTGCAAAGGAGTTAGTATGAATGAATGTATACTTTAAAACAATTGAAAGTAACTCCAAAGAGCATCAAAATTGACATTTCATGTAGTAATTTCAGTCTATAAAGGCAAAGTCAAACAAAAGTTTAACAAATTCAGTCTTAAAACATGCCAGTTTCATAGAACTTGTTGCTGTGCTCTCATGTCACGGACCCTCACAAAATACAGTGAACTTTGTGAATCCATTTACCAGCTGTTCAAACCCGATTGCAGTGTTAAAGTAAAACTTCATTATTTATTTGAATAACTTTCACAGCTGCTGCAAGGGGAAGCTCCACATACTGTCACACTTGGAAGTGGGCAGGATAATGGTGAGTCCTTGGCACGATGCCACGTTTTGATGATTTAACACCCGGTTTCTCTTCCTTTGTGTATTTGTATTCCCAAATACAAATGTTCCTTTACACCATGTGCATTTTCACTTTCTAAGTGATGTTAGAGTTATTTTATCCCTCTAAAATATATCTATTTAGTCTACATAAAAATTCATTGGCAGAATGGACATACAATTGGCAAGTTTATTAATACCTTCTTGAAATTTGTTGTAGCTCCCTCAGTGTTGTCCACCTTTCTTACTTAGGTAATGTATGTAAGTTCAGAAATTTTGTTTGATTCCCAGTAAATACATTAGTTATGTCAACTGCGAACAATGACATTCCCAACACTAATTTTTGTGAATCCTACTTTCTACTGCTTTGAACAGCCACTCTTCACTCATACTCTCTGCTCTTTAGTCAGTCAACTATTCATTCTGCAGTTGCCCCAATTCTGCATGCTCTGATTTCACCATTAATCCAACATATGATACCCTATGTAAGGCATTCTGAAGATAGAAATATATTACATATACTGCATTACCTCTGTTTCCTCTATGTTACCTCTTCAAAGAATTCTGTAAAAATTTGAAGAACAAAATATTCCTTTGAAATCCAAGAGACAGTTCATTACTATATTTTTGGTTGAGATGATTTTCTATTTTCTCCTTTAGTAGGGACTCAAATATATTTTATCTACAGTTAGTTCTAAGCTGACTGGTTCATTTTGCTCTGGATATGATAGATCTCTCATCTTAAACAAAGGTATTATGGTCCAGATATTCAAATCAGAATAGGAAACCCTATTTTTGATTCTCATCAGATTAAAGTTACCATTAATGCTAAAATGACTTCTGTGTTGGAAATTCCTTGTCAGGAGCCTCCTGTTACAAATCTCCTGTCTAAGAATTGACAAACCAAACAATGCCTTAATTTTGTCAGTTTGCCCTGTTCTGGGAATTAAATGCCCAGCAGCACAACCGGTCATTTTGACAGTCCCTGTGAAAGGTTAAGTGTGTAAGGTAAGTGATGGGGTAGGGTGCAAAGCTAGATTTGTGAAGCAGATTTTACAGGAAGTCTGGGTTGTGTTGGTCAGATCAAGGGGTCAACTGTCAGAGTGGGATTCCCAGGTCTCACAAAATTGGAGTGTCTGGACAGGGAGCAAACTTTGTGATTTCCCACAAGGGGGAACTAAAAGTCAGTTTAATAGCCATATCCAAGAGTGAGAATAGTTTTTGGTCCTCCAACTTTTCCTACATCATAATAAGCCTAAATCCGCTAGTTTCCAATTGTAAAAATGAGTGATTTCAAAGCGTTTCAAATGCAGGGAAGTTGTCCATCGGAGTTTTTAACTTCCTCAAAATTCCCCAAAGAGTCTGTTGAATTGAGAATCCTGCATCATTCCAATGTGCAACTCCAGTCCACAATCCTGCAATGACCATCTAGCCATCAGAATATCTGCAGTTACCATCTATTTTTCAAGTTTATTTAGGATGCAATTTGTCTAGATTGGGTTTGATCGTAAGACATAAGAGCAGAAGCAGGTCTTTCAGCCCACTGAGACTGCTCCACCATCCAACGAGATAACAGTGGATCTGATATTCCTTCACTTACTTGCATTTAACTTCAATTTCTTTACTTATTTTCTTTAGGGTCATAGCCACATAGTCATACAGCATGGAAACAGACCTTTCAGTCCAACCAGTCCATGCTGACACAATCCCAAACTATATTAGCCCCACCTGCCCGATCCTGGCCCATATCCCTCCAAACCTTTCCTATTCATGTATCTTTCCAATTCCCAGCACTTCCTCAGGAAGTTCATTCCACATGCGAACCACCCGCCGTGTAAAGAATTTGCCCCTCTCGTCTTTTTTAACATCTCTCTCCTTGCACCTTAAAAATTTGCCCCCTGTTCTGGAGAAAAGACAATTACCTTTAACTCCATCTAAACCCCTTTTATAAACTTCTATAAGGTCACCTCTCAAACTCCTACACTTCAATGATAAACATCCCAGCCTATCCAGCCTTCCTTTGTAATTCAAACATCCATACCCAGCGTCATCCTGGTAAGTCTCTTAAAAATGTCTATCTCAGCCCCAAGTATACTTAAGCAATCGCCTTCTATGGTTGAAAAAAAATTCTACAAATCCACTACTTTCCAACAGAAGTTCCTCGTCGCTTTCTTGAAAGGGCGATTCCTGAGTCTGAGATTGTGCACTCTCCAGCAAGGTGTAAACAACCTGTCTGCATCTACATTGTCAAGTCCCTTAAGAATACTGTGTGCTTCAATAAATTTGGCTGTAAATATTCTAAATTCCAAATGACCACTGGCCGCCCTATACTCAACCTCTCCTCAGACGTTCTCTTCGTAATTAGGATCAGTTTAGTGAATGATTTGAACTTATCCAGAATTTGATTAATTCATTTTAAATATAATTGCATAATTGTTAGCCTGTTGATGTCATGTGCACTTGTTCTGCATCCAGGGTAAATACTGAAGCAAAATAATTGTAACATTCCCACCATTTTGTCATCACTTTGAATTCCCACAAAAGCAACCTTCTAACCTGGCTTGTCACATATTTGAAGGGATTGTTTACCTTATAGTTCATGTGCATCATAACACCCTAATCATTAAATGCTGTAAAATAAAATGACTTCCTTTAACGTACTCCTTTATTAGAGGTCTGTATGTCCACATTTCCATGGATTGTTCCTCGACAGATCACTTTTCCACCTTTGCTATGGACTTGGACCTTATGGGCCTGAATAGGATAAAAGACAAAACCAGAAATCATGCATTCATCAATGAACAAAATCTTCAAAAAGTATAATATTTCTATACAAGGTAGCAAATTGGAATTTATTCTAAACAACCTTGAACCCAACCCAATCAGGTTTCCTACAGATTTATTGTTTTAATCCTGACAACCTTAAGGTTTGTCAATGTGGGGAAAAAAAGGAATTGAACATAATCTGAAAATAACCTGCTGGAGCTACTGTCACAATATAAAATGTCTAATGTCTTCCCAGTACGGCAATACATTGGTTGAACTTTCTGGTCTGTACTCCTGGCATTATTTTGCTTTGTTGTTGTTGATAGTTCAGTCTGAAAAGATGAGAGGATTTTAAAAAGATTTTAATTCAAAGAGAAAATGATTGAACAGGGAAATTAAGTGACAGGAAGAGAATTATGTACCTATTTTCGTACATGAACCATTAGAAGCCTGTGAACACGAGACCCAGCATTGACATGAAGGGCTAAATGGCCTTCTTTATTTTAAGTTTCCACATTCCCTACAGTGTTAAATTCAGTAAGATCTGATCAGTTAGTGGAATTTACAAGCGACTAGAAGTGCAAGGTGTGGCATTGCATTAAAACATCTGAAAAAAACTAAGTATGCCAAGATTCTGCTGAGGGACTACTGGGCTAATGTGAAAAAAAAATAGATTTCATATATAGTTAGCACATAACTTGGCAGTTTCTTTCTAAATATCACTAGGGAGAAGAAAACATACAAGAGATGAAAAGAGTTGTAAGAGACAGAATAAAGCTCAATGGGTCAGAACAAGTTAATAATTTTCTGGGAAGAGAAACAGTAACAAAAATAATATTTGAATTAATATTATGTATGAGAACAAGAGTAAGGCAAACTTTGAAGACATGATAAATCAATCAACCTCAGTACAGTGGTTAGTAGCTAAGTCTACAAACAGTGGAAAATATGTAAAGAAGCATGGTATGATTTAGAAACAGAACATTTCCTTAAAAGGATAGGCTCCAATGAGTTGTTATAACACAAATGGTCAACAAGTCTGGCCAGGGACAGGTTCTAGCTTAGGCAAACAGAAGGATAAGTGGAAATACAACTATGAGCTATATAAAGCCACAAAAGTATACAAAAAGGAAAAACCATTATCACAAAAATTAAACCAAAAATATTTAAAAGATATCAAAGCTAACAGCAAATTTAATAAGTGCATTAAGCAAGTGTGGTGTTAGGGAATACATAGCTACCTAAAAAGGTAGGTGTAGACAGAACAATAACAGGCAAGTTTTTTGAAGGAGTATTTTGCATTATTTTCAAAGTTAAAAAGGACTCATTACACAAGAGTCAAAAATAAGCTGAGGAAGGGATGTTGGTGAATTTAACACAGGAAAAAAAGACGGTATTGAAGAAAATAACGTGAGTTATGATAGAAACTACAGTGTTGAATAAAGAATTTTCCAAAATGTATCTAGATTCAATTATTAGACCTTTGGTTTAAAGCATACCACTCCATTATATGAAATAGAAAGGAGATCGCATCAAGGTAATTGTGACCCAGTAATCATGAGGAAGTTATTGAAATTAGTGAAAGAATGAAAAGTGCATGAAGATCATTTTTGTTAAGGAAGACCACACCAACTAATCTGTATGAAATATTTTAAAGCAGTCATGAACATGATTGATAAAGACTACCTATGTATGCTATCAATACTGACCTGAGCACTGCCAAATAGGAAGACATAGGACTGAAACTTTCGATCTTGCATGCTTCAGAACAAATGCAAAAATGCATAATTTCAGACAAACCATCACAACTATTTATATTACACGAGAAAAGGAGGTCGCTGTTTTAGGTATTTCCAAGGATCAAACAACCATGAACTACAGGTCCTCCTAGCTTCCAGGTAATTCAAAAAGTGCAAAACTCGCAACATATTCTGTTAGTTGGTACAGAATGCAATCCTGCAAATGATTCATCGATAGCTTCTACTATTTAAAAAAGCTCACTACAGGATCAACTGATTATCTTAAATTGGTTGTTAAGAAGCTATTAGCACACTTAGGGTTGTTCAAGAAGTGCTATCCAAACAGAGAAGCACTTGTTTTGCAAGCATGAACTCTGCCTATTATAAATCAAAGGAACATGTGCAAGACTCAATCAGCCAATCACTGGGATTTATGGCCTGCTTGCTTGGCATCATGCCAGCACTGAAATTGATACATGATGTTGCTCAATTCTGTAGTACATAGAACATCTTTTTGGACTGATTGCAACATCCTGTTAATGGAAACTTTCACTTCTATAGCAAATGCAAAGCAGCTGAGTGAAACAGCTTGCTTAGCCCGTTGTTCATATTTTTTGAGATACTTTACATTTCCCAGGCAATCTGAAGTAAACCAGACACTCATCAGGTAGGAAAATGGGGATCCACAGTTCATTTGCAAGTTTTGACATAACACAACAACGAATCATCTGATCAAGATAGCCAATGTCCCAACATACTACCTCTGCTGTGCTCTATTTCTACATCAAGCTTGCAAGATGAGCAAGGGCCTATTTAGAAGATAACTGATAAGGCCAATCTTATTACAATAAGTTATATGCAGTGCAACATGTATATTGACCAGTGAAGCTAGGCTTGTAATAAACAGTAATGAAGAACCAACTAGCAGGTTTCTCAATTATCATGTCAAAACAAAAGTAGAGCATCAGACTATCTGCTCCTCAGTAGGACGACAAGGTTAATTCTATTATAACAAGATTACACAAGCAGCTTAAACTATAAAAGCAAAATACTTTGGATGCTGGAAATCTGAAATAAAAAGCAAGCAGCAGAGTGACAGCATAATGGAAAGAGAAACAGAGTTAATGTTTCAAGTTCAAAATGAAGTTCTGACAAGGTATCATAGTGAATTTGAAATGTCAACTGTTTCTCTTCCCACAGCTGCTGCCTGGCCTGCCGAATGTTTCCAACAATCTATTTTTATTTCAATTAGAATATTGGATGTAACCAAATATAATGAGATAAGAGGTGTAGGAAGTATCATCATATAAAACTTTTAAAAATTCCAATGAGGTTTGTGGAAAGAAAAATATATAACTGCACCACCAAGAGTATACATTCAGTCAAACATTATTTTTCTCATTAACAATTAGCTAATCAATCTTCACGGTCTTTGTGTCAACTGTCAGCAACACAATTGAGAGCTGTATGTGTGAGCTTTATTAGTATAATAGAAGTGATATTTTTAAAAATATATACAAAGGAAAAATTGTGGCAGAGAGTTACTAAAGTTTTGTTTCATTGACTTTCAGTTTCTATTTTCATTATTACATTGAAAAATTATATAGACATTTGATGCATAATCCAGACAATTACATTAAAAACCTGTTTTGTGAAATCAAACAGATGGTTGTAACATTCTTAGGACAGAATAGATCATTTATGTTTCATTGAATCAGTATCACTTGTAGTCGATTAGGTTACCCTGCCTTTTTATTAGAATAATAGACTTGGAGGTAATTTAAAAAATCCTGTTTATTTGAAAGTATACTGACTCTTAGAAAATTTTCTGTGGCAAACAAAACAAACTAGAAACAAAATATCCACAATTGGCAAGGCTTAATTTCTAAAACTATTTTATCTAAGATCAACATCAGATGTATTTACAGGATGGCCGTTGGTATTGAACATTTATTTTAAATGGCAGTAAAGTCCTGAACAAAAATTTTCATGGCTCAGGATCCCTTTCCTGGGACCGAGTTTGAAACCTCAACCTAAACCAGCTTCTGATCTTACTAATTAGAAAAAAATTTCATTCGCAGTTAGAACACATTGGAGTGAAGGAACACGGATTCACAAAAAAGGATCAAACTATCAAATCACTCAGACTCACCATATTAATCTACAAACTGAGTACATTTAAAAGTTACACTAATAAATAGCATAGTTTCACTCCTGTGCCCCATAATAGGGAATGGGATCCTGCTGAGAGACACTGGCCTTCCTTTGGTTTATTTATGTAATAGTAAAAGACAGATCTCAGAAGAATAAAATGGAGGACATGAGAATCCTTTCGATGATTCCACTACAGCCAAGGAACACATTATATATTTTGTCCTTCCAAACATTAACTATGGAAGATTACGGAGTAACATTTGTGGCTAATGAGGATGGTTCCTGAGTAAATTCACTAAAAGAGTAAAAACACCATTCAATTTTTCTTACTATGCTTTGGTGACAACACATTAAGCAACTCTACCGACAACACTGTTTAACAATAAATGCAACCGGAACAATGACACCTGAATAATTACTGATACAGTGAAAAATATTAAAAATGTAAATTCTTGCATAAGATTAAAAATTCCACCTCCCATTAGCAATCTTAAAGTGACACTTATGCTCAGGAAGCACATGGCCCAAAGTGTTTTCCCTCCCATCTAATCCAGACAGTTGGAGAACTAGCAAGAGGTTGGAAACACCAGCAGCGAAAGTACTGTGATTTGCAACTGAAACAAAATACAAAAAGCATGATTTTTGCTCCCCTAGGTACTTCATGCTTTAAATCACAAGCTTGTTGGAAACATTCTACAGAAGTCCAAACAATCCTTGCTCAGAATAATCAAATTCAAACTGTATATCTGTTGTTATTTGAGATAATGGGCACTGCAGATGCTGGAGAATCCAAGATCACAAAGTGTGAAGCTGGATGAACACAGCAGGCCAAGCAGCATCTCAGGAGCACAAAAGCTGACATTTTGGGCCTAGACCCTTCATCAGAGAAACCAGAGATGCTGCCTGGCCTGCTGTGTTCATCCAGCTTCACACTTTTTTTATGTTGTTATTTGTTTGTTAACTATTCCCCCTGGTGGTACATTTCTGTAATTGAGGTTCTGGTTTGCTTAATAATATTAATACTCCTATGAATGTTGTGCTATAAAAAGTGTGTTTTGCATTATTCTATTTTTATGTTTTGAATTAATATCACATAATATCATGTGTACCTGAAAAGGGTTTCACAATAAACCTGTGGATATTTGTGGCTATGACAATTTCATTTTTCATAAAAGGTCAGAGATAGTTTAGGTAGGCTAATCGGAATGTATTTAAGTTGGGAGATTTTAAAAACGACTGAATAAAGCAAACAGCTGTGCAATTTCAGTGTAAGGTTAGGGATTAATTTATTTTCTTTTTTAATTAGATGAAACACTAGTACCTTGTGGAAAGAAAAACATTTTTAGTTTAAGTTTGTGAAGTTTTTAAAATTTTTGGCTGAAGCTGGATGCGTAAAATAGTTGCCTCAGAGAAAGGGTTCACAGTAAGATTGTTAATAAAGAGGTTCTTGGGGTGAGTTAGTTTTAAAATTGCAGACCAAAGCCAGTTACAAGTCTGAAGGATTATGTGAAGTTGGCAAAGTCTAAGCTTGATTATATGAAGAGTCCAAGGAAGTCTCCCTAGACAGAGATGGAAATCACAACTAAATTAAGCCCTAATGATGTGACAGAGAAGGAAATCCTCTGTGGAGTGAGTAATGTAAAAGGGTTGTTCATAACATTTAATAGAATATTTCTGCATGTGTTTTGAAATCTTTACATGTGTTGGGTGCAAATAGTTTGGTTAATTCTATTTTATCCACATTTCCTTTGTAATAATATGCTTGTTTTCTTGTTAAATTCAAATTTACAGCATAGTGTTGTGTTTCGTTAAAAGATCACCTTGTTAAAAATAAAAACCCCACAAAGTGACGTATCAAGCCAGATTTCAATTCGGGATCTGGTTTGTCCAGTAACATCAGCTGGGATCGTATGAATTGGCATTCTCTTTAAATAAAAATCAAACAGATAACTTAATTTTTAGCTCACATTTGAAGTATTCCCGACAAATTGGAATGTCATCAAGATTTACAAACAGGTGCTTCCAGTATCAAGTACATACAAGCTTATGAAACTTTAAACTCTCGTTCACCTACAAGAACTCCTTGGGGTAAAATTGTTTGCAACACTAAGCCAGCAATATACACTACGTTCTGCATAAATCTCACCATTCATAAATAGTTTCAAAAACTTTCCTTATTTTCTAATCAGACTGAACAAACACATGGGTAAAGCAGGGGAGGCTTAGCTAATGGCTCCTTCACAGAAGTAGCTATACTTTTCCACATCAAGCACAAACTTTGGGTTTACTAAGACATCGGTCAATAATACACTGTTTCAGTAGTTAAATACTAAAATATTTATTTCCAAAATCCATTTGTATTGTAAACACTGCAGGATTTCTTTGCCCTCTATTCACTCGTGAGACATTGATGTCGCTGGCAGGACCAGCATTTTCCCCTGATCTCTAGTTACCCTTGAGCAGGTGGTGGTGAGCAGTCTTCTTGAACCACTGCAGTCCACATGCCATAGTTTGACTCTCAATGCCGTTCGAGAGGGTATTCCGGGAGTTTGAACCAGCAACGGGAGATATTTGTAAGTCAGGATGGTGACTGACTCGGAGGTGAACTTACAGATGGGGCTGTTGCCATATATCTTCTGTCCTTGTGATTCTAGATGAAAGTGGTCATGGGCTCGATAGGTGCTATCTGAGGATCTTTGGCAAATTTCGGCCATGAATCATGTAGATGGTACATAGTACTACTACTGAGCATCAGTGGAGACACCGATTAGCACCACATCCACAGACAAGGAAGTGGCTGCTTTGTTCTGCATGATGTCAAGCTTCTCGAGTGCCGCTGGAGCTGCACTAATCCACAAAAGTGAGGAATATTCTGTCACGTGTGCCTTGTAAACAGAGGTTAGGCTTTGGAGGGGCCTGTAGCCAAGTTACTCACTATAGTATTCTCAGCCACTGACCTGTTCTTTTCACCACTGTATTCAAAATGGAAGCTCCAGCTGAGTTTCTGGTAACTCCCAGGTTGTGATAGTGGGGATTTGGCAACGGTCACACCATTGCATGTGAAGGAGCAATGGTTAGAGATGGTCATTGCCTGGCACTTGTGGTGTGAATATTACTTGCCATTTGTCAAGCCCACGATACAAGGTCTTGTTGCATTAAGCCACGGGCTGTTTCAGAATCTGATGAGTTGCGAATGGTGCTTAAAACGCACAGTGAATATCCCCAGGTCTGACCTCGTGATGAAGCAGCTGAAGATGGCTGGATCTAGGACATTACCAGGAGGAACTCTTGCAGAGACATTCTGGTGCGGAGATGACTGATATCCACCAACCGCAACCATCTATGTGCCATGTATGTCTCCAGGTAGAGGACAGTGATCCTTGACTTCTAGTGCTTCGTGATACCAAAATAGGTCAAATGCAGCCTCGATATTAGGGGCTGTTACTCTCACCTCCCCTCTTTTGCCCATAATTTGAACCAAGGCTGCAACGAGATCAGGAGCCAAGTGGTGCTGGTGAATCCAAACTGGGCATCGGTGAGCAGGTGCTGCTTGATAATACTGTTGATTCACCTTACATCACTCCACCGAAGAGAGTAGACTGATGGGGTGATAATTGTTTGGGCTATAGCTACACTGGAATAGCTACGTTAGGACAGTGGCAAATTCTGAAAAACAAGGTCTTCAGCACCATTGCCAGAATGTTGTCAGGGTCTGTAGCCTTGACAGTATCTAGTGCTTCCAGCTGTTTCTTGATAACACATGGAGTGTATCTGGCTGATGTGCTGGACTCTCCCATCATTGAGGAAGGGGATATTTGAACAGCCTCCTCCTCTGGTAAGTTGTTTCATCAGCCACCACCGTTCATGACTAGATGCAATAGCACTGTCGTACTCTGATCCGATCTATTAGTTCAAAGATCACTGAGCTTTGTCAGGCACTTGCTGTTTTTGCTCTTTGGCACCCAAGTAGTCCTGTTTTGTAGCTTCACTAGGTTGGCACCTTGATTTATTAATGCCGCAGAGACCATATGGAGATTGTAAAGGAGGATGAGCAGCAGGGAATTGGAGAGAGGTCTCCCATCCTCCTTGACCCTCCTGGAAAAGGAACCACTCCTCAGTGTCACAAAGAAGAGGAGATGAAACCCTCCTGATAATTAAACCAAAACACAAGCCCCCAATCTGGTTATGCCAGAAGTAGAGGTTCCCTTATAATTAAACCCGAAACACCCAGAGAAGCTCACCTCACCTTTGAGCTATTTTTAAAAAAAAGTGGTTAAAATGAAAAGAAAATCCCTGATATTTACTTTATAAGTGACGAGTGACAATTTAATTTATTTAACCCTAACAGTGAACAAATGAACACAATTACTAACAAACCAAACTATTCCTTAACTACTAACTATTCTCTAACTTAAAATTCTACTGGTACGCTGTTCCAATAAACACAAGTCCTACTTATATAAACCAAAGTAATAAAGATGATAAATTAAAAAAACCTTAGTTTCTCAAAGTCTACATGCCTTTCTTCTGCTGTTCTCAAGTCATAAATGCCTTTTATCTTCCCACTGGTCTGGCTGTCAAGGATATTTTCTCTGTGAAGTCTTTGAAGACTCTTTAGGTAAAAGTGTCATGGTACCTTTTATGGATAGATGATGCTTTCTGAGAGAGCAATTTCTTATGAGAGCACGATGCTTATTTCTCAGATGGCAGTTTGCTCTCACACTGATTTTCAAATTCCTCTCCGTACATACCTGGGATGATACATGAATTTTCTTACACTAGCATTAGTCCGAGATGGTCAAAACAGTCAGATTTAAATTCATTTGACTTTCAATCGCTTAATGCTTTGTTTAAATTAATTGGCTGATTCCAGCTAATTGCCAAAAACATCAAAACAAGCTCCAGGTTTCCAATCACACAGCCAATTGATACATGGCGTCCATTTCAGAACTGGCTGTACATCAGCTACATACAGACACTTATTTCTCTCTGTATAAATCGCTAAGCTTAGAAAAGCACTTTACTTCTTACAAGGCACCACGCACACTTCTCCCTCTATTAAAAACAGAAAAGAAATTTCTGGCTTCCTGCCTTCCAATTTAGCATTACTCTACATAACTTCGTAACATCAGGAACAGGAGATATAAAAACTATTACCACCCCCTAGCAAGGAGGTACTGGCACACCACTGAAAACCACTCTTCCTGCTCCTAAGCCCCACCACAGTCCCCCGCACAACAGGGCTGGGCGCCTCAGACTAAGGTGGCATGGCCATGGAGTTCACTCCCACACCTTAATACCTGGCATGCCCAAGGAGCTGCCTAACCTGACAGAGACCACAGTGATAACAAAGTGTGGAGGTGGATGAACACAGCAGATCAAGCAGCATCTTAGGAGCACAAAAGCTGATGTTTCGGGCCTAGACCCTTCATCTGAAAAGGGGGATGGGGAAGAGGATTCTGAAATAAATAGGGAGAGAGGGGGTGGTGGACCAAAAATAGATAGAGAAGATAGGTGAAGAGGTAGGGAGGGGATAGGTCAGTCCAGGGAGGACGGATGGATAGGTCAAGGGGCAGGGATGAGCTTAGTAGGTAGGAAATGGAGATGTGGCTTGAGGTGGGAGGAGGGGATAGGTGAGAGGAAGAACAGGTTAGGGAGGCAGGGACGTTTTGGGATGCAGTGGGGGGAGGGGAGATTTTGAAGCTTGTGAAATTCACATTGATACCACTGAGCCGCAGGGTTCCCAAGCGGAGTATGAGTTGCTCTTCCTGCAACCTTCGGGTGGCATCATTATGACACTGCAGGAAACCCAGGATGGACATGTCATCTAAGGAATGGGAGGGAGAGTTGAAATGGTTCACGAGTGCGAGGTGCAGTTGTTTATCAAGAACTGAGCGTAGGTGTTCCGTAAAGCGGTCCCCAAACCTCCGCTTGGTTTCCCCAATGTAGAGGAAGCCATGCCGGGTACGGCGGATGCAGTATACCACATTGGCAGATGTGCAGGTGAACATCTGCTTGATGTGGAAAGTCATCTTGGGACCTGGGATGGGGTTGAGGGAGGTGGTGTGGGGGAAAGTGTAGCACTTCCTGCGGTTGCAGGGAAAAGTGCCGGGTGTGGTGGGATTGGAGGGGAGTGTGGAGCAGACAAGGGAGTCCCGGAGAGAGTGGTCTCTCTGGAAGGCAGAGAAGGGTGGAGATGGGAAAATGTCGGTGGTGGGGTCAGATTGTAGATGGCGGAAGTGTCAGAAGATGATGCGTTGTATCTGGAGGTTGGTAGGGTAGTACGTGAGGAGACTGCAGTGATGATGCCCAAGCTGATGGGACCCTAGATGGTTGTACAGAAAGTGGGCCTCCTTGTCCCCTCCCAGACCTTTGGGGATTACTTCTCCCAACATGAAGGGTGACCCAGTGCCAGGAGTGGAGTGGGATTCCGGGCTGCTGCTATCCAGTAGTCCTGAAATTTTAGGTGAAACTGCAGGGGTTACTGCAGGGATGCTCCTGCTATTAACTCCAGGGGTGGGGATGAGGCAGAGTTACCAACTGGTTACCCTGGACCACACCACTCCCATACTCACTCAATGTGTGTGTGGAGTTGGAGGTGACAAATTGGAGGAAGATGGGATGTCAGTCATGAGCAACAAGTTAGATGAGGTGGTGGGTGATGTGGTGCTCACTGATGATGTCCCTCTCCTCCCTACTAGGATTTTCTACGGAGATGCTGGGTCAGAGACAGAGTCTGATTAGCAGTGGACTGTTGGGCTCCTTATTGCTACTGCTCCCATTTGCCTTGCAGTAAAAAGCAGCTTGGGGAGTATACAGGATCACAGCAGCATTAAGGGTTCCTCTGTAGTGTTTCAGTGAGTTGAACCACCCATAGGTGTAAGTGTTGGTAGGGGAGCTATCTTGTTGGGCCTATCTTTTCAGCCAGAAATCTTGAGGATTTGTTCTAACTCACAGATAGATCTGGTGGCGCATACCTCATCCTGAACATGTACGTACCTCAGATGGGACCTGAGCTGAAGATTCGCTTCTTTGAAACGTTTACTCAGCTCCAAAGATGACAAGGTCATTCTCTTCAGGGGAGGTTTTAATTGGAACCTTGAGCGGAGGAACCATATAAAATGAGCTGTATGGTACCCAGATAAGTTCAGTATTGGTGGGGAGTTGAGGGACTTGCTTCACATCTGGTGGAATCTCCATCCCCACTCCATCTTCGGCTTTGTGGAACTGGAGTGGCAGCATCCAGAAGTGACCACCTCTACATGGAGTTCATAAATGTCCTGCGTTCCAACGGCCTCTGTGCAGTAAGTGCCATTCATCAGTCACAATCTGGTGTGGGCAGAGCTCATGCCATTTTGCACCAGAGCAAGGTCAATGCACTGGCACTTTAACAATCTAGAGGTCAAGTAATTCTCGGGCTCATTCTGTCACTTCTGGATGTTATGGTAAGATGTGGTCTTTTGACAGTAGTACATATGGAGGTCCTGAAGGAAAAAAAAAGTCAGAAATCCAGAATCAAGGAATTGGAGAAAGGGGTGCTTGACTCAGAGTCATGTCTCAGTCAGCCAGATGACAATCCAGCCTTGCATGGCGATCGAAGGCAAGGGCATGCTCCAAGACCTGCATCTCGCCAGGCGCGCATATGAGGTTATGGATCTGGTTGCTTGAAGATCCAGACCACAGTTCTCCCTTCTTCTACTCACTGGAGAAAAGCCTAGGGTCTTCCAGGAGCACTTCATGCAGTTGGCCAATGACGAATCCCACATCTTAGATTCAGAGGCACTAGAGCTCAAGTAAGGCTCTTCAATTCAGCTTTCTTCTCTCTGGGATCCATCCGGCAAGGAAACTCAAAACGTTCTGTGGGAGGATCTGCTGTAAGCGAGCCCAGAGGCTTCTGAGAGGCTTAATGCATTCTGATTCTGGAGGAGCTGACTGCTGTCCTTGACTGGCTCTCCAACACCAAGTCCCCAGGGCTGCATGTTCTGGGACTTGGGTAAAATGTATCACGATCAGAGAGATGCCCCTTTCTAGGTGCAGAACCATCATTACTCTGATGCCCAAGAAGGGGGTATCTCCATTTGTTGAAGAACTGACATCTGATCTCTCCCTTCACAGATGACAAGGTCTTTGCCAGGTACTTTCTTCAAGCCTTGGCACAATGCTGGGATCACATGATTAGATTAGATTAAATTCCTTACAGTGTGGAAACAGGTCCCTCGGCCCAACAAGTCCATACCGCCCTTTGGAGCATCCCACCCAGACCCATCCCCCTAAACACTACCGGCAATTTAGCATGGCCAATCCACCTAGCCTGCACATCTCTGGACTATAGGAGGAAACCAGAGCACCCGGAGGAAACCCATGCAGACACAGGGAGAATGTGCAAACTCCGCACAGACAGTTGCCGGAGGCTGGAATCGAACTCGGGTCCCTGGTGCTGTGAGGCTGCAGTGCTAACCACTGAGCCGCCCCAGATTCAGCCAGACCCAGGCCAGAGCTTTCATGATAACATCCACATGGTTTGGGACGTGGTCAAAGACAGCTGGTTTGTCAAGCGTCTTTCTCTCCCTTGATCAGGGAAAGGCATTCATCAAGGTGGATCACAACTATCTGTCCAGGATTTAACACGCTTTGGGGTTCAGGATGCATTTTCTTTTGTTGCTTTGGAGACAAATTCTGTACACTGCTGCATAATATCTAGGGAAGGTTAATGGGTCCGCGAGCTTCTGGCCAGTCGTATTCTCTCTGGCGGATTCATTCCCTTGCCTCTTGCAGAAACCACAGTCATATCTGGTTCTGCACAAGTTAGAGAAGGGGTTGGTCCTTTTGTGAGAATCAATGAGAGTAAACAGAATCAAAGCCATACAGCACGGAAACAGACTCTTCAGTCCAACCAGTCGAGGCTGAACATAGTCCCAAACTGAACTAGCCCCAACCCATGTCCCTCCAAACCTTTCCTATTTCTGTATTTATCCAAATGTCTTTTAAACATAATTGTACCTGCATCCACTTGCTAAGGAAGTTCATTCCAGACATGAACCACCCTCATGTAAAAAAAATTGCCTCTTATGTCAGTTTCAAATCTCTCTCCGCTCACCTTACAGATGTGCCACCTAGTCTTGAAATTCCCCCATCCTAGTTATCTTTGCCCCTATCATTAACTCTATTTATCTCATTATTTTATACATGTTTATCAGGCCACTAGTCAAACTCCTACGCCCCAGTGAAAGAGTCCCAGCCAATCCAGCCTTTTTTTAAAACGCAAACCTTCCATAGCTGGCAACATCCTGCTGAATCTCTTCGGTTTTCTGTCAGGTGTGCAGCCTCAATTAAGACATGTAGTTCCCGTTCACGAGCGGTCCTACCCTCAGATCTTCTTCTAGGAATTGGGTCTTTTGCTTGGGCCTGATCAAAGTCTGGGACATTACTGGCTTGCTTCACAGCACTCTCCCTGCAGGAGTGGCTTTCATAAAGGAGCCACTGCCCACGAACAGGTTCCTATATCAGCATGTTTCTGCTGGTGGATGGAGGGGAGGTCTCAGAATGCTGGGCTGACGGAGTCAGAAACCGGTTGATGACAGAGGAAAGGGTGGGATGACAAGTGCAGCTGGCGGAGATGGTACCAGTCAAAGTTCAGTTCACGACTTGAGCCATCAATAGACTGGTGGATGAGGTATTCATTCCTGATGCCTCAGACATGCAGCTGGCTTCCAGACAAACTGACCCAACTGTCTGGAACTCAACATTAGCCCTATGCAACAGACTCTCCTCAAGGATGCACACTCCACAGTCCGAGTCATCTCAGGAAATCCTCTCCATGCCCCTTTGAGCAGTATGGAGGCATTTCATGTATGGGCAACTACTGCACATTCTCCAGTTGCCCAGCTTCACCCAATGCAAAGTACATTTAGGTGTGATATTTTGCCTTCTGATGGCAGAAAACAAAAAAAAAAAAAAAAAAAAAAAACGCCAGTGGAGGGCCCTCTACAAATGGGTTTACCCCTTTTTCATCAGGAATCTGGGTTGGAGAGTGCTGCATGTGGCAGTCCTGCGAAATCATGGATTGAGTAAGTTCATAAGTTCAGTGGGTGCCAGGCCACATGTAGTTATTGTAGCCTGAAGGAAATGGTTTTTCACGTATATGTCGAATGTTTCTGTTTGCAGTCTCTCTTAGTATTTTTTGAAGGAGCTGCTCCTTAAATTTTGGTTGCACTTCAGTCCCACACTCCTGATCAATGGACACGCAGTGCAGCGAAGAGCAGAAAACTGTTCTTGTGGGTCTGTTCGTGGACCTGGAAAAGTGGCCATCAACAGATCCAGGTAGTGGGACACTGAGGGACTCATCATTCCTGACTGTCTATCGCTCTTTCATGGTTATGTCTGCATTTGGGCGTCGCAAGAGTGCAAGCAAGAGAGAGAGAGAGACAGACAGACAGACAGTTCACAATACTCACAGACACAGTAGCTGCCTTTAGAGTCTGGTGGGCACTGTAGAGGCTGGAGTGTATCACCAGCCCAGACAATATTATTTTAATTTAGTAAGTTTCTGTTTAATTACACAAGTTTTCTTTCAAATGTAAATGGGACATTGAGCATAGAACATAGAACAATACAGCACAGAGCAGGCCTTTTGGTCCTCGATGTTGCACCAATCTGTGAACTAATCTAAGCCCCTCCCCCTACACTATCCCATCATCATCCATATGCTTATCCAAGGACTGTTTAAATGCCCCTAATGGGGCTGAGTTAACTACATTGGCAGGCAGGGCGTTCCACGCCCTTACCACTCTCCGAGTAAAGAACCTGCCTTTGACATCCATCTTAAATCTATCACCCCTCAATTTGTAGCTATGCCCCCTTGTACAAGCTGAAGTCATCATCCTTGGAAAAAGACTCTCACTGTCCACCCTATCTAATCCTCTGATCATCTTGTATGTCTCTATTAAATCCCCTCTTAGCCTCCTTCTCTCCAATGAGAACAGACCCAAGTCCCTCAGCCTTTCTTCATACGGCCTGCACTCTAGACCAGGCAACATCCTGGTAAAATCACCTCTGCACCTTTTCCAATGCTTCCACATCCTTCCTATAATGGGGTGACTAGAACTGCACGTAATATTCCAAACGAGGCCACACTAGCGTTTTGTACAGTTGCAGCATGACATCATGGCTCTGGAACTCAATCCCTCTACCTATAAAACCTATCACAGCGTAAGCCTTCTTAACAGCACTATCACCCTGGGTGGCAACTTTCAGGGATCTATGTACATGGACACCAAGATCCCTCTGCACATGCACACTACCAAGAATCTTTCCATTGACCCTGTATTCTGCCTTTCTATTATTCCTCCCAAAGTGAATCACCTCATATTTTTCCGCATTGAATGCCATTTGCAACCTTTCAGCCCAATTCTGCAGGTTGTCCAAGTCTCCCTGCAACCTGCAACATTCTTCCACGCTGTCCATCACTCCACCGACTTTAGTGTCATCTGCAAACTTACTAACCCATCCACCTATGCCTGTGTCCAAGTCATTTGGAACCACTGCTGTTTGTCATTTTTATAGAACAGATCCTTGAGGCACACCACCAGTGGCCTAACTCCAGGCTGAATATTTTCCAGCAGCCACCACTGGTTGCCTTCTTACAGAAAGCCAGTTTCTAATCCAAACTGCTAAATCTCCCTCAATCCCGTGCCTCTGTATTTTCTCCAATAGCCTACCATGTGGAACCCTATCAAAGGCTTTACTGAATTTGTGGTTAATTTGTGGTTTATTTTGATACAGTGCCCCAGCAGGGATTATTTCATTATTATTTGACTTCCTGTTTTAAAGAGTCAGGGAAGCTTTATTCTGTATCCAACGCCACATTGTACCTGTCTTGTGAGTATTTGATAGGGATAGTGTTGGTGGAGCTTTACTTTCAGTTCAAAGACAGTTTTACTTTTTAAAGGGAGTAGAGAGATCATTACTCTGCATCTCACCCTGTGCTACACCGGTCCTGAGACTGTTTGATACAGTGTTGTGGGACAGTTATTTTCTGTTTGAAAGCATCAAAAAAATTAGCTTTACTCTGTCTAATCCTATGAATCACACACAGAATCACACAATCAGACACATCAGTCCAACTCATCCATGCCAACCAGGTTTCCCAAACTAAATGAATCCTATTTTGCCTGCATTTGGCCTGTCCTCCAAACTTTTCCAATTCGTGTACTTATCAAAATGTCTTTTAAAATGTTGTAATTGTGCCCACATTCGCCAAATTCTCAGGAAGTTCATTCCACATGCAAATCACCCATCTTAAAAAAAAAAATTTACCCCTTGTCTTTTTTTAAAATCTCATTCCTCTCAACTTAAATCTGTTCCCTAGTCTTGATATTCCCCATCTGGGGAAAAGACAATCACCATTAACTCGAACAAAACCCCTCGTTATTTTACATAATTCCAACAGGTTGCCTCAACTTCTGTAGTCTAGTGGAAAAAATGTCCCAGCCTATTTGGCCTTTCTCTAACTCAAACCTGGCAAATCTCTTCTGAACCCTCTCCATCTTGATAATATCATTGCTATAACTGGGCAACCAAAAGTGGACGTAGTATTCCAGAAGAAGCCTCACAAATGTTCTGTACAACTTTAGCGAAATTCCCCAGCACCAATGCTTAAAAGGACTGAGCAATGAAAGCAAGCAAGCCAAACTGTTCAGAATTTCTGCTCAATCCATGGCAGATGGGCACCTGCTGGAGGGGCTCTGGTACTCCACATGGAGCATCTTCTCTACCTGGGAGTCCATCTTTGCCCTGCTGAGAAGTGTTGGCCAGCAAAATTGGCAAGTGTTGGAAATCAAGGTGAGTACTCACCTAGGCTGCTGGACAAGACAACTGAGCAATCAATGGAGACAAAGTTGAGACGTTTACTTCACGCTGAAAAGAGTGGAAGAAGCTCTAACTTCAGAGTGAAAGAGTAGTGGAGCTTTATGTTCTAATTACTTTTAGCTTAAAAGAGTAGATATAGCTTTACCCCAATGTTGTCGTAGATCATAGAAGATCATGGAATCCTTACAGCATGGAAACAGGCCATTTGGCTCAGAGTCCACACCGACCCTCTGAAGAGCATCCCACCCAGACCGACCTTTTATCCTATCCCTGCATTTCCCACCCTAAACACTATCGGCAATTTAGCATGGCTAAGCCGCCTCACCTAGACATCTTGACTGTGGGAGGAAAACCACACTGACACAGACAGTACATGCAAACTCCACACGACAGTCACCTGAGGCTAGAATTGAACCTGGGTCCCTGACGCTGTGAGGCAACAGTGCTGAACACTGAGCCACCATGCTGCCCTGCGAATGTCTAAGTCAGACAGCACAGAAGAAGCATTACTCTAAGTCTAACCCTGTGCAGTCCCTGTCCTGGGACCGTATGATGGGACAAATGTAGCAGAAACATTACTTCCAGATTTAAAGAGCATGGAAAGCTTTAATTTCTGTTCAAAGCATAGAAGATGCTTTACTTTCGGTTTAAAGGAGTAAAGAAAGCTTTACTTTTTGTCTAACCCCACACAGTCCCTGTCCTGAGAGGCTTTGTTGGTGACAGTGCAGAAGGAGGATTTACTTTCAGCTTAAAAAGAGCAGGTAGCTTTACTGACTATCTAATTCCATGCTTTGTGTGTGTTTGGAGTATTTGGCAGGGACAATGCCAAAAGGATTTACTTTCAGTTTAAAAGAGCAGAATGAAATTTACTCTGTTGTCAACCCTATATTGTACCTGTTTGGAAGTGTTTAATAGGGACAGGGTTGATACTTTCAGTTTAAAAGATTAGCAGGAGCTTTACTCTGTATCTAACAACGTGTGGTCCCTCTCCTGGGAGTGTAGCCGAAGTATTTTATTAGTCTTGTCAACATTAATTCACTTCCATAATGTTGAAAGTCCAGTAATTTTGTAGATGTTTCCATTATTTGGAGTCTAAACTAAAACACCAAATGGAAAAACACTCAAAGTTCTGAGAAAAATTTGTACCTTTAATGAGTTCAGGATACTGTGCCCTTTTTCAGTCTCTACATAGCAGTTATCACTCTCCATTTTTTTTATTTTGACACATCCTTTATGAAAGGTGCTAATGTCCAGGTCTGCAAACAGAAATATGAAGTTTAAAAATGAATTTTAAAAAAGAAAAATCAGTCAAGAGACAACATAAAATCATCTGCTTACATATCTTAAAATACACAGTACATTTGCAATTATATTCCCATTGCTTTAAAAATGCATTGTATGTAAAATGGGAATGTTTAGTTGAACAAGCTTCTCTATAGTACTAATAGAACAAAAAACCTCATCTGGGCCCAGAAGAGCTTAGGGTGAATTGGAATGAGGAAAGATGATAATTTGGAAGAAGATTTACAACTTCCCTGTCATCAACTTTATCAACCTCTTACCATTAAAAGGGGATATATAGTTCAGAGAACTGTGGATGGATTAGTGATTTGAAAATGGTTGTTTTATACATAAAGATTGAGACTGTATTCATTACAGTTTAGAAGAAAGCAAGGTTTGTCTTATTGAAATAAGATTCTGAGGGGACTTCTCAGAGGTGCAGGGAAGAGGTTTCCTTTCAGGGAATCTGTCTAGAACTGGGGACAATTTCAAAAGGAGGGGCCTCTCAAGACGAATGAGAAGGAATTTCTTCTCTTGATGGGTCATAAGTCTTTGTAATTGTCTTCCACAGGGAGCAGGGGAGGCAGGCTCATTGAATATATTCAAATCCAAGTTAGATAACTCTTTGATGCATCAAAAAAATTTACAGATTATGGGAACAGATAGGAAATTGGGGTTAACACCATAAATTGGTCATAAGCCATAAATGGTGTTGTAGGGTCAAAGGGACCAAGTGGTTTACTCCTACTCATAATTTATGGCCTTACAACATTAAACTATTTTCATATGAGAGATAATTTTGCCTAAGTATACCTTGAAGGACGTAGTAAGTCAATCAAAACTCTAATTCCACAGACAAATTAAAAGTTGCATAACAACTACTTTTTACCTATCCTTACAAGCCACCCATATAAACTATCTTATTTCACACAAACTTCTAAGGACATAAATAAACACACACAAAAACAACAAACAAAAATTGACAAAAGACTTTTTCCTCCTCCTCATAGATGCAACTGCTGTGTCATCTGGGTCTTGTCACAGACAGCTGTGGGGCAGAGTTCTTGTGAATATTTAAGGCTAAGATAGATTCTTGATCAAAAAAAAAAAAAAAAAAAAAAATCGGGGAATCAAGGGTTATGGGGAAAGAGCAGGAAAGCGGACGTGAGGAATACTGGATCTGCTATAAATATATTGAAAGACGGATCATGTTTGATGGGCCAAACAGCCTGCTCCTGTTCCTATTTCGTAACGATCTAAGCCTGATCACATGCTCAAAACTAACTCCAGCAGCTCAAGCACATAAACCTCCCCCCCACCCCCAAAAAATGCTGAAACTCTGAAGCAAAACAGTCAGTAAAGTGATTCTCATAAATGAGTCTAATGCTAAAGCATTCGTCCCCTGCTGAACTAAGCGTGTGTATGTTGCATGCACTCTACATAAAACAGCAGTAAGTATTTAATTAACTTGGGATCCCCTTAGAATGGGTACTGACAGTGCAACATGTAGATAATTTCCCATTATTTCCATGGCCTTTTTATATTGGTTCCAAAATATCCATGGTAACTTCCAAAAGCCACTAAAAACGACGACAGGTACACCACTGTTTTAAACACATGGAAACAATTAGCAGATTTACAGAAGCAGCAAAGGAAACATGCCCGGATCCAAATTGTTTTTATGCTCCGGGCATCACGATCTCTTTTGGATCTCAAACTACTAGGGTTTCGCTGAAAAGACTGGCACCCTTCAAAACAAAAACGGGGATAACACGATGTGAGATAATAAAATGTGAGGCTGGATGAACACAGCAGGCCCAGCAGCATCTCAGGAGCACAAAAGCTGACGTTTCGGGCCTAGACCCTTCATCAGAGAGGGGGATGGGGTGAGGGTTCTGGAATAAATAGGGAGAGATGGGGAGGCAGACCGAAGATGGAGAGGAAACAAGATAGGTGGAGAGGAGAGTATAGGTGGGGAGGTAAGGAGGGGATAGTCAGTCCAGGGAAGACGGACAGGTCAAGGAGGTGGGATGAGGTTAGTAGGTAGGAAATGGAGGTGCGGCTTGGGGTGGGAGGAAGGGATGGGTGAGAGGAAGAACAGGTTAGGGAGGCAGAGACAGGCTGGGCTGGTTTTGGGATGCACTGGGTGGAGGGGAAGAGCTGGGCTGGTTGTGTGGTGCAGTGGGGGGAGGAGACGAACTGGGCTGGTTTTGGGATGCGGTGGGGGAAAGGGGAGATTTTGAAGCTGGTGAAGTCCACATTGATGCC
Organism: Stegostoma tigrinum; assembly: GCF_030684315.1. NCBI lineage: Eukaryota > Metazoa > Chordata > Chondrichthyes > Orectolobiformes > Stegostomatidae > Stegostoma > Stegostoma tigrinum. The sequence goes on from NC_081378.1 coordinate 24,327,464, forward strand.
ATTGGGCTGCAGGGTTCCCAAGCGGAATATGAGTTGCTGTTCCTGCAACCTTTGGGTGGCATCATTGTGGCACTGCAGGAGGCCCATGATGTACGTCATCTAAAGAATGGGAGGGGGAGTGGAAATGGTTTGCGACTGGGAGGTGCAGTTGCTTATTGCGAACCATTGCTTATTGCAGGAACAGCAACTCATATTCTGCTTGGGAACCCTGCAGCCCAATGGCATCAATGTGGACTTCACCAGCTTCAAAATCTCCGCTTCCCCCGCTGCATCCCAAAACCAGCCCAGTTCGTCCCCTCCCCCCACTGCACCACATAACCAGCCCAGCTTTTCCCCTCCACCCACTGCATCCCAAAACCAGTCCAACCTGTCTCTGCCTCCCTAACCTGTTCTTCCTCTCACCCATCCCTTCCTCCCACCCCAAGCTGCACCTCCATCTCCTCCCTACTAACCTCATCCCACCTCCTTGACCTGTCCGTCTTCCCTGGACTGACCTATCCCCTCCCTACCTCCCCACTTATACTCTCCTCTCCACCTATCTTCTTTTCTCTCCATCTTCGGTCCGCCTCCCCCTCTCTCCCTATTTATTCCAGAACCCTCACCCCATCCCCCTCTCTGATGAAGGGTCTAGGCCCGAAACGTCAGCTTTTGTGCTCCTGAGATGCTGCTGGGCCTGCTGTGTTCATCCAGCCTCACATTTTATTATCTTGGATTCTCCAGCATCTGCAGTTCCCATTATCACTAACACGATGTGAGGCTGGATGAACACAGCAGGCCAAGCAGCATCAGGGGAGCAGGAAAGCTTGACGTTTCGGGTCGGGACCCTTCTTCTTTCAAGCTTTCCAGCTCCTTTGATGCTGCTTGGCCTGCTGTGTTCATCCAGCCTCACAGCGTGTTATTTCAGATTCTCCAGCATCGGCAGTTCCTACTACCTCCAAAACGAAAACAGGGTTCAGTTTCACAAAATGCACTTACCAAACTTTACCGGAGTGACCAAATCGATGCGAGTATCGCCGCTGATTTTTTCAGAAGTCACCACCATCTGTTTCAGAGCCTTGTCGTACTTCACCAGAACATCGTCCATATTCTCCCCTTGGTTTGGGGAAATGAGTTCGACGAAAGCGCGGTCAGCCGACGGGTAGCCGTGCGGGTCCAGCGGCTTCACCGACACATCGCAGGGCAGGCGCACCTTTAAAGAGCCGAAAGGATCTACCAGCAGAGTCCAGCGTTTCAAGGCGCTACCCTTGTGCCGGGAGTCCAGGCAGCGGGTGCCCGACACCGACCTCCAAGGCCGCAGACGGGCAAAAGACGGGCCGCATTCCCTCGGCAAAAGCGCTGACCAGCCTCGGCGGAAAAACAGAGGGAAGGAAGTCATGCCGGAGCCGAAACCAGGGACAGAATACCGGATCCTCCACGGCTCAGGAGAAAACCACAACGCCAACTTTCTGTTGTTATGGGTAGAGGAGAAAGTGCTGTCGGGAGTTGAAGTCCGCGCACGCATCTTTAACCGGACGATTGCGAACTACAATTCCCACAATGCAGTACAAACGGTTGCAGCTGTCCAAGCATTGCAGCGAGCAACGAAGAGCAACTAAGATAATAAAATGTGAGGCTGGATGAACGCAGCAGGTCCAGCAGCATCTCAGGAGCACAAAAGCTGACGTTTCGGGCCTAGACCCTTCATCAGAGAGGGGGAGTGGGAGAGGGAACTGGAATAAATAGGGAGAGAGGGGGAGGCGGACTGAAGATGGAGAGAGAAGAAGATGGGTGGAGAGGAGAGTATAGGTGGGGAGGTAGGGAGGGGATTCGTCAGTCCAGGGAAGACGGACAGGTCAAGGAGGTGGGATGAGGTTAGTAGGTAGGAGATGGGGGTGCGGCTTGGGTTGGGAGGAAGAACAGGTTAGGGAGGCAGAGACGGGTTGGACTGGTTTTGGGATGCAGTGGGTGGAGGGGAAGAGCTGGGCTGATTGTGTGGTGCAGTGGGGGGAGAGGGCGAACTGGGCTGGTTTAGGGATGCGGTGGGGGAAGGGGAGATTTTGAAGCTGGTGAAGTCCACATTGATACCATTGGGCTGCAGGGTTCCCAAGCGGAATATGAGTTGCTGTTCCTGCAACCTTCGGGTGGCATCATTGTGGCACTGCAGGAGGTCCATGATGGACATGTCGTCTAAAGAATGGGAGGGGGAGTGGAAATGGTTTGCGACTGGGAGGTGCAGTTGTTTGTTGCGAACCGAGCGGAGGTGTTCTGCAAAGCGGTCCCCAAGCCTCCGCTTGGTTTCCCCAATGTAGAGGAAGCCACACCGGGTACAGTGGATGCAGTATACCACATTGGCAGATGTGCAACTGTCTGTCATGCGCACAATAAAACAAAGAACTCAGGACGCCATAGATCTGAAAGAAGAAGTCGCTGGCAAAATTCTCAAGCTGGTAGCAACCGTGTGGAGAAAGCAGAGTTAACTCTCTGGTGAACAGATGCTGTCAGACCTGCTGAATTTCGCTAACAATTTCTGTTTTTGTCGCAGGAATGCACCTGTTCAGATACGTGAATAACACGGCTCTGGAGCAGGTGGGACTTGAACCCGGATCTTCTAATTCAAAAGGAGAAGCTTTACCACTGTACCCCAATTGTTGATGTCATTCAAAGAAATTTTTACAAAATAAGCGATTTTTCGCGAAATGTCTTCTGATGTAGATCTGCCGAAGGGTTCATGCCAAAGGCAGTCCTGCTGTTCATCCAGCTCCACACTTTGTTATCTCTAATTCCCGAAATGTCGCCTTCTCCTTTCCAAGTTATGTTGCCTAGCTTGCTGTGTTTTGACAGCCTCCTATTTGTCTACCTTGGTTCACAACTGGGTTCAGCGGATTTCTTTTGTATAACTTGAAGGACAGTTGGTGAGAGATTTAAGGCTGCACAAATATAAATAAAGGAAATGCGTTCGTAGTATCTAAGTCGTATTAACAATTAGTCTGCATTGCATGAGGGAAATGAGTTTATTGTTGGACTTTGAGATAGTAGGAAATGCAGATGCTGGAGAATCTGAGGTTAACAAGGCATAGAGCTGATGAACACAGCAGGTCAGCCAGCATCAGAGGAGCAGGAAGGCTGACGTTTCGGGTTTGGACCTTTCCTGCTCCTCTGATGCTGCCTGACCTGCCGTGTTCATCCATCTCGACGCCTTGTTATCTCTTATTGTTGGGCCTTTCCGGGTTTCCGGGATTTATTTTAGTAGCTTTGCTATTGGTCCAGATGAATCCCATGTTGCCCAATGGCTGGGTGCGAACTAACTGTGTGTATGGTTGCTATGGAGATGACGCTTGTTGACCACAAACTGGAAGAGGATCCCGGAGAGTGTCAGCAGCTCCTCAGGTACATCTCAAAGGCGAGGGCTTCAAATCTAGACGGCGCAGAACAGAAAAACAAAAATACCAGAAAGGCACCGATTACAGCTTTAATCCACAAACTCTAGTGTTGATGTTCTGACCCACACCATCACCAAGTGTGCACCCGCCCCATGTGGACTGACCACTCCTATCCCACTCACGGCCTTGTCTACACTGACCATCCCCTGGCCTATGTGCACTGACCACCCCACGTCCTGTGTAAACTGACAACCTCCGCGCTCTGTGCAATGTCCGCACCGCCGACCTGTGTGCACTGACCACTTCCCCTGCCCTGTGTTCACTGACCACCTCTGCCCTTGCCATGTCTGCATCAACCCCCAATATGTATTCTGACCACACCTACCCCCCCTCAAAGCCCAGTCTATATTGACACCCCTCCCCTGCCATGTGTGTACTGATCTCCTCCTGCCCTGTCTGCAATGACCTCTCCCCTGCCATGTATGCACTGACGTCTTCCCTGCCCTGTGTGCATTGATCACCTTCCCTTGCCCTGTGTATAATTACCACAGTACCCTGGCACATTGAACCACCATCCTATCCCGACCCTTTGCTCACTCACCTCCTTTATGGAATCAAGAGGTGAATTACCCAATGCAGATTTCTAAGCTCAGAAGCAGAAGTTGCAGGAAAAGCTGAGTTGGTCTGGCAGTGTCTGTTAAGAAAAATCAGTTAACTTTTGGGTCTGGTGGCCCTTCTTCAGAACAGACCCAAAATGTTAACTCTGACTCTTAGAACATAGAACAATACAGCGCAGAACAGTCCCTTTGGCCCTTGATGTTGCGCCGACCTGTGAACTAATCTAAGCCCCTCCCACTACACTATCCCATCATCATCCATATGCTTATCCAAGGACTGTTTAAATGCCCCCTTTTACTTCATAGATGCTACCAGAACCACTGGGCTTTTCCATTAACTTCTGTGTTGTTTTTTCCTGATTTACAGCATCCACAGTTCTTTCAGTTTTTGTTTGCAGTGTTCTAAGCCTTGGACTTGCTGTTGTAGCCACAGTACTAACATAGCTAGCCTAGTTCAATTTCTGGTCAATAGTGATCTCCAAGATGTTGTTTGTGGTTTTCAGTGATGCTAAGGGTGGCACAGTGGCTCAGCGGTTAGCACTGCAGCCTCATAGCACCAGGGACCCAGGTTCGATTCCAGCCTCGGGTGATTGTATGTGTGGAGTTTGCACATTCTCCCCATGTCTGCGTGGGTTTCCTCTGGGTGCTCCAGTTTCCTCCCACAGTCCAAAGATGTGTAGGCTAGGTGGATTGGCCATGCAAAATGGCCCGTAGTGTTCAGGGGTGTGTGGGTTATAGGGGGATGGGTCTGGGTGGGATGCTTCAAGGGGCGGTGTGAACTTGTTTGACTGAAGGGCCTGTTTCCTCACCGGAGGGAATCCAATGCTATTAAATGTCAAGGGCGGATGGTTGAATTCTCTTACTGGAGATGTAATACTGGGCAAAAATATAACTTGCCTCTTATCAGCCCAAAACTGGATGTTGCTCAGGTTTTGCTGCTTTTGAATGTACATGGACATATTCAATAGTTGAAGAGTTGCGAATGTTGTTGAACATTATGCAATTGTCAATAAACATCTCCAGCTGAAGATGACTGAGGCAAGAACACTACCTTAGGCAACTCCAGCAGTGATGTCATGTGGTTGAGATGGTTTGACCTCCAAGAACCACAGCTATCTTCCTTCGTGCTTGAATATGACTTCAACCAATGTAGATTCAACCCCTTAGTTCCCATTGACTCTAGTTTGCCAGGGCTTATTGATGCATAATCAGTCAAATACTGCATTGATGTTGGCAGTCTCAACTCACCTCTGGAGTTCTGTTATTTTGCCCATGTTTGGACCAAGGCTGTAACGATTCAGGAGTTGAGTCAACCATTGTTCACAGTAGGAGCTGGCAGGATTGCACAGTTTAGATCTAATCTATTGGTTGTAGGTTTACTTCGTTTTGTCTATTAAAAACAGCTTCCATGAAGTGGTCCTGTAATTATGATTTTTAAGTGGCCTGCAAGTGAATTGAGGAGGTGTTATGATAGTCATGAAGAGTTGGGAAATGTCAGATGCCAATATCCATTGACAAGGAAGAGCATGAATCTAGTGCTTATGGATCAAAAAATGTGGAGCTGGTAAAGCACAGCAGGTTAGACAGTATCCAAGGAGCAGGAGAGTCAATGTTTCGGTTCAAAACCCTTTGTCAGGCATGAAACATTGACTCTGCTGCTCCTCAGATGCTGTCTGATCTGCTGTACTTTCCAGCTCCACGTTTATTGACTCTAGCTTCCATCATCTGTAATCCTTGCTATATCCTAGTGCCTATGTCCTGAGGTGTTGTTTACTGCTGAGCAACATAGAGGCTGCTAACAGCCAACTGTGAACTGAAGTCATCACGAACCCATTCCAACCAATGTCAAGGTTTTTTGATGTATAGCCTCTTGGTCACGTATGGGTAAAATAGGAAGCTGAATGTTAATGAGGCTTAAGTGGCCATTAATAAGGTGTTTAACAAGCTGCAATCCCCCTTAACTAGCCACTCGCTATCTCCTAGCAAGAAATTTGCCTCCCCAATTGTAAAAAGCATAAAAGATGCTGCGACATGCTCCTGATGCTGATTGCTGGATTTCTCATCTCCTTTGCAATGAATTTTTGCTATTGGCCAGACTTCTGTAACATTCTGCCCTTAATGTTTTTTTTTGTATCCATTTTACCTCACTGTTGCCAGCACAGTGATGGTTATCCTTCAATTTAATAGATGGTCGGATGCTCAGGTCTTTTCTTGTAGAACTGATTTCTTTTAAGTTTTGTGGAATGTTCTGTCTTTTCCTTTCATGAAGAAAGAGAGAAGTGAGGGAGAGAGGATGCAGTATGTTCTCACTCTCTGCTGCTCTTGGCACATAGAGCTTTAGCTTAACCAGACTACTGGTCCCAGACAGAATTTTAAGTCAAAAACTTTTGGTGCCTCTCAACAACCACTTCTTTTCGATTTCCGAAAGAAACATTGTATGGCACAGCTCATTGTGCAACACTTGTTTACATTGCAAAACTTTTCTGTTTTGTTTTATTAAAGTAACCCAACTTCCGTCTGAGTTTCTGGTCCAAGAAAAGGTGGCCTCTTACAACTGATCCTTGTGGCTATTAGGCCAGTGTCAGGTGCACAGGTATGGATCACTTGCACTTTCACTGGCACAATGTGAAGGAACTTTCTCTCCCATAGGGTCTGAATGTCTATGATTCTTGAGAGAGTTGTGGAGAATAGATCAGTGAAAGTATTTAATGAGGTGGTAGAGAGATTTTAGAAATATCAGGGAGTTGAGGACTATGATGAGCTGTCATGAAAGAAGAGATGTGGTCCGGGGCAGATCATCCATAACCTTGTTGAATGATGGAGCCGTCTTAAGGAGTCAAAAAGACTACTCCTACCCCATTCTCTTACAGTCTCATGTTCTTGTGGTGATATGATTATCTAATAATAAAAATCTTCAAAAACTATTTTGATGAAAATTAGTCAATGTCACAATTTTCAATACCTAAACTGTTATTTAAATTTGAAGAACATTACACAATAATTCGCAATTTGACTTATTTGGTAAGTGTGTCAGTGACACTTTCATTACATTGCTTTATGAGTCACAATACACTGTTGTAAAAAAATTGCTGTGACTCAATGTTGTTAAATCATGGAAAATAGAGTAAAAGTACAATAAAGTTTGAAAGCTGGTCCATAGTTCCAAACTCACTGTGTAAAGTATTTATTGGATCACAAAAGGGCCAGAATGAAAAGGTCTGAAAGCTGGTGATTCAAGCAGAGACTACCTCAAGATCTAAAACAAACCATGTTCAATTTTATTCAGTTCTGATCTGGACTTCTGTGCTTCCAGGCGTTTAGTTCTGATAATACTGGCCAATTATCACTCAACAAATACAATCCAATTTTGTCCTCAATACTGCCAAAACCTTCTGCTCCTTAACAAATGTAAAATCTTGGGTTAATAAAATGTGAGGCTGGATGAACACAGCAGGCCCAGCAGCATCCCTGGGCCTGCTGTGTTCATCCGGCCTCACATTTTATTATCTTGGATTCTCCAGCATCTGCAGTTCCCATTATCACTAAAATCTTGGGTTCATGTTTTGCTCTCAAATACTGCCCACAATTCACAAGAATTCATCAGCCCCAATCCTCTTGAATCTTTCAATCTGTTTCCCCAATTTACCAGTTTTCCTACTCCTATGTGTTATGTGCTGCTTCTCTGAGATACAAGCATCAGATACTTTGATTCCCAAGACTTGCAGATGGTAAGACCATTTCTGTTACTCCTGAATCCCAACATTAACCCACCATTAAGCCTTCAGGCTACCAGGCTTCCTTATCCAGCTCTTGAACATCACCTTTCTTTCATTTACTCATGGGATGTTGAAGCAACTGGCTGGGCCAACATTTAATGATGAGATTTAACTTCCCATGAGAAGGCGTTAATGAACTGCATTCTTGAACTGCTGCAGCCCATGTGGTATAGGTAGATCCACAATGTCATTTGAGTGGCAATGCCAGGATTTTGAATCAGGGACACTGGTACACTGGTATGACAGAATTGCTAGTCCTCATTTGCCATACTTCTGTAAAGCCCTTGCTTTCATCTTAACATTGTTAGTATTTGTGGAAATGCCTGCAGCCAACATCTTGCTCTGTTTTTGGTTGACATTTATGCACCTTCTTGTAACTAGATCTGCCTTTAACCCATTTTCCATGTACAGACCCCTGCTTCATTGCGCTCATTTGCCCCAGCTTCATTATACATTTCTTTGTCATTGTGAATCATCTTGAATATTTTATCAGCAAATCCCTGAATAATGTAACAACAACAATAGGAATCCACTCTCTTCTGATGTTATTTATCGCCTTATAATTGCATTACTGTAAAAATTCTGTGCTACTGTAGAATCCCACCAGGTGGCAGTATGTTCTCAGTGGGATAAATGTGAAGTAAAATCACCAGAGTCCGACTGGACTGTGTATTTCTGAAGGCAGTGGGGCTGATGAGCCAACTATCATGCTCGGAGGCAGGGCCCTTAAGCCTGCCTGGGATACTGGCATTGACCTACCACCAATCCCCGCTACAGTAGCCATCACTTTTCTGCTAATTAGGAGAACTACTAGAAAATTCCAGCCAGCTCCTGTTAACAGCCTTTAATATGCCTTTAATTGGGTTGGCAACCCACTACATATGGACGAGTTGTCCTGCCACACCTCCGTTCAGCCTCCAGGAAAGTGACTCGGGTATGGATGAGGCCAGGTAACTGATAAGAACCCTGACGTTGCAGAATTGATTTCCAATTACCCTTTATTCCCCACCCCAGCAAGCTTACAAGTCAAATTCCTATTGTACTGGGTCTCATCTGCCAGCTTCTGACATGAGAATGCCATCATATATGATGCTGATTAAGGGCCCAATTTTAACTTGGACAAGTGGATGCACCCATATGCCCTGGTCAATATGTGACCTCCGACCAACGTGTCTACTGCAGATTATCTTGTCATTATCACATTGCTGTTCCTGCAATATTGCTTTGCAAATTTCCTATGTTCCAACAGAGTGCTTTGGGAGGTCCTGAGGTTATAAAAGGTGCTCTGTAAATGTAGTGTTTCATTCTTACTAAACGGCATAAGGACCCGCTGTCCTTACAAAATGAAACTGCATGACATCCCTTGCGCCATCAGTAATGATGTGTTAGTGGGCTGGAAATCTCTACACATCCACCACTATAAGCCTGCGGTACTGGACAGGAAGTGCTTTGAGGTAGCTCATTGTCACTGATCCTCCTCTTTCTATCTTTATTTGCTCTGGGTCCTATCCAGCAAATAGTGTTGGAGGATACTGCAGAAGAGACAATGTTCTTGGATAACAAGATGGTTTACTGCAAAATAGCAATGTACAAGTACAATACTAGGATCCTTGGGAGCAGGTGCATATATATTTGGTCCCTAGGGAGGCTAGAGTAGAACTCCCTGTCTCCATCTACAGACTGTGTATGACATTCGTAAAAGAAATGTTAACCTTTTTTACAAGTAGTAGTTGATGGTTTTTAAAATTTGTTTCAGTGCTTTATTGTCCAAATTTTAATCCTTTCTGCTATTTGGCAAGAAATGGACTTGAGGAGAACTTTTTAAATTTGCTTTCTGTGCCAGCTTCTTGGAGCAAGGACAGAATTTTAACTCCAATTTGGGAGCAAACAAGGTGCAGATGGGGTCAATTGAAAGCTCAAAACTGTGATATCAGATCAGAAACCTGGCATGATCCCACCCACTTCCAAATTTATCCAGGGCACTTTTGTAGGAGGGGAGAGAAATCTCCATGGAGCTGTTGGATAATTAATTTCAATACAAGAATAGGCAATAAATGTGACTTTAACCCAGCATTTTTGTGTTAAGAGCCAGTGCATGGGTTTCTTAAACTGATCCATTGTTCATTGAATCTGACAGTTGTTGTGCTTTTTATGTGAAAGGTTTGTCCTCGCAGCATTTGGTTAAAGATCCAAGTTTCACTGTCACGTTGGTAGTGGATTGCAAGAAAAGGAGTTTATAGAATATCTATGAGATGGCTTTTTGGAGCAGCTCGTGGTGGAGCCCGGGAACAGGCAATACTGGATTTAGAGTTGTACAATGAGGCAGACTTGATAAGGCAGCTTAAGGTAAAGGAATCCTTAGGAGGCAGTGATCATAAGATGATAGAATTTACTCTGCAATTTGAGAGAGAGAAGATAGGATCAGAGGTAACGGTATTACAGTTGAATAAAGGTGACTACAGAAGGTATGAGGGAGGGGCTGGGTAGAATTGACTGGAAGAAGAGCCTAGTGGGAAAGACAGTGGAACAACAATGGCAGGAGTTTCTGGGAGTAATTCAGGAGACACAACAAAAATTCATCCCTAGGAAAAAGAAACATCGTACAGGGATGATGAGGCAACCCTGGCTGACTAAGGAAGACAGGGATAACATAAAAGCAAAAGAGAAAGCATATAATCTGGCAAAGGGCAGTGGAAAACCAGAGGACAGGGAAGCTTACAAAGACCAACAGAGGGCAACAAAAAAAGAAATAAGAAGGGAGAAGATTCAATATGAGGGTAAGTTAGCTGGTAATATAAGTGAAGACTGTAAGTTTCTTTAGATATATAAAGGACAAAAGAGAGGCAAAGGTGGACATTGGACCACTGGAAAATGACGGTGGAGAGATAGTAGTGGGGAACAAGGAAATGGCTGAGGAACTGAATAATCACTTTGTGTCAGTCTTCACAGTGGAAGACTCAGGTAATATCCCAAAAATTCAAGAGAGTCAGGGGACAGAGCTGAGTATCATGGCCATTAACAAGGAAAAGGTGCTAGTAAAACTGATTGGCCCGAAGGTGGACAAATCACCTGGACCAGATGGACTACACCCCAGAGTAAGAAGATAGGTGAAGAGATAGTGGAAGCGTTAGTGGTGATCTTTCAGGAATCACTAGAGTCAGGGGATTCCCAGAGGACAGGAAAATGGCTAACATGACACCCCTGTTTAAAAAGGGAGTAAGGCAAAAGACGGAAAATTACAGGCTGATTAGCCTAACCTCAGCCATGGGTAAGATTTTGGTGTCCATTGTAAAGGATGAGATTGCTGAATATTTGGAAGTCTATAGTAAAATAGGGCAAAGTCAGCACGGTTTCATCAACAGGAGGTTATGCTTTTCTGCTAGAATTCTTTGAGGAAGTAATGAGCAGGGTAGACCAAGGAGAGCCAATGGATGTTATCTGCCTGTTATCTATCTTCAAGAAGGCCTTTGATAAGGTGCCACGCAGGAGGGTGCTGAGTAAGATAAGGGCCCCATGGTGTTAGAGGCAAGGGGTTAGCATGGATATAAGATTGGCTGTCTGGCAGAATGTAGAGAATGTGGATAAAAGGGTGTTTCTCAGGATGGCAGCCAGTGACAAGTGAAGTTCCGCAAGGGTCAGTTCTGGGACCACAATTTTTCACTTTGTACATTAATGATCTAGATGAAGGAACTGTGGGCATTCTGGCTAAGTTTGCAGACAGTACAAAGACAGGTGGAGGGACAAGTAGTATTGAGGAGGTGGTGAGGCTGCAGAAGGATTTGAACAGGTTAGCAGAGTGGTCAAAAGAAATGGTAGATGGAGGACAACTGGGAAAGTGTGAGGTCATGCACTTTGTAAGAAGAATAAAAGTTTCGACTATTTTCTAAATGGGGAGAAAATTCAGAAGTCTGAAGTGCAAAGAGACTTGGGAGTTCTAGTCCAGGATTCTCTCAAGGTAAAGTTGCAGGTTGTGTCAGTAGTCAGGAAGGCAAATACAATGTTGACATTTATTTTGAGAGGACTTGAATATACAAGCAGGGATGTGCTACTGAGGCTTTATAAGGCTCTAGTCAGGCTACATTTGGAGTATTGTGTGCAGTTTTGGGCCCCATATCTCAGGAAGGATGTACTGGCCCTGGAGCAAGTTCAGAGGACGTTCAGAAGAATGGTCCCAGGAATGGAATGCTTAACATATGATGAATGTTTGAGGACTCTGGGACTATACTCATTGGAGTTTAGATGGATGATGGGGGGATATAATTGAAGTTTTCAGAATACTGAATGGCCTGGACAAAGTGGATGTTGGGAAGATGCTTCCATTGGTAGGAGAGTCTGGGACCCAAGAGAACAGCCTTAGAGTAAAGGAAAGACCTTTTAGAATGGAGTTAAGGAGAAACTACTTCAGCTAGAGAGTGGCGAATCTATGGAGTTCACTACCACAGAAGACTGTGCAAGCCAGGTCATTGATTATATTTAAGACTGAGATAGATAGGTTCTTGATTATCAGGGGGATCAAGGGTTACGGGGAGAAAGCAGGGCAATGGGATTGAGGAACGTATCAGCCATGATTGAATGGCAGAGCAGCCTCAGTGGGTCAAATGGCCTAATTTCTGATCCTGTGTCTTAAGGTCTTATGATTCACAGCTGACTTATAACTTTCTGACATAGCAAGAACTGCAGAGTTCTTTCTGAGTTGTGCACTGACCTTGGACTTCACTCACTTTAATCTGATTTTTCCAGTTGTCAACCTTTGCTAAAATATGGGAGCAACTCTTTTTTGGACCTTTGTTAAAGAACAAGACGAGCTGCATCAACAATACTTGGAACGGCAACAATTTCAATTGCATACCAGATGCTTTCTCATCAAATACATAGCTGTTCATAGGACAGATGGGATTGAAACAGTTGTCCAACATGAAGGTTATACTCCCAACCAGGGCCTAAAGAAGTAGAGTCTGCTTTCATGATATCCCTGAGGACCCATACCTCATCAAATTCAGAATTTCATAGAAGGACATTGCCAGCACCTGCAACTTCCTGAAGCAAAGCTGCTTTCACTGTGGACTTAGTAGTATGAATTGCAGTTACTATCAAGTTAGCTGTCACTGTAGATCCATCCATGGCTTTGTGTTCTTTCCCTAAATTTGTGCTTTTTTTTCTCTCATGCAAGGAGAGAAAACAGTGTCATGATCATGAGAAATGAATTGTGCAGAGAGGAGGTTGTTGCACCAATTATGAGATGTCAGATAAATGTCATTATTAGCCGATCAGTTGGGTATGTGAGGATGTGTCTGGAGAATGAGGAATGAATGGAGCTGCAAAGTTTGTTGGCCTGTGGGGTGCTGTACAGGAGAATGCTGGGGAAGTCAGACTGTGGTTGTTAGCAATAATTTATATAATAATTAATATTTAATATTTATATAATACGCCAGGAGATATGAGTGAAGAGGAAAAGAAATCAGAAGATGATATTGACGAAGATGATGAAGAAACCATCACAGCTGTAGCCCCAGCAATAACCCTTCAAGAAGAGGAACCTGCAGATGTGTCTACAAGTCCTGCTTTTCAGTGCCTGGATGAAGTAAGTTCTCGTCTATGTTTACACTATTTAATGTTTCTGTGTGGCTTTAAATATGGAGGATATTTTGCTTGAACTTATCTTGCTCTTAAAATCTTGGGTATTACTTTGATTTTTAATAGTGTAACATAGCGGGATAGCAAATCAGCAACTTATCTCACATCACCTTGTGACTTTTACTCCTTTTGACTGTGGATAAAGATGATTCAGGAAATGGTGAATGGGAAAGAGATAACTGGAGAATAGTCGATGAAGTCAGAATGAAATTGTGGTTGAGACAGGATGATGCAAGTGTATGAATTCTGCAGTTTCAGTTAGCTTGGCGGGAAATAACAGACAAATATTTCCAGTTCCTGGGAACTGGATCAACAAGTGATCTTACTGGCCTTGGAAGAGAATTGGATGATGGTTAAAAATACCAAAAAAGAAAAGCAACCAACTTTCTCTACAATAAACAGTTTTAAGAACAGATGTTGCAACAGCAAGAGTTAAGTTCAAGTTACATAACTCTGCAGACTCCACCAAATAAAACCAAAAACAATTGACCAAGGGCAGTTCAATAAACCTAGTTGCTAGTTCTTCTACCATCCCAGATTTTTACCAATGCTAAAGGAAGGGAGGGAGACAATCTTGTCTTATCCTCTGCTATGGTTAGTTTATTACTCAGAGTTAATGACATTAGTTATAGGACCAAATGGTCCTATGTTATCTAGCGGGGTTGGGGAGGTTAGGTGGGGTTAGCAGTGAAAGGAGGAAAGGTGGAGGCACCATACCAACTTGTTGCAGATGAGAAGAAGTTACTGGAAATTTCAATGTGACTACCTTCTTAACCTTGTCTTCTTTTGTGACTTTTCTACTTCAGTGGTCTTAATCATTGACAAGTCATCAATTAATTTAATCCATCATCCCTACATCACCCCTTCTCAGACATCCTTTTGTTTCTAATGCATTGCACTTTAACATCATTAATTACTTTTCAGTATAAAGACTTGCATAGTTCTTTTCTACACATCATGAACCTATAAACAACAAAAAAGTTAATTTATTTTAATGTATTGGTTGAGGGAGGAATTTGGCGAGAAAACTGGACAAACCAACGGCTCTTGAATGACATATATGTAAATAGAATAGATCACACCATTATCTGCAATTGCTTGCTTTATTATAGATATGCTTGTTTTGTTTAAGAGCTGTACAGAGTTTTACAGAGCTTGTGACAGGCCTCAGTGCTTATGGTAAACATATCATATTGAGAATAGCTTAAAAGCCAAGTGCAGCTTTTTTACATATCTTTCAAAAACAGTATAGAAGAAGGGTCCAGATCCGAAACATCAGCCTTCCTGCTCCTCTGATGCTGCTTGGCCTGCTGTGTTCATCCAGCTCTACACCTTGTTCTTTCAGATTCTCCAGCATCGGCAGTTCCTACTATCGCTAGCACAATGTAGTTATTTTGATTCTTTCATTGGTACCTTTCTAACAATTAAACATATTTACAATTGTTACAACTCTCTGGCCTTAACATTAAATTGCTGAGTAAATTATGCAAAGTAATATGTTAACAGTGGACAAGCATTTTTAATAACAAGGTATTCAGTGCAATCAGTAGAAGAGATATATTTAAAGCTAAAATAATCAATCTGAATACTTTTTAAAATAGCACAGTTAATTGGAAATTTCTATTGTCTGCTCTAATTGAAGTTACGAAATGATTCATCAGTATTACAATAGTTCTCCTGAAGTTAATTCCAGCTAAATTTCTTTTAGATTAATTCTTCATTGAAAATTCTATTTAAGCATATACCTGAAATTCTTCAAAATGGAATTAAAAAGTACATACTTTGTTTCCACCCAACTACTTAAAAAATGAGGGTGTAAAAATTAATTTATCCCCTTTTATAGGCAAAGATTTAGAGCTGTAGGCAGCCTGCACCCCAACTGTCAGGCCTGAGACATGGATGGCCCATTTCAACATTTGGCATGCTGCCAGTACCTATTGACCTTAATTACACTCATTAATAACCATTACAAATATTTTACACCCACATATACACGTCTTCCTTTAACATGTTCTCTGTTGACAAGAACGTATATTTACATTTTATTTAATGTTTTAAGATGCTTTTTAAAGTTATACAAAATCCAATGTTGAATTGTAGAGCAACTACTAAAACTTTGGTTCAAAAGATGTGGTTTTGAGAAGATTTTAAAGTCCAGAAACATGCAGAGACAGTAAGGTTCAAAAAGTACTTCCAAGATAATGGAAGGCATTGCGATCAATTATAGAGAAAAGTGGCAGAAGATGGCATAGGATGCCAGTCAGAAGACTGAAAAGTGTGGGAGAGGCGACAAGGTAAAGGTAGGGCAAAGCAAGGTCTTGGATGGATCTGAAAATGAGTACCAGGACTTAAAATTCAGTATGGACAAATGTAGATCAACAAGGACATTCTGATAGATGATCAAGATTTAGTGTAAAAAAGAATATGAATGGGTGACATTTTAACATGCTGTACTTAATATAAATTAGAGAATAGGAAACTAGCCAGGAGCGACTGAACAACTCAAGAGATGTGAAATATATATAAGATATTTTTAGTACACATGCACTTGAAAGTAAGGCCTTTCTTCAGAGATAGAGTTTGAAGCTCTAGATCAAATAATACACTGATATGTGAACAATCTGAATCACCCTGAGTAAGTAATTGAGGATACAGTTGAAGTTGGTGGAAAAGAAGTAAAGTGAGGTAGGAAACTATGGCTTGATCTTCCTAGTACTTGGCTAGAATAAGCTTTGATGCACAGGTGATTTTATTTCAGAGAAGTATTCTGACGTTATAGAAATAGCTAGAGGCTGTCAGAAATGATAAAGAATAAAGCTGGATGTCACTTTTATTGCAGTTTATGCGGTACAATACAGCTCTTAAAATGATTACACAGTGAAAGCACTCCAATATCATGTTTAAAATAATTCGGCAATTTTTTTTGTTGCTACATACCTATGGCTTAAACGTCTTAGGCCTAATGAGCATTCTTACTGACTTAAAAGGCTGACGATAGCCATTCAGAATTTCATTTGCTGCATTGTGCCAAGTGCCCCAATAAATACCATTTCGTATGCCTTTGTAGGGTTTTTTATAATATTTGCCATTGAGATTAGCTGACATACAAGCATCAAACCACCAACCAGAGCCATAATATGCCCCACAGTTACCCAAAGAATAGTTATCATTATCTTTATCTTTGGTGGTGAAATATTTTTGATCATGGTTGTAATTCTTGTCATTATGCAGTGCATCACCAGCTGTGCCTGAAAACCCATTAACATTCAGGCGATAATAATGATCTTCATCTGCAACGAAGAATTGATCGTATGAGGCATATTCTTTGATGCCGTTCCAGTCTTCTAGTTCAATTCTCAAAATCATTTCCTTGGATTCTGTCAAAAAATGTATTTTGTCATTTCCCAACCAAAATTCTGTTGAGAGATTCCCAAAACCATTTTTGTATTCAGCCCACGTGCGATTAAAATTGACACTACCATCTTTGCGAGACTGCAGTACTGTCCAACCACCATTCTCAGTTTTCATATCACAATAAACTGGAAAACTTTCATTAAAGCGTTGGGCAATTACATAGATGCCGCTTTTCTGCTGTTTGAGTCTGTAATAGCCTGAGCAATCTTCAGGAAATTTTATGGCTGAAAGAAAGGACAGAACTAGGTCATTAACTTTATCTTTTAAATCATACCAGCTGAATTATGACCTATTTATACGTATATATTACAATAATCTTTCACAAAATTAAATACGGCACATATAGAATGGAGAAACCTTCTATTACAAAAGTCATTCTAAACAAGTAAATACCAGGCAGAACTTTAAAAATTCTTAAATAAAATCTTAATTGATGATGATCTGTGCTTTAGCAGTGTTTCAAAATTCTACTTTCCTAACAATGAAATGATTTGGAAATTAATCAAAAATGATTACACAAAAAGGGTCAAAATGCAAATTTTTCTCAGTTCTTTACTCATAATACTATCTTATTCATCTGCACAGTAAATGCTATGTCGACAAACTACTTCCCTATTTTTGTGGTTTTAAGAAAGCCCAGTATTCACAAAAGCATTTCGACAAACAATATAATAAAATGTGAGGCTGGATGAACACAGCAGGCCAAGCAGCATCTCAGGAGCACAAAAGCTGATGTTTCGGGCCTAGACCCTTCTCCAGGGAGACCTGTCTCTCTGATGAAGGGTCTAGGCCCGAAACGTCAGCTTTTGTGCTCCTGAGATGCTGCTTGGCCTGCTGTGTTCATCCAGCCTCACATTTTATTATCTTGGAATTCTCCAGCATCTGCAGTTCCCATTATCTCGACAAACAATACTTGGCTACAGCGAGCGACACACAAGTTATGCACTTACATGACAGGGTAATACAAACTAATTGTGTCTGCAAACAGAGCAAAATTTGCCGACAGTTTTAAAGATAAAGATGGACTCTTCAATAAAAGTAAGATTTCCTGTATATAGGCAAAATCAATAGAAGCAACTTCTGCCATTAAATATAAACAACATGCGTTGGGTGCAATTTGGTATCTGTAGGCCTCAAGATATACTTTAATAGTAAAAGTTTCAGTTCAGAGTTAATCTAAAAAAGAGGCATTTCGTTTGTAAAGAGAGTGGATGTAGGACATGCTTTATAGTAATTTCTAGTAAGCAGACAATCTTGGCAAAATGAAGTGCTTAGGCCTTGATGATGATTTGTTTCTTTTTAAGTATATTTATTTACTGTATTATTTTTCCTGTTGCCTAACATGCCAATAATGCCTGGCAGTTTTGGATAGGAGGTCACAGGGCCAGGTGTAGACTGTGAATGCAACCTCACAGTCCTCCATACTTGTCCATTTGAATCATACCCAGAGTTGAAATCAAGCCCAAAGCTCAGGTTGTCTTTTAGACTTTTCTGATAATATGGCATGCAGCATGGTAACTATCTGCAAGATCACAACATTGCAAAAGTAAGGGGCGTGAAAATTAGGATTTGGGTAAGGGTAATTATTGGGTAAGAAAATTTGTCTCAATGTTTCTCCAGAAGTCCTAATTTTAAATGATATTATTAAAAATAGATAGCTTGGTAATTTACTGTACAAAATGTTTGCATTTATGAATATTCACATTAATTTGCTGTGATGAAAGTCACAAAAAACCCTCAGTTTGCAATGCAACTGACATTAAAATTAAAAACTTAAAGAACTGTGAATGCTGTAAATCGGAAACAAAAACAGAAATTGCTGGAAGAGCTCAGGAGGTCTGGCAGCATCTCTGGAGAGAAATGCTGTAAATCGGAAACAAAAACAGAAATTGCTGGAAGAGCTCAGGAGGTCTGGCAGCATCTCTGGAGAGAAATCAGAGTTAATGCTTTGGGTTGAGTGACCCTTTCCCAGAGGAAAGGTTCTGAGGAAGGGTCACCAGACCTGAAACATTAACTCTGATTTCTCTCCAGAGATGCTGCCAGACCTCCTGAGCTCTTCCAGCAATTTCTGTTTTTGTTTCTGACATTAAAATTAATCAGCTTGATGTAATTTTTAGCTGATGTGAATGCACACATTAGTGAAATATTTAATCTTGTGTCAATTTACAATTTACATATTATTGCAAAATCCAGTTGAATTGAAAATTGAAAATTTGGAAAATCAAATAATATGTATTAATATTTGACAATTTATCAGGTGACAAAGTTTCGTTCATTTTGTAGTATAGATAAGATCCATGAATCAAAGTATTGCATTGTTCAGTTTGTCCATGGAAACGTAATTCTAGAATTTCAAGTTTACATCTACTTATAATGGGGGAGAAAATTAGCATAATATTTAACACTATGACTCCTGGTAGTATTGATAGTTTTGTATACAATATTTCATGCACAGATTAACTTACTGAGTTGACCTTGAGCTTCACAAGTTGTAGAACACTTGTTGTTCAGTGTATTCACTGTATAGTTAATTTTTGAAAGCTCCTTGTTAATGTGGTGCAAAACATTGTCCATATTCAGAATACTGATCCGTTCTAAACGACCCTGAAGCACATTGATTTGATTTTTGGCATTCTTTAATAAACCTGTTAGCTTAGTAATTTTCTCCTCCAACAATGATATTCTATTGGTATCCTTTCTTCCATACTCTATATTTCCAGTAGCTTGCTTATGACTAATAGGCTTTTTCTGTTTTGCTTCCAGCCATCTATTCTTCATCTTATTGACTGTTGCTGTTAGACTTTTCACTTGTTTGACAGTCTGTTTGAGGAGTTTTGTCTCTTTAGGTAGCTGAAAGGTGAGAGGTGGAAGATTGAGCTTGTAATGACAGACTTCATCTTCATCGCATTCTGTGCGCTTCAGCTTGATGGCACAGGCTCCCAATTCGTTTCTTCCTGTGGAATTTGTGAATCTGCTGGTACTGCTGTATTCCACAGGAACTTCAATACAAAGTACTAATCCAACATTCAGGAAAAAGAATGCAACGGCAGTCTTCATTGTATCTGCAAACGTTTCACTAACAGTGAAAGCAAAAACGCTTTAAAGCTATCAATGCCGTACTGTCAGTTCCTCAGCACTGACTTACGGGGAAGTCACTGCGCAAGCTGCTAATGATTTAAATACTGTAGGTGGGTGTTCAGTTGTGATATCTATCTGTCAGTCTTCATTATTGACAGTCACTTAGCCTGCCTACATGAATTGAAAATTACCTCAGTTATAAAACAGTATGTTGGAGCATTTTATATTTTAACAGAATGTAAATACTGTTTTTCTGATTTAAATATGCATACTGCACACTTCTGTTGCAAACAAACATGCCAGAGACTTAACCTGTGGGGCATTTTCGTGGACATTAATAGATAACCAAAATGGTTTTTGCACCATACGTGTGCATTTTTTGGGGAAAACACGAAGGTACTTTTCCTCTTGGTGGAGAGATCAAAGAGCAGTAGTATAGATTTAAAAAGGGGGCAAGAGTTTGAGAGGGGAAATGAAGGTGATGGGAGTCCGGAACTCATTGTCTAAAAGAGCGGTAGAGACAGAAATACTCATAACATTTGTGAAGTATGTAGATGTGCACTTGCGGTGCCAGAGCGTACTAAACTATGGGCCAAGTGCTGGAAAATGAGATTAGAATATAAGGTGCTTATTTTTGAGCAGTGCAGACTTGATTGGCCAAAGACGTTTCTCCGTGCTGCAGATCTCAATGCATCCATGACACACAATACGATGTTGGTAAGGTCATTAATGTATAAATATTGTATCTCAGCTGGAACCATACAAACCAAACAAATGATGTCGTGTTAGCTCTGCCATTTTGAAACTCGACATTCCAGTAAATGCATTCTTGTAAATACTCACAATTAAACTTGTAAGCAGATACAGGAAGAATCACCCCACCTGTGATAGTCAATGGGATCTTCAGACATTTAGAAGCTCATTGCTGTTCCACCTCTCTGGCTGCTGGTTTAATTCTTCAAATGAAGCACTGATTTGGTTGGTAGATTTTAAAAGAGAATAGAGAAATTTGAATTTATACAGTGCTTTTCATCACAAGGCCATCTGGAGTGCTTCATAACATTTAAAATACTTCTAAGGTTTAATAACTTTGAAAATGTAGGCTATGTGGCAGTCAGCTTCTCAAGACAGCAATCTAATAACAACCAACTAAACTGTTTCTAGTCTGTTGGTTGAGAAATATGCATTGGCCAGGTGATTGAATGAATCCAGTGCTGTTCTTCAGAATAGTGCTATGGGTTCTTTTGCGTATATTGATGAGGCCTCGGGAGAACACAGCTTCATGCCTCATTCAAAAAGCAAAAAAATCTGATAGTGCATGCTTCCTTAATGCTGCATGAAGTGCCAACCTAGACATTTGCATTTAGGTCTTGGCTTAAGAGCAGAGACAGGAACAGGAACAGGCCATTCAGCTATCTAGCCTGTGCCACCATTCAATTAGATCATGGCTGGTCATCCACCACTTCCTTGCCTTCTTATCTCCTTTTCCCTTCATCTCAGCAGTCTGCAGAGATCTGTCAATTTCTATCTTGAACATACTCAATGATTGAACTTCCATGAACCTCTGAGGCAGAGAATTCCAAACTTTTGTCACACTGAGTAAAGAAATTCCTCTTCATTTAAGTTTTTGAACTCATAACATTCTAACTCAGGCATGCTCTGTCATTCATTCACAGCATGAGAGCGCCACTGGCCAGGTCAGAATTTATTGCCCATATATCCAGCAAGTATACCAACTAAGCCACCTGTTATTGACAGGGGAGAGAATAAATTGAATTATCTTCTTCAGACCATACACAGAGATTTTTAAAAAAATTCATCTTAGTTGTTTTCCCTTTTGCTCACACCATCCGGGCAGGATTCATATGGACAAAAAGAGAGGACTGGGAGATTTCACTCGTTGACTTCACTTACTCCACTTATAGAGTCATAGAGTCCTACAGCTGGGAGACAAGCCCTTCGACACAAACTGATCTGTGCTGACCAAAGTATCCATCCACGCTAACCCCATTTACTTGCACTTGGCCCATATCCTTCTAAACCTTTCCTATCCATGTATTTGTCCAAATGCCTTTTAAATGTTGTTCACGCACCCAACTCAACCACTTCCCCTGGCAGCTTATTTCATATGCATACCATCCTCAGTGTAAAAATGTTGCCCCTCAGGTTCCCATGTATTCTTTCCCCTCCTACTTTAAACTGATGCCCCCTTGTCTTTGATTCCCCAACCCTTGGAAAAAGACATCCTAACCATGCCTGCCACGATCCTATACACTTCTATAAGATCCCCCTTCAGTCTCCTAGCGTCTAAAGAAAAAAGTCTGAGCTTGTCCAGCCTGTCCCTATAACTCAATCCCCTGAGTCCTGGCAATATCCTTGTAAATCTCCTTGTAAATCTCCTCTGCACTCTTTCCAGATTAATAACATCCTTCCTAGAGCAAGGTGACCGAAACGGAACACTATACGCCAAGTGCAGCCTCACCAATGTCCTGTACAGCTGCAACATAATTTCCCAACTTCTATACACAATGCCCTGACTGATGAAGGCCAGTGTGCCAAAAGCCTTCTTTATTGCCCAGTGACTCCACTTTCAGAGAACCGTGCACCTGAACTCCAAAGTGCCTCTGTTCCAATGCACTCCTTAAGGCCCTAACATTCATCATGAAACTCCTTGATTTGACTTTCCAAAATGCAACACCTCACATTTAGCTATATTAAGCTCCATTTACCATTTCTCGGTACTCTTTCTCAGCTTTATTTTTATTCATTCATGGGATGTGGGCAGCTCGTCCAGTGAGTTGTTTAATTGTCTACCACTATTTACGACTGGATGTAGCAGGACTGCAGAGCATAGATCTGATCCGTTGGTTGTGGGATTGCTTAGCTCTGTCTATCACTTGCTGCTTTCACTGTTTGATGTACAAGTAGTCCTGTTTGGTGGCTTCATCAGGTTGATACCTCATATTCAGGTATGCCTGGCGCTGCTCCTGGCATGCCCTCCTGCACTCTTCATTGAACCAGGGTTGATCCCCTGGCTTGATAGTAATGCTTGAGTGGGCGAAATGCTGGGCCATGAGGTTACAGATTGTGCTGGAACACAATTCTGCTGCTGTTGATGGCCCACAGCGCCTCATAGATGCCCAGCCTTGAGTTGCTAGATCTGTGAGAACTCTGTCCTGTTTAGCACAGTGATAGTGCCACACAACACGATGGAAGTTATTCTCAATGTGAAGGCAGGACTTTGTCTCCATAAGGGCTATGCAACAGTCACTCTTACTGATACTGTCATGGACAGATGCAACTGCGGCTGGCAGATTAATAAGGATGAGTAAGTATGTTTTCCCACTCGTCGGTTCCCTCACCACCTGCTGTAGACGCAGTCTAGCAGCTATGTCCTGTGGGACACACCCAGCCCAAACAGTAGTACTGCTGCCGAGCCATTGTTGCTGGTGGACATTGAAATCCTCCACCCAGAGTACGTTTTGTGCCCTTGCCATCCTCAGTGCTTCCTCTAAGTGTTGTTCAACGTTGAGGAGCGCTGATTCAGCTGATGAGGGAGGATAGTATGTGGTAATCAGCAGATGGTTTCTTTCCCATATTTAACTTGAAGCCATGAGACTTCATGGGGTCTGGAGTCAATGTTGAGGACTCCTAGAGCAACTCCCTCCTGACTCTCTACCGCTGTGTTGCCTCCTTTGCTGGGTCTGTCCTGCTGGCGGGACAGGACATATCCAGGGATGGTGATGGTGGTGTCTGGAAAGTTGTAAGGTAAGATTCTGTGAGTATGACTATGTTAGGCTGTTGCTTAACTAGTCTGTGAGACAGCTCTCCCAAGTTTGGCACTAACCACCGGATATTAGTGAGGAGGACTTTGCATGGTCGACAGGGCTGTTTCTGCCATTGTCTTTTCCAGTGTCTAGGTCAATGCCAGGTGATCCGTCCAGTTTCATTTCTTTGAGTCATTGTAGTGATTGGTACATCTGAGTACGTACTAGGCCATTTCAGAGAGCAGTTGAGAGTCAACCACATTGCTGGAGGTCTGGAGTCACATGTAGGCCAGACCAGGGTGGCAGATTTGCTCCCTTGAAGGGGATTAGTAAAACAGATGGGGTTTTCCGACAATCGGCAATGACTTCATGGTGATCAAGAGATTCCCAATTCCAGACCTTTTTTCTGAATTCCAATTCCACCATCTGCCAAGGTGGAATTCGAACCTGGGTCCCCTGGATTAATCGTCTCGCGATAATACAACTCGGCCATCGCCTACCCTAGGTGGATCAATATTCACCTAGCCCTGTGATCTACCACTCAAACGTCCAGAGAGGATTGGCATTTTGGGTGGCGGAAGAAAAAAATTACAGTAAATAAATAAACTTAAAAGAAACAAATGATCAAGAAGCCTCGATTTATGTTTTCATTTGTCAAATTTATCTGCTAACCTGAAGTTATGGTGAAGCATAATCCTTCACCCACTCGCTCTCCAAATGAAATGCTTCCTTTTATATTTCCCATTGAATGTATCAATCTTAACAAGCAGACTGAGTATTAGCAAATAACTAGATTCTTACCAAACTAAATCAACAGAAATTAGAGTTACAGTTAATCTCTTTGAGATGGCGAGAGTGTTTGAACCTATAAATATTCCTGGAAAAGTCTGCAAACAATTGGTTTTTATCCATGGAGCTGGGTTCCAGTGTTCACCTTGGGAGACAAATGGAATTGTTATCATCTCAAGTATAAAGAAGTTAACCTTATATGCCTCAGATTAAAACTATTGCACTGTATAATTCATTGCATTAGTGCCGTTTCAAGAATAATGCGTTTCAATATCTCCCTTTTATTCCTAACCTCTGCTAGGGACATATAGTATTGCGTTTTCTTTTGTGGTAGTTTGACTACAATGTCCACAGAACAGAAGGGTGTGAAATTCCATGAGGATGATCTGAACCCTGGCCGTGTAATGGATGTAGTCAATTTACATCATATATTTGGCAGAGGCCAGGCAAAGCCCATTTTAAAAATTAAACCAGCAAGTATAGCTTTTAAAGTAATTTATAATCTCTCTTCATCTTTTGTGGAAATAATAGACCATAAGACCATAAGACATAGGAGTGGAAGTAAGGCCATTCGGCCCATCAAGCCCACTCCGCCATTTAAATCATGGCTGATGGGCATTTCAACACAACTTCCCTGAACTCTCCCCGTAGCCCTTGATTCCTTTTGAGATCAAGAATTTGTCGATCTCTGCCTTGAAGTCATCCAACATCCCGGCCTCCACTGCACTCTGCAGCAATGAATTCCAATAATGTTCCTGAGGCTCTTAGAGGAAAAAGCAAATTCTATTTTTTCGCATGTTTTCTTGCAGAAAAAATGGAAAAGAAGTGTATATGTTCAGTCTGTGATTCACTTTTGAAAGTCAAAGAGACAAATAAGTAAATGCAACAAAATAACTGACAACAGGTAACGTGAGTGAAACAATCTGCCATTGGGTGCTTTTTATTTTTGAGGCATTTCAAAGGGCACCAGCTTGCTTGGAGACTCTCAATCTTATTTTTCTAAAATGCTCTTAACATTTTCCTGTTCCACTTGTGGTTTTCTGTTTGCTTACGTAAATCATCAAGTTTTCTAAGAACACGCTACAATTGTTGAATCCAGCAATCATGTTTTATCCACCTCTGAAAGGCTGCTAGGGCTTTTTCAAGGCCAAGAAACATGACCTCTGGTATAACTCTACCTTGATGAAATAACGTTGAGATTTCTCTTGCTCTGAGAATAACTGGGACTTGCCAGTACCCTTTTAAAAGGTTAGTTATGCTGAAATAGGCTCAGTGACCCATCTTGTCTACACAGTGAATTTTTTTAAAAATCCCAAACAAGGTGGCCAATCTTTCCATTGCTGTTTGATCAGCAGTGCTAACTGGTCATTTAACTCCAAGATTCCAGTGTCAGCCAGCCTGGCAGTCAAATGGGGAAGCCTCTAGCCCATCCTTCCCAGCTGACTTCTCCTGACTCCCTCTGACAGACATTCACCAGTTTACTGGGCTTTGTGTTTAACTTTTTAAACTCAACAGTTTTTTTTATTTCATTCTATTACTCGCCTGCCCAGAGAGCAAGTAAGAGTCAATCACATTGTGTGGGTCTGGAGTCACATGTAGGCCAGACCAGGTAAAGACTTTGGTGAACCAGGAGAGTTTTTTTTCCCAAAAGTTAACAATGGTTTAATGGTCATCATTAGAATTCTAATTGCTGATTTTTATGAATTCAAATTCCACAATCTGCCGTGGTGAGATTTGTACCCAATTCACTAGAACATTACCTGGATTTCTGGATTAATAGTCTATCAATATTACCACTCGACCCTCTTCAACTCCTTTGTGGTTGTGACACGTGTGGTGGAACTTCAGGGTGTTAACTTTCCCTTTTTAGTTACTTTGCGTACGCATGTATCCTCAATACCGTTAAGATGCTACTGCCTTCTGCTACTGGCTGTTCAGCTGTTGCTGCACTACTCTGCAGCTCCTTAACTAGTCGAGGCAACTTCCTCACCATGTCTATCTGGGAATTTTCTCTTCTCTGTCTAAATCTGAAGACATTGTATTGACTAGCCTGACCTCTTATTCATCCAGTAGAAGTGTAGACTACTCCCCTTTCAATCTTTTCTGCTCTGTTTGGGACATTTCTGCATCTTTGTTCTGTCTTATATCCTTTGGGACACTCAGAGTGGTTGGGCCAGATTTAACTGCTCACTCTGCAACTTCCACTTGGTAAGGCAGCCTGTTTACCAGTTTTGGGTTTATTTTGGAATCTCTGCGGTGTCTCTATGTGTCTTTGAAATGGTTAATTTGGACAGCCAGACCTGCTGTTCATTGTTAGGGCACAGACTCCTGTCAGTCTGGGTAAGGCAGGTTTAACACCAACTGTGAATCTATTTGGGAAATTTTCAATCTCCCTCTAAATGCTGTAAGGTTTCAACTAGCTTGACTTCCTGATCTTCCAGCAGGGTACAAATTCCTTTCCTTTTAAATCAAGCTAATGTAGCTTCTTCACCAGCTGTAGGATATTTGGAAACGTCTTAACCTCCCGCTAATTATAAAAAAAAACAGCTTCTGTTAGCCTGACACCCTGTTCTCCAGCAGGGCTTCCTTCCTTTCAAATTTTCTGGCTGGGTTTGGGAGCATTTTGCATCTCTCTTCTTCTTGGGGAAGGAAGTTTCTGCTAGCCATAGTTTGGCTGCATCTCCTTCAACCTCTGCTGCTGTCATACCAGGACTTTTGCTTCTCTCTGGTCTGTAACTACAGTACTGCACAAGAGTTTTGAATGGCTGGGAGTTATCTGCAGCACTTGCACTGACTTTTGAACAGTTGCAGGTAATGGTCATTCTTACAGGGTAATGGTTTCCCCAGTTTAGAACGTGTTTGCCAATTCAGCTTCTGGTTCATTCCCTTCATCACTTTTTGAGATTCACAGGTCCTTTCATAGAACATAGAACATAGAACATTACAGCACAGTACAGGCCCTTCGGCCTTCGATGTTGTGCCAACCTGTCATACCGATCTCAAGCCCATCTAACCTACACTATTCCATGTACGTCCATATGCTTGTCCAATGATGACTTAAATGTACCTAAAGTTGGCGAATCTACTACCGTTGCAGGGAAAGCGTTCCATTCCCTTACTACTCTCTGAGTAAAGAAACTACCTCTGACATCTGTCCTATATCTTTCGCCCCTCAATTTTAACAAACAACACCAGAAAGATACTACATGCCCCAACACACTCATCATGCTACCTTACATCAAGAACACATTGGAACTAACCACAAGACTCCTATGACCACTGGGCATCAGAGCAGCGCACAAATCCAAATCAACCCCACGGCAACTGCTCACCCGAACCAAAGACCCACTATCCATTATAGACAGGACCAGTGACATATACAAGATTCCCTGCAGAGGCTGTGACAATCACTGCATCAGACAAACAGGAAGTAAATTAACAACAATGATAATGAACACCAGTTGGCTACAAAAAGACATGACCAATACTCACTCATCTCTATCCACATGGACAAGGAGAACTGCCAATTCGATTGGGACAACACCAAGATCCTGGGAAAGCAAAGCAGAGACAGGCACAGGAGCTCCTAGAAGCCTGGTACACTACGACGAAAGCCATCAACAGACACAAAGAACTCAATCCATATTCATTCCATTGCGAAGGAAAACCGGAAATGAAGTAATCCAGCTCAACGGACTCTAGGGTTTAAAAACCAGGCAGGAAAACACAACAGCACTTCATTGAAGGTGTCACTGATGGTGTTACCCAGTAGGATAACGAAACGTATGCGGAACAACAACAAACCAGCTCGGTGAGCCAAACAACCACAACATCTCTCTCCTCTCTCCTGAAACTCTGGCCATTGCTTCCTCTTTACTATGTTTATCAGTCATTTGTGTCTAGGCTAATTACTCTTGGTAAGTTACTCCAATGAGTTATATATCTTCTACCTGTTCCAGATATGCACTGAGACCCATGTGTTCAAGGAGCATCTCAAACAAATCAGGTCATTTTGATTTCCAAGGTATTTTTTATTTCTACTTTCTCCTAGTTATAACTTGCAACTGTTCTAGACTTAAAGATGCCATGGGCTTGTCGGTTAATTCTTCTCAATCATTGATCTAGTGTTAGATTAAAGGAATTTGGTGCAGCATGTTTATTTGTAGTAAAAGAAACTGAATTTTCTCTCTTGGCTTCCAGTTGGTTTCTTTTAGTATTAAGTTCAGCCATATTTCTTAGATTTGGATTTGGGACAAGTTTTCTCTTGTTTGTGATAGATTTAATTCCAGACAAGCCTATAATTTCTGTTATAGAGAAAAGCAAATTGAATTGTTTTATTATTCTTTACTAACTCAGAGCATAGTTTTAAAAAATTTTTTTTGTTTTTTTCTGAAATAGACAATGTTTTGGTCCCTCCTCCATCTCTTCTTTGTGAAGATTTAAATGGTAAACATTAAACTCCGATGTAAAGGTGAAAACAAAAAAATGGCTTGTTTATGAAATTAAACTTGGAGATCATCTCATGCAAGTGTGAAATCACACCCACACTCACAGAGCAGAAGGAAATGAAACAGGCTGTAATTCAGAATAACTTATATATTAAGGATAGGGACATTAAATCTTTTGAACATTGTCTGAGTTGAGAAAGTCAGTGTCCAGTGAAGCTTCTTCTCTGTAGGAGCTCATATTCAAGTGGATGCAGTTGCTGAAATTTCAGAATTCCATCTGAAGTTGAACACCTGTTCCATCACATTTTGTGTTGAGGCATTATTTTCATTGTATATGCACTGCACAAATGTGCATGAAGTGAACACTGGAGTCTTCAGCCACTCGTTCAAAGGATTCACTTTGGAATTTCTGTAGCCACCTTTGATGTGTGACAGTGGCTCAAATGTAGTGCTACTGCAGGATGAAAGCATCATGACTGTTTTCAGGTTTCTGAGCATTGATCTGTATGGGT
The DNA here is from genome assembly GCF_030684315.1 of Stegostoma tigrinum. NCBI lineage: Eukaryota > Metazoa > Chordata > Chondrichthyes > Orectolobiformes > Stegostomatidae > Stegostoma > Stegostoma tigrinum. Next base: position 24,356,858 of record NC_081378.1, read on the forward strand.
TTCTATGTAAAATTGCAACTCAGTTAGCATTGAGAGAGTTCTGATATAGGACAAACCTATGTGCAGAGACTGCGAAACAATATAATGGCACCCTATGATGGCATCCTGTGCCATGGAATCAGCGTAATTATTCCTATTAAGGTTGCATGTTCTCTCCGCTAGTTCTCTTTGACAAGAAAGAATAAAATTTGGTTAGCTTTTGCTCAATACACAGTGTCATTGAACCATTTACAAAATAATGGACAACGGCCTGCTACCTATTGCAGGTAGCTCTGCCAGATTTGCCGGAATTGCACTTCTTGAATGGAGAGGATGGTCACAATACCAAGCAGGTTAGGAGAGAAGTAACTGTATGCTCACAATATCTGTAGCTTGCACTGAGAGGCAATGCATTATGAGAATGAAGATTGGATATGAGGATATTGCAATCTGCTATGGTTTCATGTTGCCACAGGCCACAGGTTTGGCCTCAGCTGTGTATAGGTATTCTGTGGGCACCATATTTTAGGGAAGATGTGAAGTTATTAAAGGAGTATGCAAAAAGAATTGACAAGTAGTTCCAGCAGTTAGATGAAGGTTTGGAGAAGGTGGGGCTGTTTTCCTGGAAGACAAGAAGACTAGGAGGAGATTTGATTTTCTGTTCAGAATTATGAGGGGTCAGGATTAGAATAAATTGGGAGAAACTGTTCCTGTTGGCAGAAGGATAGAAAACAAGACGCGCAGATTTATGATGATTGGCAAAGGAAGTCATGGCAACTTGAGAAAAAAAGCTTTTTATAAACGGTGGTGAGGATCTGGAATGCATGACCTGCGAGTGAGCTGGAGGCAAGTTCAATCAAAGCTTAAAAAAATGGACAATTATTTCAAGAGACAATAATTGCAGGATGATGGGGAAAAAAACAGTTGACTGGGACTGAGTGGGTTGTTTTTCCAGTGAGCTGGCATTGGATGTCATGGGCGCAATGGCTTTCCACTGTGCTGTAAGCATTGCATATTTGTATGTCTTTTAACACCTTAACTGCTTGTATCTTCTCTAGTGGGAGGCATGTTATTAATAGACAAATCCCATGACATTATCACATTAGGCCTTTACTCCGGCAAATATTCACAAAGATTCTAAAACTTACATTTTAAGGAGGTAGTATTGAACTAATTAAATCATGCTGAAATTTACTTTTAGTACGATTAGATGTTTTGGGTGCTGAGCGTGTCGGAAGTGTTATGCTACAACGTCATGTGCCATGCAATGTGGACAGAGGAGTAACTTGCTTCTTAAGTGGGTGTCACAATGTAACTGACAAAAGTACAGGGTGATGTGAGTTGATCAGTCAACTGCTTGATAACTCCAGGGAGCTTCAAAGTGAGACTAAAAACTCTGCAATCATGGAGAAACATAGGAGCAAATGAACAAGTTAGTGTAGAGCTCTGAAAAAATAAATTAATTATTGAGACGTTTAAGTCCCACCCAGTCACAAAATTTGCTAAATTGAATATTTTTGAATATTATTTTAAACCGAGAAAATATATAGGGAACTAACAATTTCCAAACATTCAAACATGTATTGAAACCGGAATCTTTGTCTTGTGGTTTATGCATGACAACCAGAAGTGGTGACATTCAACTAAGAAAGAAAGCTCCTACCCACACCCAATGACATACTAACCAATCTCAAAACAAACTCTTAAGCACCTGGAACGAATAACAGAATTAATATAAACTGTCTTATACAAATTCTTGAATTTTATGAAAATGTTGCTATGATTTTCACTACAAACAAAGCCTTTTAATATTGTCTGAATTACAATGTGAACTTAAAGGTATTTCTTTTAAACAATAAGGTAGATTTTCAGAATTATGAAATATTATTCTGCCTATTAATTTCAGTCAAAATGAAAATCAGCAAGTTTCTATATGAAAAGCAGTGCATAGGCAGCAAGTTGAAAATCTAACACAATGTGTTACTTCATCAAATCTTTTAAGTGCTTTAAATGTCAATATTGAATGCAATGCAATTGATAATAGACTTCCAAATGTGATAAAATTACTCATGCAATGAAATAACTGAATTACCACCTATTTACAACAAGTATAAATTAAACACCAAAGCAGGCTCTTTATTTCATTTTCTTCATGAGGACTTCTCAGCATTAGATTCCAATCACTTTATTTTGACAACTTATCCACAGTTGTTTTACGTTTGGAATACAAACAGTATTGTTTCATTTCCACATTCTAGATTCCACATTCTTCCCTGCACAAGTTTTAACACATGTAGTTAATCTGCTTCTCCTCACTGCATAAGAGAACTCTCTGAACTCTTGTAAAAATTATAACAATTTAAAGACAGCCTTATAATTTAGCATGCATTTCAGCAACTTTGGAGAATGCATTTTTGGAAATCTGTCTGCTCCAGGCTTTCTGCTCAAAAACTACTTAAGTTTCATTCGTTACACAAGAGTACTGAAAATAGCTCAAGTACTAGTCTAAATATTTACATTTCTGGACATTAAAGGATTGAACTGGCATTATCCCAGAATTTGGTCTTCACCCATGAAACTTATCTTTTCAAAGCCTCTGACTGATCGGAAATAAAAATGTCGAAGAATCAGCCTGATTTCAACTTGAGCATGTTTTTATAGGCCTTTTCTTGAATTAATATTTCTGGCTATGATCAAATAATTTTCAAAACAAAATAAAACAAAGAACTGCAGATTTTCAAGTTCTGAAACAAAACTAGAAATTGCTGGAGAAACTCAGGTCTGTCAGTATCTGTGGAGTGAAAGCAGAGTTAACATTTCGAGTGCAAGGACCCTTCTTCAGAACCGAGAGTAGTTTGGAAAAGGTGGTATATTTGCCCATGACAGGAGGTGGTGGCAGTGGGGTTTGGGGAAGAAGTGAAAATGGAACCCAGAGAGGGTGTAGGGCGGGCAGACAAAGGGAAGGATGATGGTATTCCAGCCAGAAAGGAAAGTTGATAATCAAATGTAAGTCAAAATATGTTGGCTGTGCTGAAAACAGCCCAAGTGGTAACAGGGTCTGGAGTATGAGAGTGATTGAAAGACATATAAGGAGGTAACAAAAACAGAAAGGAAGTTCATTACAAATATTGTCTCCAGTTGCCATCTTCCAGTGGGTGAAGAGCTCCAACTGGTGCTGCAACATGGATTATGATGTTCAAGCACACAGTAGACGTGATCTTCACAGCAAGACAAGTCCAAGACAAATGCAGAGAGCAGCAATAACCTCCGTACATAGTTTTTGTCAAATCCACTAAGGCTTTCAACAATGCCAGTCAAGAGGGATTATAGAGCATCATCGTCAAATCTGGCTGCCTCCAAAGATCGATCACCATCTTCTGTCTACTGCATGCTGACATACAAAGCATGATCTTCACCAACAAATCCAACATAGAACCACTGCTTGTGACAACTGGTGTCAAGTAATGCCACATCATGGCACCAGTGCTCTTCTCCATCTTTCTTACTGCAGCACTCTGTCCCATATCCGAGAAGTTCCCCACTGGATTGGAGCTTTTCCACAGGACAAGTGGAAAATTGTTCAACCTGAATTATCTCCTGTCCAGAATCATAAGTAGTCCAACTTCTGTAATAGACTATGGTTTGCAGATGATGCTTACATGTGCCCATACTGAAAGGCCAAGCTCCAAAACATTGTCAGTGCATCATGGAAGTGTATGGCAAAATGGGCCTTTGGACACATATGTGGAGCAGCCTTCTCTCTCAGCATGACACTATCCTCTAACTATCTAGATTCTTGATGAGCCACTGGCAGCATGGATCATTTCTTGTACATTGTGAGTCTCCTTGCAACGAGGGCAGACATTGATGATGAACTTGTGTTCCATAGCTATCCTTGCCGAGCTGAGGAACAGAGTGTTTGAAGACAAAAAACCTCAAGCCTGTCACAATGCTGATGGTCTTCAACAGTGTTGCTTGCCTTCCTGTATGGGTCAATCAAGGACAATGTATAGCAGATACCTCAAATCCCTTTAGGTGCCTTTACTGAATCCTGAAAATCTAATGGCATGATAGGCACTCTACTATCAGTGTTCCCTCTCAGGCCAACATCACCAGCATTGAGACACTGTTTACAGTCAGTCAGTAACTCACTCAGCCTTCATCTCACTCTGCTGAGGTCCCAAGCACACTGCTGCAGCCCCACGCTGACTATGCACCTTTCTCACCATGTGGTGAATGACTGGCAATCACTTCATTTCTCAAGGAACCATTCACCAATAAGTTGGGGATTGGATTCAAACACTCCTATGTAATCTCAGGGACACTGACAATAATCAAAAGGTTTAGGAGCGGAATCAAAGCCTGAGATGTCCAATTGCTGGTCCTGACTCACGTACATGTTATGGGAGCCACGGTGGAATCCGTCATGTATCTACTTGCTGCATAGGGAAAGAAGCATCCCATGTCTGGTGTTCTCAAAATCATGCTTTAAAATTTAAGGGTGCGAGGTTGGCAATGCCATATCTCACACCAATATCACATAAATGTGAGAAGTTTTTTCCACACAGTGAATGATCTGGGTTTGGAATGCACTACCTGTGAGGATGGTGGAGGCAGGTTCAATTGAGGCATTCAACGGGATACTGGTTGAGTATTTAAATAGAAACAACATATAGGATTATGGGGAGAAAGCAGGAATTTGGAACTTTGTCAAATGCTCAGAGAGCCAACATAAACACAACAGTCTCCTTCTCCACCATAACAATTCTGCAATTCCATGCAGATGAATAGAGGGAACAGCTCAAAATCTTTGTAGCCCAAAGATATGCAAGTTCTGTTGAGGATGATGCTCATGCACTCTGAGATCATAGCGATGACTCATTGCATTTTGCAGGAGTAGAAGTAGTGAGGGTGTAAGGTATTTAACGAACATGTGGGTTAACTCTGGAGTTCTTAACAGGGAGCAGACTTTCTAACTTGACTTTCTAACTTTCTGACTCAAGGACCATTTTAGCGCAAATATCCAGGACAGCATGGTTGCGAAACTACACGATGTAATATTGCTGCAGGGCCCAGTTTGCACATGCACTTTAACTTTCATAGACTGGAGGAGATCAGAACCATATTTGAAAGTAAGTCTAAACATTTTATTGCTTGATAAATCAAATGGAACAATCAATTCAACCTTTGAGCAAGGAGAGAATTGACAGCCGAACGCGCAAATGAAAACATTACCTTAACAGGAAATATTTCTGGCTAACAAAGTGTGGAGCTGGGTGAACACAGCAGGCCAAGCAGCATCTTAGGAGCACAAAAGCTCACATTTCGGGCCTAGACCCTTCATCAGAAAAGGGTCAGCTTTTGTGCTCCTAAGATGCTGCTTGGCCTGCTGTGTTAATCCAGCTCCACACTTTGTTATCTCGGATTCTCCAGCATCTGCAGTTCCCATTGTATCAGAGGTAATGTTTCTGGCTAGCTCAGTTACGCTGAAAATGCTTAGCCTTAGTGGTTGGGTGGTCCATTGCCCTATCTGTCTTTTTGACAGTTATTGTGGCCCACTTCAAGATCCTTGCACTTATCTGCCCCCTCTGAGATTTCTTCTTGCCCCTGCATCTCTTCTTCTGTCAACACACCTTCCAACTGTGACAGGGATTTTACGGGGTGCAGCATATCACTCAGATGCAGATGCACCCTGTCTGGGGTATACTGCATGGCATCACCTGACCATTCCAGGAATCATTTTTAGGAGGCCTGTAGTTTGATCTATAGTGATCCTTGTCAAACACATGCAATGGTGTATCTCTCCTCACCAACAGTCTAAGGATTGCTTAGAAATTAAGTTGATCAAGTGTGGAAAGAGTATCCCTTGTTATATGTACTGAGAAAGAGACTTAGCACCTGAGAGTGGTCCAAGATGTAAAAGTCACAGCAACACATTGGATATTTCATGCAGACCTGCATTATCTGCTTGTTGTGGTCACAATTAATTTGGACATGCAGGACAAAGTCTGCTGTTTTATGATAGGACACTCTGAATGTTATGTGTATGTAATCAATTGTACCCTTATTCTGCAGTAAATGGAGATGGCAGCAACGTGAAAGATGACAGAGTTGACCTGTGCTGTGGTCCTTTTGCTTTCAGGTGGCCTGCAATAACAGTAAATGAAATTCCACAGTTCTATTAATCTTCATCCCTGACATCCTTCCCCAGTTCTAGATTAGTGTATAGAGGTTATTCTCATACCTGGCCATGTCACCAACCAGCATGTGCTCTACATGATTGTGCATTGCTCTGTGGCTTGAGAAGGCAGCTTCTAGCCACCAAAAGCATAGATGCTTGGATGCTTGGATCCTTTCACATGCACGGTAGTGATCTTGACCTCATTTCACATGTCCCAAAAATGCTGTTCATGTGGTCTTGGCCTGAATCAGCTGCCAGGAGTTTGCCCCCACAAACTCTTCCAATTCACCACTCCAGGCCTCTCCTAACAACCTTTATGTTATGTGTGAGAATATGACAGCAGCAATTTCATGGCTTGCAGTCCTAGTGGTGATGATGCGGACGTCCCAGTGTTGGACTGGGGCGGACAAAGTCAGAATTCACACAACACCAGGTCATAATCCAACAGGTTTATTTGAAAATCAAGCTTTCAGAGCCTCACTGCTGAAGTTGTCTACTGTTCCCATTTTGGATGCTACCATATTGATATTGAAAGCACGTTGGTCAGTTGATTATCAAATCAATGTGGTAAGCTTCAGGATTTGTATTTACTGCAGTGAACTGCTGGCTCCTGCTATGATCCACAATATCACCCTCCGTTCTTCACCTCCCACACATTACTACAATCCCTTTACCCCAGTAATACTTCACCTTCACCTAAACACCACCCCCCCAACTTTCAATTGTGCCCCTCATACAACAATTAATGTCCCCGTTTCATTCCCAGAATCCTTCACTATTGAGATGCCAATACCCTTGTTGGGTCTGCACCCTCCCCAGATCACAAGAGTGACTTCAACTTTTCTTGATTCACTCCACTTTCAAGACTATCCACTCACATTCCCTGTTGTACCAAACTGCATCCTATTATATCCAGTTGCCCCCATGACTGTACATCTATCCAGTATAACCAGGCCAGTCTCCGAGATTGAACTACGCAAGGCCTCAAAGATGCCTTGGTCCTGGTTTATGCACGACCCACCATTTTGACTGACCATAGCCCATTCCCCAAACAGACTTTGCATATCTCTGACATGATGCATCCCCTGAAAGGAGGTGCCCTGACTGACAAACCACAAGCCCTGGACTTATTTTGCTCAACTTCCAGGACTGACCATAGCCTAATTCCCAAACTGAAATGACATTGATCCCCAGACTTGAATTGAATCAACTGCCTGGCTGTGGCCAATGCCTCCAAACTAGAAATAGCCCAGCATTTGGACTGACTGCAGCAGTGCCCCTAACTCTGAAGTTCATCTTCACACCACAATCCATGCCACCCCTTTCCTGTTCACAAAGGAAATGTATTTATGCACATGCAGTATGTTTGCCATAGATGCTGCAGGGGCATACATCACTCTGATGTTTACACAGCACCATGCTTTTCAGCAACATGTACCACCTCCCCTTCCCTGTTGACACTTCACTAGTCCCTACAGCCACAAGCTGCTCTCTTGCCTTGAGCGCTAAGTAGTTCCCGGAGACATGATCTGCTGTCTGACCCTTTGCTATAAGCAGTCTTTCTGAAGCAGAAGCTGATGAAGTTCTACATTTGAACCCCATCATGGGCAAGGGTCATCTCTGATCTTGGTCCCCATGGTCATGCCTGCTGCATATATACAGTTTACAGCGAACTAAGGCAACAAGCATTGACAACATTTCGCTAGAGACAGCCAAAGAAAAGAACTCACCCAGATTGGAGAACAAAGACCAAGTCAACAGATACACACTTGCTATGTGCAGCCAAGTTCCTGAAGTGTCAATGATCACAATTGGGCAGAAGTTAATATTGGAAAGGTGATGTTAATTCCAGTAAATTTTTTATTCAGATATGTAAATACCAGCAAATATGTGAGAAATTGACTAGATTGAAAGTTCAAAGGTGGACTTGAATGCTAATGTTTATCTCAGGAATTAGAATCCAGTTTTGTGCTCTCTTCCAATGAAGCCATCCACTCATTATTCTTCTTGCTACCTCATGGGGCAAAAAAAATCAACTCCTAAGACCTTTGTCCTCACTTTTGAATGCCTGTTTTTTCTCCTTTCTAGCTCTGAAATCAGATTCATTCACATGTCCCTGAACAAAAATGAACAGTTTTCCAACACCATCTTGCACTCATTTTTTCCTACAATCTCATCAGCTATTTTTTTGATTACTGTACACAGGCTTGACCCTCCTCCCTTTTCCCTCAGCTATTGGCCGCTCAGCAATTGAACACAATGCAAAAGCGCACTGTCTGTGTAGATTGCCTTTGAAATGACAACTTAAAAATAAACAACAGAATATATATTCATTAATGATTTTGATTGTTTAAATCAGAAATTAAAAACAGACTTTCACTACATCCCAACACACTGTTAATATACACAACATTTGCTTCGGTAAAATCAAATCCCAGAATACTACATAGATGTCTGTTTTGAATTTGAAATAAAAATACTTTTGCCAGAAATGTATTCATCGCACAAACAATATTACATTGACTCCCTCAAATATATTTTGAAAGACTGAAAATCAGGTACAAATATATGACACATTTTAGTTTTCAAGTGGATTCTATATTTTCAAATAGTTCAGAACAGACTAAGACACCATCTGTCATTTTCTCCATAACAAAATTTTTTTGGAAATCTTAATCATCCTAGATGTCTGGATATAAACAATTAATTGTAAATGGTGCAAACATTAATTTCACTCACGGCAGTACATATTTCGGGTCATGCTGTTACTTCCTGTAAAGCAATAGAGTCTTTCTTTTAAATACTCTGCAGATTTTTGTACTGAAAATAAAAGAAGTTGTGGAGGCATATTTGATCTTTATGTTAGTAGGTCAGAGGAATGTTATGAACTTTTGACATTTTCAAGCTGTGCAAATTGAACTTTCTGCTTTTGGACAGACATGGTCATTAAAGCTGTGGAATTGAAATACTTGAATATGTGTTTTTCCTTTGGGAGAAAATGAGCAAAATATTAGAAATTGTAGCATTTTAGCCATTGAACCATGGTAGAAAATCGATGATGAATCTATTTTTGTATCATAAACAATCAACAATCTGGATCCATATCATGACTTGAAATTTCTAGTTCTACCACCTAGTCATTGGGCATTACTGGGCACAGTGCTGGAAAGCCAGTTGGATGTGCTCTGTGCAGAATGCGTTCCTTCTCCATGCTTCGTCCCTGCCACATAAGATTCAGCCATCCATTTGCATGCAGCACAGATAATTCAAGTGATATTTAAATCAAGGAATCACAGAATAGAATTTTAAGTAGCAAGAGAGAAGAGGTGGAGGTTGGAATTCAGGTTTAAAGCTCCTAAAAGTGGGATGGGATTCCACCTATTTTAACCCTGGTGCCTTTTTAGGTGAGTGCAAAAAAACCCTTGCAGCTGTAAGGTAAGAAATAAATATTTAAATGTGCAATCATCTCAGGGCTATGCGGAACTCACCAGGCTCAACCAGATGAGAGCACAATAGGAATTGTTTATTCTCTAAAAATTGAGGAAGCCTTCAAGACTGAAATAGAATGTGAGAAATTGTTGCTTACAGTACTTCTACTGAGAATATATTCCCATTGCTTAATAGCTGATGTCTAACTTCTTGGAAGTCAGTTAACTCTCCTGACCACAGACACATAATCTGCACTTAACTGCTCCCAGCCTTCACTTTTGTAGCTTTATACCTGATAACTGAGGTGGAGCAAGAGGAGCTGCAAGGTAAACGCTAATGGCGGTAGAATGATACCAGAAGCAGTATCAGCTGCATTCTCCTCACCTACCTGCAGCCCTAAAAGACAGAGGTGAACCATTAAAGTGGCTGTTCACCTCAGCACAGGAGGTCCAACCCCATCACTGCCTCTCACAAGAGTTCTATATTCTTTCCTTCTGCATAGAAAGAAAGCTTGAATTTGTGATTGTGGGAAATGTGTGGACATAGGAAAGGATTGCATTTGTGGAGGGTGGCTGTGAGACAAGATGTCAGGCAGCACAAAAGTGAAGGTAAGTGTTAGTGTGGACAATCAGATGGGAATTTAAGCTGGTACCTAAAGAGAGAGGAATGAGTGGAGTTGCAAGATTAATTAATCTGAGGGCCACTGTGCAGGAAAATGCTGTGAATGTCAAAGGTATTCAGCTTGACACCTATTGGGTCATTCACCATTGCTGCCCTTCTAAGATCCTTGAACTTCTCGGTTTGAGGAATCACATTCCAACCACTCATTTCTAAACCCCCGTTGAAAAGAACTGACAGAATTTTCATTAATATTAAGTGGATTTTGTGTTAGTAACATCACTAAACATTTTCGGCAATCTGAACTTCTGTTAATTTTTCGACTTCAACTGTTTCAACTGCAAACCACTAGTACTGTATCAGCAGCCTGTCCAATAAGTCAAGACATAATTCCATAGTTGATTGGGTCATACTAATACAAATGACAGTCGTCAAAGTTCCTGGAATGACAGTACAGATTTAACAACTGGAACATCAACTAAATCTCTTTCTCTTCTCTTAAAATGATTGTTTGTAAGGTGACTGTTTTAAGTTAAATTATGTTTATTAGTTTGCCTTTTGTCAGCGTAGTTACTTTACCTACAGTATTATCATTAAAAATTGTTGCAAACTCAGATATGCAGGTTTATACCATTTGCAGCATAATCTTCATAAGAGGTGGGGATTAAAGAATTGTACATTAATAGTTAAAGTTAATAACTAGCCAGTTGCCATTTGAAACCAATTACACATGCGATCAACAACAATTAAAACAAACTGTATTTATTTAAGATTTTTACACAGAGGAGCCTTTTGATATGCTGTTTCATGTGGAGTACATTTAACTGGCATCAAGTAGCTAGTTTATTTAAGCCAGTGGTTCTAGAGCTTCTTTTTGGCTGAAGCACCCCGATTTAAATGGATTACTGATAATGTACTCTCCTGTCTGAATACTAATCTTTTACAATATCAGTTCCGTATCATAATATGCAGAAAATGAGTATTTTGGTATTTTGAAAAGGAAAATTGTTTACTTACACATATCACACAAATAGATGTGAACATCTATTATTCTGAGATATTTGGCAACTGCATTTGTATACCCTTCCATATAAAAGTCATAGTTTCTTGTTTCTCAGAGGAAATTGCAAGAATTTCAAAAATATGATTCCTTAGTGGGCTTGTAATAACTTTGTGCACTTAAAAACAGAATTTGATTTACTCAATTTAAATAAAGCAGTGGCATGCCAGAGAAATGGGATGCCAGCTGAAGAATGATTTGAGACTAAAAACAAAATTGCTGGAAAAGCTCAGCAGGTCTGGCAGCATCTGTGAAGGAAAAAACAGAGTTAACCTTTCAGTCCGGTGACCCTTCCTCAAATGATTTGATACTAGTTTGATAGTTGATGCATCTCAAGATATGATACTGCACCAATTCAAGAAACTGAAATTACATTAACATTTACAGAGTCATTCCATTGGTATTTTGACCAAAAAGCAGTGCAGTTAAGCAGTGGTAGGTGTTCCTATCTAACTTTTTAATAGTCAGTCTTAGGATTTGAGTGATCACTAATTGTCCTTGAGTATATGGCGATGAACCGTCTACCTGAACTGCTGCATTTCTGTATGGTTTTGGTGCATCATAGTGATGCAAGGGAGAGAGCCCCTGAATAAAGGCAAAATACTGTGGATGCCAGAAATTTGAAACAAATACAGAGAATGCTGGAGAAATTCAGTAGGCCTGGCAGCTTCTGTGGACAGAGAAACAGAGCTAGCATTTGAATCCAGTATGACGTCTTCAGAGCAGAGTTCTATGCCTCCACCCCATTGACAGTGAGGAAATAATAACATTCCAAGTCAGGATCGTGTGTGTTTCAGAGGGAATCTTGCAGGTAGAAGTCTCTGGTTTGGAAGATACTGTCAAAGGAGGCTTAGCAATTGCTGTAACACATCTTGTAGATCGTACAGACAGCTTGCCAGTGGTAGAGGGAGTGAATGTTTAAACTGGTGGATGAGGGCCCCAATCAAGCATGCTGTTCTGCTCTCAATTATGTCAATCTTCCTTAGCAAGAACAGCTGTTGGAACTGCATTTATACGAGCAAATGGAAGGATTCCATCACACATTAGACATTTGCCTTGTAGATTGTGGGCAAACTTGGAAGAGTCAGGAACTGGGTTACTCAGTGCAAAATTCCCTACATCTGACTTTCTGTTGTAATTACAAGGCTAGTCGAGGTTGGTTTCTGATCATTGCTAAGGTGGTTTTAGTGATTACAATGCTTTTAGATGTCGAGAGAGAATGGTCAGATTATCTCCTTTTGAAGATGGTCATTGCTTGGCACTTATGTGGTGAAAATGTCACTTGCAGCTGTCCAGTTCTTACTGCACATGTTTACAGACTACTTCAGCATCTGAGAAGTCACAAAGTCTGCTGAACATGGTATCAATCTCATGTCTTCTGATCTTGATAGAGGAAAGGCCATTGATGAAATTGCTGAAAATAATTATGCTTAGGATTCTGCTATGAGGAACTCTTGCAGAAATGGCTTGGAGCTGAAATTGGCTTCCAACAACTACGGCGATATTTATTTTGTTTTATGACTCCAAATTATGAATAATTTCCTCCCAAATTGCCATCAATTTCAATTTTACTAGGGGTCCTTGATTCCAACTTGGTCAAATGCTTCAATGATGTAAAGGACAATCACTGTTATTTCTTGCAATGCAGAGTGATACCAACAGCGCAGGTTCAGTTCCTGTATTGGCTGAGCTTACCATGAAGATCCCTCCTTCTAAACCTCTCTTCTTGCCTGAGGCATTGTGACCCTCAGGTTAAATCATCATCAATCATCTCTCTCTAATAAGAGAGTAAGGCTATGGCAAGTTTACCTTTGAACTTACCTTTTCTACTCTTTTGTTTATATTTAGGCCAAGGCTTTAACAAGGCTAGAGACAAGTGTCCTGGCAGAACCAGAACTGAGCAGCTTATGCTAAGTAAATGCCAATTGTTAGAACTGTTGACAGCATTTTGCAACACTTTGCTGATTTTGAGAGTAGCCTAATGCAGCAGTAATTGGTCAGGTTCAATTTGTCCTGCATTTTGTGGACAGGACATACATTAGCAATTTTGCACTTTGTCAGGTAGACGGCAGTTTAGTAGCTGTATTGAAATAATTTGACTAAGGACATGGCTTGTTCTCTACACAAATCTTCAAAAGAACCAGATTGGCTTTTTTTTTCCAAGAATCGGCAATGGATTTCAAAGTCATAACAATTTATTGCATTCAAATACCGCCATTTGCCATGACAAGATTTCAAGCCAGGTCCTCAGAACAATACCTGAATTTCTGGATTAAAAGTCTAGTTAACACTGCAAGGCAGTCACCTGCCTCAGGTAATTTTGCTGCACTGCTGATGGTCAGAGCTTCTCAAGGAAGCCCTTTCACATTATATCACAGAGTCTGAAAAGTTTCTGCAGACATTTTGGTATCCATGGGCTTCCATTTGAAAATTACTGAACTGAGTTTATCATTTTAACAATGTTTTAGATTGTATGGAGTTAGCTTTTGTTGGCTTTTCTACCTTTGTTCTTCAGCAACTCTTGCAAGAGTCCATTAGAAGTGCTGAGAAAAAGGATAGCACTTGGACCAACCTAGTTCAATGAGGAGTATAGAAGAATATGTTGCGAGCAGCAGCATTATGATAAATGGGATACCAACCCTGCAAAACTACAGCGCTAGACCGTATGCATGCTAATAAAAAACAGTGGGTAGGTAAAGTACAGATCTTCAATCAGGAAATCTTAGTTTGCTCTTTTGGCTTCTGCCCATTTCTAATGATATGCAAGAGACAGGAAGTCACTACATTGTGGGTGTTGCTCTGCATACCATTACAGGACAAATGTAAGATTGGACAATAGTTCATGTGGTCAGTTGAGTGATACTTCCTACAGAAGAGCCCATCAATGGTTGTGTGGTGAGGTCCAGGCAAAGGACGTAACCTGAACATTGATTATCTTTATAAATAAAATCAATTTAAGTTTAGTCCGCTAGCCAAAGATCTCAGAGGAGAACTGCAGAGAACACAGATCCTTTTGCTAGCTGGATGAGGATTAATAGGATTCACTCATAGTGACATGGGTACTTATCAACCTCACAGGAAATAGGTATCATCTCACTGACCGCACAAAATTTCTTAAGATCAAGACTGAAGGAAATCATCAGTACGAATCCAATGTAGCTCCTTCAATTACTACTACAAGGGTGCCAATTTACAAGTATTCAACTTACAAACACAATGCCAAATGGAGGATGTAATTTTCTAGATCTGATATATACATACATTTTCTACCTACAAATAGTTATTTTATATTTCCTGCATTATCTCTGACTTGCGTACAAATCAACTTGTGAATGAACTCAAGAATGGACCTGTTCACAACCCAGGGACTGCCTGTATGTACTATAGTTGGTGTATGTTATCTTGGGGCAGTGTTCTTGTTAGAAATCAGTCATGTGACACTTGTGAGCATTCAGCCAGCACTCATGAATTTGTTTAGACATGTTTCAGCTCTTGCAAAGCTTTGCGCATCTTTAGAATAAATCTCCCCATTGGGTTTACATGCGAAGAGTTTGTATATTGTTAGTTCTGCCTGGGGCCTCGTAACTGCATAGTACTGAATAATTACGACATACAGATTTCCAAGTCTAGCATGCCTGCAGTTTTACAAGTATAAAAGCTTGATTTTATCATGAATAACATTGTGATAAGCTATTTAAAATAGAGATATTAATATGTTATTTCCACTAACTCCGATTGGATTGAGTAAAAAGTAATAATTATTGTATTTTCAATAAATTATTACTAAAACATAATTTTATTTTCTAACTTACAGTTGTTTTCTGCTGGAAAAATTGCAGGAACTCATATTGCTCATTTGAAATCCAAGTACATTCTATTGCTTGAAGCTCTAAAAAGGTACTGTGTTTAGTGATAATTGTTAATTATTGATTGGTGTATTGGTAGTCAGTTTTTGTTGAAAACATGTGTGTCCTTGTGGTAATTATTTTATGGTATCCTAAATTTATCAGCATCCAAATGTTTTAATTAGAAATGTTATTTAGATTTGATTTTTTCTCAGGCAACTCCACGAATTTTTTTCTGAGGGTATCACAGTGAGAAAGGTACTTCCTTCTGCTGCTGACTCATTATGAATCTTGGGAATTGAGCTATTTAATTGAGTAGATTGGGTGCCCTGCCTCACTGTAAAGATGGAAGTCAGAGCCATAATGTGCCATTCCAGAAGAGGGTTCCTGAGATCCAAACCACTACACCCAAAACCACTGAGGAAAGAAATATATCCCTTTCGTCTCATCAAACAGGAAATAATCTGGGTCTTCACCAGAGTATCAAGATAATAAAATGTGAGGCTGGATGAACACAGCAGGCCAAGCAGCATCTCAGGAGCACAAAAGCTGACGTTTCAGGCCTAGACCCTTCATCAGAGAGGTCTCTGATGAAGAGATGCTCTCTGATGAAGGGTCTAGGCCCGAAACGTCAGCTTTTGTGCTCCTGAGATGCTGCTTGGCCTGCTGTGTTCATCCAGCCTCACATTTTATTATCTTGGAATCTCCAGCATCTGCAGTTCCCATTATCTCTTCACCAGAGTATCCCTCTGTTGGTTACATGAGACAGAAAATCAGTCAATTTCCTGCCATCCAAGATCAATTCATGATGGTAATCATGTTTTACTGAATTCAGAATTGATCGCCTATTGCATACATCAATTTGATCTGGATTGAGTATTTTGAGTGGTATTGTTGCTTCTCAACACATCTCAGCAGAGATAAGAAGCACTGAATCCCCTTGGCTTGTCCCAATTTTGTTTGGCAGTAACGTTAGCAATGTAAGTCATCCTCTAATGCCCAATCTGACAGGTTTATGTGACACATTAACAATTCATTTACTGTATCATGAAGACTGACAACTCAGAAAGTGTACTGGCACGCACACACATTGCTGGATTCCCACAGATGCAGGGCATCATAGAGTGCACACACTTGGGCACATATGTTTCTGCCGGGAAACAGCAAATCCAACAAGCCTGGTCGTAGTTTTCTGGAAGTAATTATGACAAATTCATAATGCACAATTCTCAATAAATCCTCTGTTTCACCCAGAACACGGTAGGCTGACGGCTGGGAGAGAAATTCCATGCCGTCATCAATGTCAGGAACACAACTACAGATGCAGCGTGCTGATTTGATGAGATACATGCATTTACTTAAGTCCTGATTGAGCAAACCGGTGGCTTTTTGGAACAACAGTTACAAACTGGACAGATCAGGAATGGTCTTTCAGTGTAGCCCAGAGCAAATTCGTTATTCATAATCATTTGTGTTACACACACAATTCCTCCAGAAGACAATTTTTGAGTTTATGCATGCTTATCACTGAAAAACTTTAAAAATGGTTTCTTTAACAATTAGTCTTGCGTGAAAATTTCTGCGCAGATTCGCCTGATTGGCCTCAAGAACTTTGTTGCATGATTAATAGAAACCACATTTACACGTCCAAATTAGGTTTCTTTTGATCACTGCTGAAGTTAGACCCATCAAACAAGATAATCCCCAATGATAATCCAGGTGTATTTCTTGCAATGGGGAGACTATATTATTGAATGGCAAGAAGGTATTAGTTTATTCAAAAAAACATGTACACATTCTAAATTTTTACATCAAGATTCAAGACTTTTATGTCTTGATGTGATATGGTGAGATCCAACCAAGTCTCTTGAATCAATCAGCATGGCTCTAGTCAAACAGTACAGTCCACAAGCTAGGTTCATTTCTGGAAATTAGTTAAGAAAACATCAGAACTTACAGCTTGCCATCTGATAAACAGAGACCAAGGAGGCTTCACACACAGACATTAAGTTTACTCATTATGCAAGACTTCTTGCGCACTTATTATTGTGTGCCATTTATTTTGACTAACCTTTCCCCCTTAGTGCCAATTACTGGATTTTTAAATTAGCAGCTTGTGTATTATCATTTGTATTTCAGTTAATACCATTTCCATTCAGAAATCTGAAATATTCTGTGCAACTTCCCAGATAGTTAACTAAACCCTATATTTTGTCTTTGTTTATGCTTTTCTAAATTATTTCTGTAATATAATTTAAGCAATTGGCTTATAACTGTGGTGATGTAATAGCCTTATAACTGGAAGAACTTATTTATATTTTTAGGACACAGGAGTCTGAGGTCAAGTTATTACAGGATGCTAAGTTCTGTACTGCTGAATTGGAGCGCCAAAGGCAAGAGTTGGAAAAAGGTGATCAATTTCCTGAGAGCTATGATACAGAGGTCAACAAACTAAGACAGCAGCTGCTTCATTGTCAGAATGAATTGAACCAGACTGAAGAGCGTATTTCTCAACAGAAACACAGAACTATATAGTAAGAAGCCATATTGTCTGCATCATTTTATTTTGTGGCCTTATGATTTTGCTGCATCACATGTAGTACAGTCTTCCACATAAAATATTGATAAATAATGTATATACAACAAAATGCTTACAATTATGTTAAGATCTGTAAACAAAGAGATAGACTGGGATTAATCGTATTTTTGGATTAGAGGGAATTATACTATTACGATCTATCAATCAGATTGTTGCAGAAAACTAAAAAAAAGGCATTATCTGTTTACTGTGAAGAACTTTTACGTTATCAAAACAGTAACACATTACATTTTGGAAACAGCTTGTACTTTCTGGGTCAGAGAGCATGAATAAGAAAGTGAGTAATGTCTGTGGAAGTACACAATTAATATATTGCACATGTCAATCTGGTTACTATCAGGAAATAAATGACAAAATAACTTCACAAACACCGTTCTTTGTTGAAAAAGAAATGCATGAAAGTTTGTTGATTTACAGGGAGAGGCATAAAGAGCAAAAGTTATCCAAGATTCTACATGACAGTATTCACTCCTTTTGAATATCAAAGAACATAAAGCCATTTCTTATCCACGTGAGGTGGTACTTTTATTGTTGTAAACACCTGAACTCCTAAATGTTTCTATCCTGGTACATCACCCAGTCTTGCTCCATTCTTAGCATGATTATGTTCAAGGAATTCTTTAGACTAGGTTTATTAACATAAGTAATATCTTTCTTCTATTTATTACCATACTTCTGACTCAATTCAAGGTTTACCTCTTCTTGTATTTAACTAATTCGTATTCACTAATGCAGTGTCATAGAGGACTTCAGCACAGAAAAAGGCCCTTCTGTCTCTTGAGTATGCACCGATCAAAAATAACAGCTAACTATTAGAACATAGAACATAGAACAGTACAGCACAGAACAGGCCCTTCAGCCCACGATGTTGTGCCGACCATTGATCCTCATGTATGCACCCTCAAATTTGTGTGACCATATGCATGTCCAGCAGTCTCTTAAATGTCCCCCATGACCTTGCTTCCACAACAACCAATTTGAGGTTATCAGTCATTTTTGCCATATGGCTCAACTTACACTTGCTGAATGCTTTATGTATTCATAGACAGGAAGAAAAGCACACATTAAGGAACTGTCTTTTTGACACTAAATAAAAGCAGAGGAGAAGATAGTTCCCTGGTGCAACACATTTAGTATGCAGCATTGATTTGCCAACCACCAGCATCCACTTCTCATTCAATCTAACTTGTTATAGTCTTTGAAATTTAGCGTTTCTAGCATCTGTTCTGATGAGTACAAGATGAAAAGCTTCAATATCATATCTCTTTTTTCACCATACTGAAGTTTTCAAGTATGCCACTTTTAATTTTTATTAGTCTGGCAAAAGAACAGTCTTATTTATTTCCTCCAGAACCGAACTGAACCTCACAGCTACAACTCATTAAGTATCTCATCAGAGTGAAATCTGAAGAAACGCTGAAGCTTTATCACCAGCTATCTTTGCTGCTTTCTTTATACAGTCATAGTCACAGATTCATATAGCACAGAAACAGACCCTTTGGTCCAACATGTCCATGCCAACTATGGTTCCAAAACTTAATTAGTCCCAATTGCCTGCATTTGGCCCATATCTCTCTAAATCTTTCCCATTCATGTACCTGACCAATGTCTTTTAAATGTTGTAACTGCACCCACCTCTACCAGTTCCTCTGGCAGTTCATTCCATACATGCACGACTCTCTGTGTGAAAATATTGCTGCTCAGGTCCCTTTTAAATATTTCTCCTCTCACCATAACCCTGTGCCCTCCAGTTTTGACCTCTCCTAGTCTGGAGAAAGGACTTTTGCTATTCATCATATCGATGCCTCTCATGATTTTAGAAAGCTCCATAAGGTCACCCCTCAATCTCCCACACTCCAGAATGGATCCTAATCCCATTTTCCAGCACCTGGCCCCCATAACCTTGTGTTAAACACTTCATAAATATAATGAAGGTCTCTGCCTCTGTAATCCTTACAGGCAGTGAGTTCTATGTTTACACCATCGTCTGGGTGCACAAAAAAATGCCCTCATATCCCCTCAAAATCTCCTCCCACTTATCTTAAATCTATGTCCTCTGGTCATTGGTCCCTCCACTAAGAGGAAAGGTTTCTTCCTGTCTAACCCATCCTTGCATCTCAATTTTATAAGTCTCAATCATGTCTTTTTTCAGCCTCCTGTGCTCCAAGGAAAACAACCCCAATCTATCCAACCTATCCTCAGATCTAAAACTCTTTAGCCCAGGCAACATCCTACATCACTTCCGTACCCTCTGTAGTGCAGATATATCCTCCTATAATGCTGGTTCCAAAACTGCACCCAGTACTCTGGCTGTGGCCTCATCATCGTTTTATGCAGTTCCAGGATAGCCTCCCACTTCTTAAATTCTATGCCTTGGCTAATAAAGGCGTTACAGATCTCGTCTTAACCCATTTACCTGCCTGTCCTGCTACCTTAAGGGATCAGTGGACATGCACACCAAAGTCCATCTGATTCTGGATGATTCCCAGCGTCCGATTGTTCTATATTCCTTTGCCCTGTTTGTATTTCCCAAGTGCATCACCTCACACTTATCTAGATTGAATTCAGTTTTCCACTGATCAGCCCATTTGACGGTCCATCTATATCCTCCAGTAATCTAAAACTATCCTCCTCACTATTTACTAGACTATTAATTGTCATGTTATCTTCAATCTTACTGATCAACCCTCCTACATTCAAGTCTAAATCATTTAAATAAATCACAAACATCAAAGGCCCCAACATTAATCCTTCTGGGACTGCACTGGGCATAGTCACAGAGACATGCCTCAACCATCACCTTCCGCTTCCTGCCATTCAGCCAGTTCTGGAGTCAGTCAGCCCTTGGATCCCAGGGTCTGTTACCCTCACTGTCAGTCTCATACGCAGGACCATATGAGAAGCATTGCTGAAATCTACTCAAGTTGGTCAGACATGACCTCCACTTTAAAAAAAACACATTGACTGTTCTTGATTAATCCCTGCCTCTCCATGTACAGATTAATCCTGTCCCTCAGAATTGTTTCTAATAGTTTCCTCACTACTGAGGTTCGACTGACTGGCCTGTAGTTTCTTGATTCAACCATTCCTCCCTTCTTAAATAACGATATAACATTGGCTATCCTCCAATCTTCTGGCACCTGTCTGTGGCTAGAAAGGAATTGAAAATTATTGCCAGTGTCCCTTCTTACTAACTCCCTTGCCTCGCTCAACAGCCTGAGATATGTTCCATCTGGCCCTGGATATCTACCTACTTTTAAGCTTGTTAAACCACTTAAAATCTCCTCTCTGCCCATGCTAATTTCTTTAATTATATCACAATCCTTAAATCTGATTTTATACCCACATCATCCTTCTCACTAGTGAGTGCCAACATAAACTATTAATTTAGAACCTTATCTACGCCCTGCTGCTCCATGCACAAGTTACCACTATGGATCTTAATGGTCTTTACTCTTTCCTTATTTATCCTTTACTATTAATGTACTTGTTCATTGTGTCCATCAATATCTGTTTACCCTCTAATAACTATTCTGTCTTCTCAGGGGTCCTAACCCCCATTTAATTCTCTTTATTGATAAATTGCATATACTCCCAAAGTTCTTTCTTGATTCCTCTTGCAGGGATAGTTTATCTGCTCATTGCCCATGCAGAAAATTCTGCCAGATTGATTGTTTTGTTTTCCCCTGGCAACATTAAACTAGGCAACAAATCAACAAGTAAGACTCTTTCAAGAACTAACATGCATAAGAGTCAACAAATGGGAATTTCTTCCAACTGCACAGAACACATTTGTTAAAAAGTATAATAAATGGTCAAGGGAAGGTCAAAAAATTGAATTGCTTTCAAACTGTATATTCAGTCAATACTCTTTAAATGTTCCATGCTTGTCGGCAGCAAATGTTATGACTTGGATTGTAAAATGATTTAGTTCCTAGTGAATAGATACAAATGTCTTAAGTAATAAACGATTATAGATGATGGCCTCCAAATGGCAAAGACAGTGTGTAACTGAATCATAAGTTGAACATTTAACATATACAAAAAGGAAGTGCACAATGGGCATCATGACCAATCTGCACATTCAATAAGAGCAGTGAAAGCTAGCCTGGTGTTTGTGCCTGAGCTGATTTTGAAAGTCTACAATGCTATCCTTGCGGTATACCAGCACTCACCGACAAAGAAAAAGGAATATTTGGCGGGTGTGATGCCATTTAAAAGTAGCATGTGCCTTTTAAAAGGGAAGGGTGCCCTTTGTAAATTTTTCTTTGGGTAAGGTGGCATCTAGAAAATGTTCCAGAGGATCACTTCGATTTTCAGAAATCATTCTGGAACCTTTGAGGAAGAGGCGAAGAAGAGGAGGAAATATACTTTTCAGACTGTTTCTGGGACCTTTGGGCAATACAGCAAGAAATTCAATGATTTGGCTAAAACTGTTAAGGTAAGACTTCGACCCGTATTTCCTTCACTCTCTGCTAATTCTTGTAACCTCACTACTGACAAGGTTATCCTCACCTACATCACCTTACTTTCCTAAAATCAAAACAACACATTTTAACTGAACTTCCTTCTGCTGCCTTTTGTACACGTTACACTTTCTGCTGTCTTCAAAAATATCTCCCTCACCTTCCCTGCATTTGTGACTTTCACACACCATCCACACTGCTCTCCTACGATGAACATACCTTCACAGCCTTCCAGCTGCTGACACAAATAAATTACATTTTTTATGATGGGCAAGCTTGTATCCCATGAGAACTGATGAGAAAAGGAGAGGCTTCATCTCAAAAGATTCTGTGCCAATTGTAACAGACTACAATGAAGATTGTAGCCAGAAAGCCTGTCACAAGTGTTGCAACTGATGATGCCGGAGAATGCATTCTGCAGATCACTTATTTTCTTTCCTTTCTTCTCCTCTGTTCACTGAATTGTCACTCTCTCACACAATGCATTTCAAAGCCTTCAACTGCTCCCAATTATTGCTACTATCTTTATCATTAACTGTTAATCCTTTACTCTCTTATCTTTCTAGGTCCAGTCAACGTCAAGGACCTAGTCGAAGGAGAAATTGAAGAGGTTCACCTAAAACCTCCATAATTATGAAGTGCTTTGAGAATTTAGTCATGGCTCATATCAACTCTAGCCTCCCAGCTTGCCTTGATCCATTGCAATTCACCTGCCATTGTAACAGGTTCACAACAGATGCTAATTCCCTGCCCCTACACTCATCCCTGGAACAACTGGTTAACAAGGATACCTACACCAGGCTCCTACTTATTGACTACAGTTTCACCTTCAACACCATAATTCCAACCAGACTAATCTGCTCTGCCCCCTGTAATTGGATCCTCAACTTCCTGATCCACAGAATGCAATCAATGAGAATAGGCAACAACACTTCTTCCGTGATTATCCTCATTGCTGGCTGCGTAATCATCCCCTTACTATACTCTCTGTATACTTACAACTGAGTGACCAAATTTCATCCTTACTCCATCTACAAAATGGCTGATGACTCCACTATTGTAGACCAGATCTCAAACAATGACGAAACAGAATACAGAAAAGAGATAGAGTGCTTAGTGGTGTGGTGTAAAAATAACAATCTCTCCCTCGACATCAGCAAAATGAAAGAGCTGGTAATTGACTTCAGGAAGCAAGGTAGAGAGCACACCCCAACTACATCAATGGAGCTGAGGTGTGGATGGTCGACAGTGTCAAGTTCCTAGGAATGACATTCACCAACAATCTGTCCTAGTCAACCCACATTGTTGAGAAAGCTCAACAATACCTGTACTTTCTCAGGAGGCTAAGAAATTCATCATGTCTATAAAGATTTTTACCAATTTTTATAGCTGCACCATAGAAAATATTGTATAGAGACGCATCATGGTTTGATCTGGCAACTGTTCTGCTAGCTCTGTAGGAAACTGCAGAGTTGTGAATACAGCCCATCCCATCATGCAAGCCAATCTTCCATCCATTGACTCCATCTATACTTCTCACTGCCTGAACATTTAGTTTTCTTATCTGTTTCGGTCAATTTCCTTTTACTAAGTTTAGTACAAGTTAAATGTGGCTACATTTTAGACCACGTTCATCTGTGCTTGTAATTGGATATGAAAGATAATTTGCGTGCACATACTAAAGGCATACAGGGCCGTACGTTTACTATGCCTGGTGCAAAAGCCATTTGATTTTCTAATTTCTGCCTTGCCCAGGAAATCCTGTAGTCACAGGCTGTAACCCAGAAAATCTGAGATAGCAAGAACTGCAGATGCTGGAGTCAGAGATAACAAAGTGTAGAGCTGGAGGAACACAGCAGGCCAGGCATCATCAGAGGAACAGGAAAACTGATGTTTCGGGTCAGGACCCTTCTTCAGAAATTAAGGGTCCTGACCTGAAACGCCAACCTTCCTGTTCCTCTGATGCTGCCTGACCTGCTGTGATTCTCCAGGTCCACACTTCATTAACCCAAAAAATCTCTCCACTTTGCCAAAGCATTAATAACTGCTTTGTTATTCAGAGTAGAATTGATTAGTTATGGAAGATTGAATGCTTAAACAGTGGCATAAACCTGTTGGATTGTGCTGAAAACATTATGTTATACTAATAATTAGTCAGACTGTCCTTTGTATCCATTTTCATAGGAGTATAAGGGACTTAAAAATGAGTATGACTATTGATGTATAAAGGGGAACCAAGCAGCATTCATTGATCTCACATTTTGCAACCATCTTGCTCTTCTTAAAGGCCTGCTGCTCCTCTTAAAAGAGGAGGTGCTGCTAGTTGTCTGAAAAGACACTGGCTGTATGTCAGAGCTTCACATGTGACGTCCCATGGAAGACAGAGGACTCCTAAGTTCATGCTTGCTGCATTGGATGCCATAGTCATGGATGTTGACAGAAAGATAGAGGCTATTGTGCCATGGCAGGGAGTGAGGAAAGGCTCAACAACTACCTTCCAAAGGAAATGAAAAGAGTCTGGCCAGGAGGACTTGTCGTGTTGGCACAAGAGGCTTAATTACCTCATTCTGGTGTTCAATGTCAACGAATGCATCATCTAGGATATCACACCCATACCCAAACTCTTACAATGCTTAATGCAACGCGCACCATCACTCATCCATCAGCAGCACTCACTTTGGAACAGAACTCACTTTTAACATCCAGAAATTCCATCTCACCCTCACACATATTCAACTGTGGAAAGCACATCAACTAAAGTTAATGAAACTGTAGGCCCCATATCTTTGCTAGCCTTTGTATGACAGATTATCAGATCATTTGTGCTTCCTCTGAGCATGTACCACCAATCCTTGTCAAATCCAAGAACTCGCTACAATACCTCAAGTCTCTGCAATGTACATCTAGAAATTTTGCTCTAGCAGCTTAAATCAACTTCCCTGTAAGTTTGATGCCTGACCCTTAAGGGCGGCAGGGTGACATAGTGTTTAGCACTACTGCCTCACAGTACCAGGGACCTGGTTTTGATTATGTTCTAGACAATTCTAGTGCATATTTGGTATGCCTGTGCAAATCCATGCAAATGCTCTTCCCGACATTAGGCACTGCACTTCATGTGGTTGCACACCCAAATCTGACCTCACTAGCATCAGTGATAGCTCAGCAATGCAACAGAGCCTAATTTCCCTTCCAAAGCTTGCAGTCTGAAAAGATCATTCTGTCAATTCACTCAATTAGTTTTGCGGATCAACTGCAATTGGTTCTTTAATGGAGATTAATATAGGAGGTTAGATAGGAATTCTATACTTAAGGCAATATGTAACTCTACAGTGTACCTGGTGAACCTCATGCTATCATTCTTCAAATGAAGTACCAAGTGTGGTTCTGTTGATAGCACACTGACATCAGAGTCACATGGCTCTTCATTCAAGTCTCAGTCCAGTGCATGAGCACAAAGGTTATAATTAAATAATTATAAGTGAAGTAGTGAGGGAGTATTGCACTGTTGAAGGTGCTGTCTTTCAGATGAGATATTAAAGCAATGTTCCACTGTGCTGTTTGAGTGGTTGTAAAACATCCCATGACACTATTTTGAAGAAAAGAAGGATAGTTATCTCCAGTGTCCTCGCCAATATTTATCCCTCAAACAAAAAAAGTACAAATCATAAGAAATGGACTATCTAGTCACTATTACATTGGTGTCTGCAGGACTTTGTTGTGCACAAACTGGCTGGTGTTTCCTATATCTTAAACAGTGACTCCACTTCAAAAATACGTAATTGACTTAGAGATCAGGTGTCTACAGCATTTTGCATAAGCCAAGATTTTATTTATTTTCTTATTCTAAAATCAACTCAATAAGTATTTGATACTCAATAAATAAAGTGCTGTGAATGTGACAAAATTAAGGAACAAATTATAGTGTGCACTCTTAGCTATTCAGAAGCTGAGGAGGAAATGGCTTGAATGGTTGGAGGGCTAGAACTTCCAATTTAATGACAAAGCTTAGGAGATTCTATCTAAAGCAAGAAGATTATTTTAGTGAGTGTAATAAGTCCACAATCTGTGCCTCTGAAAGGTTGCACAGTCGCTGACTGAGCTGTGGAGCAACATAAGGAATGTGGCATTCCCAGGCCCCTGAACTGGAACAAAAACAGAAGTTGCTGGAAACTCACCGACTCTGGCAGCATTTATGAAGAAAAAATCAGAATTAATGTTTCAAGTCGGGTGCCCTCTGAACTACAGTAATCATTAATTGAGTTTGAAGAGTAGAAAAGAAATGAATTCATAATTGATGAAGGGCATCAAGAAACTTTATAAGATGCACCTTTGTTTAATTGATAATCTGTTTAGAAGGCTAGCAAACAGACTATCATTCTTACTCTGCTTTACTCATTGGTGTTAAAGAAAGAAATTCAAAGAAAGAAGTGCAATTCACAACCACCAGATATTTCAAACCTTCCAGCCAATGATATGTGCTTGAAATGTAGTCATTATTGTAATTTAGGAAATTAGCCATGGCAAGTCCACCACACTGCATCTGGCTCAATTTTAGAATCATGGTACATCGATTTATGAATTTTAATTTTTAGAATAAAAAGTTTATTTTCATTTTATACATTAACTCTCATTAGTAAGAATTTGGTAATAATGTCTACAAGTGAGAATTATTGCCATTAGTACGTATTGGCTATGTATATAAATATAGCATTTTGCATACTTGGATGTAGTTTTAAAGTTGCATAACTTGTAAAAAAGCGAAGTTGTTTTAAAGAGTGTTTTTGTTTTGTTTATGACTTCCATTTGCTCTGGAAATATTGCGATATTCATTTTTGGTGCCAAACATGTTGTGACAGAACAACAAAGTATCACTCTCAAGAAATACAAAGTTCTTCCCTGTATTCTTGAAAAAAGCATGTTTACATTTTCAGTGTCTGACTTTAAATGGAAATGACATTACCAAAATGTATATGTTATATTCTGTTCTTTAGAAGATAATTCAAATTTGAATGGTTTATAAAATTGTGGAAAATAATGATGGAAGTCATTTCAGTTTACTCTGATTCCATTCCATGCAGAAGAATTTAGTTAGAGTTTGTTTACAATATAACAAAGAACATATTTTACCCCCTCTAATTTGAAAGAACAAATTACTTTTAATGTGGTTGCCAAAGAATTTATCCATTGATGGGAAGTCTTCAAAATCAAAGGAATAATATCTTCATACCCATTGTTCGTCATCCTTATGAGATTATTTGAGCTTTCATGGTATTGTTACTTTACAAAAGATTGAAAGACTATTCCACCTATTTGCAGTTTTTTTCATGTCTTGAATTTACATGATCCCATTATAGCTCTATACGAAACAGTTTATCATTTTCAGTAGTAGATGTGCAGTGTTCCTTCCATATTTAATTCAAGTATTTAGCTAATAGCTTTTACCAGAGCTAAAGTTTTAGCCAGCAATCTTTCACAAAGGTTTAGCTAGCTTCTTAAAAGTTGCAAGTTATAAAAACGTCCATCTTACCTTTTATTCATAATTGACAGTGATATGCAGTACAGTTAGAAATATGAACAGAAGTTGCCTTTATGTAACTCCTTGCATGGTCTCAGGACACCTTAAAGCACTTATAGCTAAGTACTTTTAATGAGGGGACAAAGGAGATAAATAACAAAGAACCATATAGCACATCAATGGGCCCTTCAGTCTACCAACTCTGTGCTGACGCATGATGCCTTTCTAAATTAAAAATCTTTTGCCCCTACACAGTCTATATCCCTCTATTCCCTACATCTATTTGTCAGGATGCCTCTTAAATGTTTCCAGTGTCTCTACCTCCACCACCTCCTTAAGCATCCATGCCTGTCATAATTTTGTAAACTTCTATCAGGTCGCCCCTCGTCCTTCAAAATTCAATTGAAAACAAACCAAGTTCGTCCGATCTCTCCTCAGAGCTAGTACCCTCCAAACCAAGCAACATCTTGGCCTAGATAACAAGGTGTAGAACTGGATGGACACAGCAGGCCAAGCAGCATCAGAGGAGCAGGAAAGCTGACCTTTCAGGTCTACAGCCTACTTCAGAAATCATCTTGGCAAATCATTTCTGTACCCTCTTCAAGGTTTCCAAGTCCTTCTTATAGTATGGCAACCAGAATTGTACACAATATTCCAAATGTAGCCTAACTAAAGCTCTATAAAGCTGCAACATGACTTGCCAATCTTTATCCTCTTGTGTCCCAACCAATGAAGGAAAGCATGCCATATGCCTTCTTGACCACCTTATCCGCTTGTTGCCACTTTCAGGGAACTGTGGACATACACGCCTAGATCCCACTGTATGCCATTATAGCTCTATGATGCTACTAAAGGTATTTACCTCCTGCATTATGCCTTCCAAAATGCATCACTTCACATTTGTCAGAGCTAAACTCCATTTGCCATTTCTTCACCCAAGTCTTTAACCTATCTATATCCTGGTGTATCCTCTGGCAATCCTCTTTACTATCCACAGCTCTCCAAATCTTTATGTCTGGGCATCTTCTGTTGGTTTAAAAAAATCCCAATTCTCTGGCTTACCACAAATACTTGCCACATTGTATGTTTTTTCTTTCAACTTGCTGTTGTCCCTAACTGCACTGGTTAACCATGACCAACTTCCTAAAATTCTCCTTTCTAACTGGAATATATCTTTGTTATGATTCATGAATTATTTCTGTTCCTCAACCGTCTTTGCTGCTAAGTCCCTTCCAAATCCATCCTACCTGACTCTGTCCTCATTCATTTGTAATTACACTTATTTAAGTTTAGCACAGTAATTTTCAACGCAAGCTTCTCACTCTCAATTTGAATTCTAACTTCTACCGTTTTATGGTCACTGTTTTCTAGGTGACATTTTACTCTGAGATCATTTATCAAACATGCCTCATTATTATATTGCCAAATCCAAAGTAACCCGATCTGGTTGGATCCACAGTATATTGTTTTAAGAAACTGTTCCAAATACACTTTATAATTTCTTCCCCTTGGCTATCTCTGCCAATTTAACTTCTTGTCATGATTCATGGAGCTATAGCATTATAAATTAAAATTCCAATCCCCTTTTAACCTCCTCTTGCATACACGTGTGGACAAGTAGAAAGGAAAAATCGGTACGCAAACAGAAATTGCTGAAAAAACTCAGCAAGTGTGGCAGCATCTGTGGAGACAAAGCTGAGGTAACATTTTGGGTTCCCTGACCCTTCTTCAGAAATATTCATTCTGTTTTGTCTCCACAGATGCTGCCAGATCTGCTGAAAATTTCCAGCAATTTCTGTTTTTGTTTCTGATTTTCAGCATCTGCAGTTATTTGGTTTTTGTTTATGGAAAAATACATTATGAACAGAGAATAACTGGGAGATGGTTCAGCGGTTTTATTCATGGGTTGCTGAGGTGATCTTTATGATTTTTCTGCTGGTTAGAATTTTGTTTTACAATCATTTCTCATCAGATGCTTCCACTAGTTTGCAAGAACCTCAAGCTGGCTGGTTCGCCTATAAAAGGCTGCATTTTGTCTTATCAGTTAAAAGTCACAGCTTATAATAATCACTGAAGGAAAGATTGACCAGTATTCCTCAGGTTCAATATGGATTGTGACTGTAAAGATCAGACTGCCAGCTGTTGAGCTGGTGGCAATCAAAACATTTCTCCCTACCTTGTTCACAGCCCCAAGTTTTCAATTACTTGAGAACCAATCACACAATTGTTTATAAGCAAAAGGCTTCTGTCATTGGTCTATGGACTAGTCATCAGTTATCAATCAACTCTTCACAGAACCTTTCAGTCCCAACTCACCTGAAACCAGCTCAATTACTGTTTGTTCAAACAGCTACTTAAGCAATGTTTTTCACAAATGTCAGATCTCTTGTTCTCTAAAACATTCAGCAATCCTTGGAAACACTGGTTTCAATACAGCTCTTCTTTATTTTAGCTCACAATTTTAAAAGGCGCAAAAAATAGAGGCCCAATACTTCAGCAATCTACATGAAGATTAAAGTCATTCATAATTAATGCACTGCCATTTTTACATGTCACATTATCTCTTGTTTTATTCTTTGTCCTGCAACACAACTTGTTCACAATATAACTACTGTTAGGCTGTCAATAACTCTTCCCACTAGTGACATCTTCCCCTTGTTTTTCGTACCACCGTTAGTTCAGATTCTATACCTTCTGATGTAGGATCATTTCTGGCTACCACATTTATTTTATCCATACTAACATTGCTACTCCACCACCCTTTCCTTCTTGCCTGTCATTTTGAAAAGTGATATACACTTGAATATTTTGTTTCTAGCTTTGATGTTTATGTCACCGTGTCTCTGCAATGGCTATATGATCATACCCATTAACCTCTTTTTATGCCATTACTTGATTTATTTTGTTCTAAGTACTATATGCGTTCAAGTAAAGAGCCATCAATTTAACCCTTTTTTCTCCCTTAGACCTTATTTGTCACTGTTTTTCTATGTTTGTACACTCTGTCCCTTCCTGTCTCACTCTGGGTATCATTATCCAAAAAACTGCCCTGAAACGCTACCCTATCTTTTTGCTTAATCTAATGTGCCCCTTTCTAATTATTTGAAAGTTGTCTCATCAGACCTAGTTAATCAATTCACAAGGACACTAATCGCAGCTTGCTTCAAGTGAAGCCAGTCCCTCCAGAACAGCTCCCTTCTACCCTAATACTAATACTAGTGCCTCATGAACTGAAACCCATTCCACCTGCATAAAACTTTGAGCCACCTATTTAACTCACAGATTGTATTTACTCTTTGCCAGTTTACCACGTAATTCAGATATTATTACCTTAGAAGTTCTACTTTATAATTTAGCTCCTAACTCTTCAAATTCTTTCAACAGAACTTCCATTTTTTTTAAATCAAGGCCATTAATACCAACATGGATGACAGCAGTTGCATCCTTTTCTTTCCAGATGAAGCTCCACTCTAACCCTGAAGGAACGTCCTTAACCTTGGCACTGGGCAAGCAATGCAACCTACAAGACTCATGCTCACGGCTACAGAGAACTATATCTATTCACCCAATTGTATTGTCCCTATTATTATTAGATTCTAGTTTCCTACCTCAACCCAAATTGCTCCTTGCTACGTGATTCCATGGTCAGTTTGCTCTTCTTTCCTGCAGTCGCCACTCTCATCCTCAGAGCTCGCAAGAACCTTGTAATTGGTGGGAGAATTGCAAGGAATAAGGCTCCTCCTAAAGCTTCAAGGTCCCTATAACATCCTTGCCTGCGGTCGTCTTGTCCGTGATAACTGACCAAATAGGAATGCCCTAGTCAGTGGGGTGTGACTGGGCAGATAACTTTCATATTTCTTGATAAGATGCAATGTCTGCAGCTTGGAAATCAACTCCTCAACTTGGATCTGAAGTTCCTTGATCTGCAAAAATATACCATAGCTGCATTCACTCTGGATTACCTTGGTGTCCAGCAGCATACACATGCTGAAGTAGCAACATACCATCTGTCCTGCTGTCACTCAATTCAATTTAATTTATAAATTGGTTGCTCTATATTCTCTGCTCTTTACATTTCATTGTGTTTTTATCAATAAAGTGTGAATCTTATTGTTAACCAGCATTTTCTAAGACAGAAGAAAAACACTAGAGAGCTAAACACAAACTG
This sequence comes from Stegostoma tigrinum, assembly GCF_030684315.1. Classification (NCBI taxonomy): domain Eukaryota; kingdom Metazoa; phylum Chordata; class Chondrichthyes; order Orectolobiformes; family Stegostomatidae; genus Stegostoma; species Stegostoma tigrinum. The sequence continues at coordinate 24,388,718 of NC_081378.1, forward strand.
AAGACATTACTTTTACTTTAAACACTGGAAATATTCACCTGTCTGACTCAACAATCAGCTGCTTTAAAGCTTTTGAGAAGACTTGTAGGTCAGATTGAGGATGCATTTGCCGATTTGTTCGCTGAGCTGGTAGGTTGGTTTGCACACGTTTCGTCACCATATTAGGTAACATCAGTGTACCTCCGCATTGTTGATCTGTCCCACTTATTATTTATGTGATCTGGTTTAGTGTGGCGGTTGGTCTCATTTCCAGTTCTGCTTTGTAGTAGTTGGTATATGGGGTCTATTTCCACATGTTTGTTGATGTTCCAGGTTGAGTAGCAGGCCCCTAGGAATTCCCATGCATGTCTTTGGTTGGCTTTCTGATGGTGACGCTGTCCCAGTTGAATTGGTGGCCTTCTTTGCCCGAACGTACGGAAATGAGTGATAGTTGGCCGTGTCTTTTAGTAGCCAGTTGGTGCTCATGTACCCTGATAGTTAGTTTTCTCCAGGTCTGTGTGATGTAGTGTATGTGACAGTCCTTACATGGGATTTTATATATAACATTGATCCTGTTAGTTGTGGGAAATCAGCTGCTTTCTTGTGTCCTTCACGATGTCACTCCATTGCAGGTTTCATTGGAGGTAGGCCTTTCAAACTGCACCTTTTATCCTGTCCCACTCACCTCTCACCTCTGGACAGTTTACTTCTTGTAGTAATCCTCAGTTAAAGCACATCTGTCCTTTTTGCACTAAATTCCCACTTTGAGCCAAATTCTCAGTTTCATTCAATCAGCTTTTGTCTTACTCAGATGATGTGTCCATTCATATTAACCACACTCTTTACTGATTGAGTGATGCAAAACAATCCCTATCTTAAGTGAATCTGCTCAGAATCACTTATTAACTTCTTAACTTGTTTCTTAATAGGAGTATGGGCGTACCTTCACCAAATCAACAGCAGCAGTTCAAAAAGGCAGTTAAAACCACCTTCTCAAGTGCAACTAGGGATGGATAATAAATGCTGGCCCAAGCAGCACTGCCCACATCCAGTGAATTCATTTTAAAAAAGAAAATCAAAATTGAAATAATGTTTCAAAATCAGAACAAGAGATGAACACAGTGGCTCAGTAGTTAGCACTGCTACCTCACAGTGCCAGGGGCCTGGGTTTGATTCCAACATCTGGCAACTGTTTGTGCAGAGTTTGCATATTCACCCTGTGTCTGCATGGGTTTCTTGCAGGTGCTTCGGTTTCCTCCCATGGTCCAAAAATGTGCAGGTTAGGTGGATTGGCCATGCTGAATTGCCCATGGTAGGATGGGAGTGGGATGCTCTTTGGAGAGTCATTGTGGATTCTGTGGAGCAAATGGTCTGTTTCCACACTGTACGGAAACTATGATATTGCAGCAAGGTGATGTTGAGGAAAAGAACTAGCCAAGAACCTCCTAAAAGGCAGTGCAAGCTCACAGGCTAAATAGCATACTTGCCTTTTTCTTTATTTTTCTGTATTCCATAATCTAGACTGTTTAGGACATACAGGAGTGGAGCCACATGTAGATTGGGTCGATGGGTTCCCTTCCTTGAAGGGTGTTCATAAACCACTTATGTTTGTACAAAATGCATTAGAATTTATGTTTTTTTAAAATGATAATATGGTAGAATTCAAACTTATAACTCCTGGGTTAATAGCCCAGTACCATAACAATTGCACAGATACTGCCTCAGGATGCTTGGCATTGACAATAACTGACCCCTATTAATAAAATGATACCCAACATCCAATTTTGGTTGAGATTTTAACTATTGATTTTTGGTGCATACCTAAAACATTTTGGCCCTGAAAATGCACCAAAGGGCATTCGGGGCCTTTTGGGACCAACAAAGGAGGTGATGGTCTACTGGTATTATTGCTGGGTGGTTAATCCCGAGACTCAGACGTTGTTCTGGGGACCTGGGTTTGAAACCCACCACAGCTGATAGTGGAATTTGAATTCAATAAATATCTGGAATTAAGAATCTAACGATGACTGTGAATCTATTGCTGATTGTCAGGGAAAAACTCATCTGATTCACTAATATCCTGTAGGGACAGGAACTGCCATCCCTACCTGGTCTGGCCTTCATGTGGCTCCAGACCTAAAATGTTGCTGACTCTTAACTGCCCTCTGGGCAATAAATGTGATGCCAGTGATGACCACATCCCATGAATGAATAAAGAATAAATTTCTGCCTTTGCTTATATGCATGGAGAATGTCATGTTTGAATATTTTGTCCTGTAGTCTGATTATTCAGCCACTTAAGGCTATTTCTGTTCTCTCAAAATCAATTTTTACACTATAAATTGCTTTACAGAATAATTTGAGTTAAACAACATTAGTAAAGGAGCAAAATAAAAATTAGTACCAGTGGCAGCTATTTTAAATTACAGGACCTTGAATTAAGTGTAGATTATATTTCTCTCTTGTGATCAATATTTGTCAATTCAACAAATTGAACGTGAATTCTGTTTTGTTTTCAGTTTGCAAGAAGAACTGGAAATGTTTAAAAAAGACTTTGAGAGGCTACCAAAAGCTGCAGTGAGTTGTTAAGCCCACCATTCATTCCTTTAAAAGAACATAATTAACATTTTGTGTTGGGTAAATATGCTGAATAATTTGATTTGATGCATATATTAATTGCATGTTGTTTTAGCTTAACTTGCTCAGCCCTAACTTACACTAATGATTCAGCTCGGCCGTACTAATTGCTTATAACTAGACTTACAATTTTACAAAACCTGTAATGCAGAAAGAAGCAATTCAGCCCATCTGGTCTACACCAACCCTCTGAAAAGCATCCACCCGATCTCCATATCCCCACATTTTACTATGGCTATCCCACCTAACCTGCTCATCTCTGGACTGTGGTAGGAAACCCACACAGACAGTCACCCAAAGCTGGAATTGAACCCAGGCCCCTGGCACTGTTAACCACTGAAGCACCATGTCATCCCACAAAAACACAGGGTAACTAATCAAAGTAATCTACTTATTGGGGAAGTGAACCTTAATTTCCTACATGACAGGCAGGGCCACTAACCACTATACGAATGAGGAACATGGTGGTAACATTGCTAGAATCAGATATGGACACTATATTAAAACATCAGATCTGAATATTTAAACAGCTCCAGTGCACAGTTATGTCACGTTCAAATCTGCTTTACATACACTGTTTCACTTCTAGCCCTTCACTTAAGGAACTGCAGTGCAAATATATTCTTGTATCAACCAATAACCATTGGCTCACTGTCCAGTTTCAGCCAGCATCTTACACAGATTACTATGATTTTGTTTGTCTGGAATTAGGTATGATCTTTCTTTAATCAATTGTTAAATCATACAATTAATAAACTATTAATAGTTAACAAGGTTAACATCATTGATTGTAATTCAGCAGTTAAAGATACCTTACAGTTATTTAAGGGAGATATTAATCACATTTCAATGATACAAAAAGTTACTTAATCATATTTCAATACCCTTCCATTTGAATAATTTATCTGAACAATCGCAATTATGAATGGGACTTCCCTCCCTAAAGATGGTAGGGCAGAAGGCAGGAAGGACAAATAGTTGGCACTGAAAAGATACCTCCCTTTCCTGCTAATCAAGTTCTGGGTAGGAAAATTCAAAGGTGTTGGACTTCTAATTAAGGCCTTAAGTGGTTAATGAATGTCCAATTAAGGGTCTCAAACCTGCCACTGACCTGATTACCTGCCTATTCGGAGTAAGGGAGAAGTGGCTGCTTTTCTGATAGGGAAACCAGTGTGCACTGCTGGCTGGGTTGGGAAGGGTCTCCATTTAGCCTCAACTGGGAACAACTGATGACATTGGAAAGGAGGGCAAGTATCAATGACTCAAAGCCACCCCAGCCACTTGCCTCCAACCACACCAACTCCCAAACCATCCTCTCTCCCCACAACCCACAGCCCAAAAAAAGTTACGTTTTTGTTAGTGCAGCTGTTCAAGGTTGCACAGCCTAGATCTCCAGCATTGCTTGCCAGGTCTCAGTGGCTGTTAGCCTCTGATTAACTGGCAACTTCAGGCAGATGCAAGACTTTTGCAGTGAGTTCCAAAGAGGCCAAGAATCCTGCCTGACAACATGTAAGCCTTTGATTAAAGATAATGGGAATTGCAGATACTGGAGAATCAGAGATAACAAAGTGTCCAGCTGGATGAACACAGCAGGCCAAGCAGCATCTCAGGAGCACAAAAGCTGACGTTTCAGGCCAAGGCCCCTCATCGGAAAAGTGAGATGGGGAGAGGGCTCTGAAATAAATAGGGAGAGAGGGGGAGGTGGATCAAAGATGGCTAGAAGAGAAGATAGGTGGAGAGGAGAAGATAGGTGGAGAGGAGAGTATAGGTGGGGACGTAGGGAGGGGTTAGGTCAGTCCGGGGAGGACGGACAGGTCGGGGGGGGTGGCGAGATGAGGTTAGTAGGTAGGAAATGGAGGTGCGGCTTGAGGTGGGAGGAGGGGATAGGTGAGAGGAAGAACAGGTTCGGGAGGTGGGGATGACCTGGGCTGGTTTTGGGATACAGTGGGGGAAGGGGAGATTTTGAAGCTTGTGCGATCCACATTGATACCATTGGGCTGCAGGGTTCCCAAGCGGAATAGGAATTGCTGTTCCTGCAACCAGTTGCAGGAACAGCACTAGTCGCGAACCATTTCAACTCCCCCTCCCATTCCTTAGATGACATGTCCATCCTGGGTCTCCTGCAGTGCCATAATGATGCCACCCGAAGGGGAAAAGTCAGGAGATTGGCACTAGGTAATGGAACCAGTGCAGGCACAATGAGCCAAATGGCATCCTTCTACACCATAAAGTTCTGCATTTCTGTAAGAGCATCCATGGAGAGAGATACAGGGTTAACCTTTCAGTCAATGAATTTCATTAAACCTGAAACCCTGTTTCTCTGTTTACAGAAGCTGCCTGGCCTGCTGGATAGTTACAGCATTTTACAGATTTCCAGCATCCGCAGTATTTTGCTTTTGTTTTCCTATTTGTTAATTTGTCTCTAAACTATTTTGTTGAACATATGCACGTATAGACACTCTAAGTTGCAACTCATAGTGCAAGTGCGTTAAATAATACAGAAACATTCAGCTAACCAGTGGCATTCTCAATAAGAAAGTAAACAGTCATTCATCTTTCAATAAAGGTTTAAAGCAGAAGTATTTTTTTCTGATGCTTTAGTTTTAAGTTCAGTTTAAGTTCAGTTTTACTGAACTGTGTAGAAACATATAATGCCAAATGTTAGATGGAAATCATTTGCAGAAGTAATATTAAGCAAGAAGTTCTTTCCAAATATTTCTACATAAATGATTCATTGTTGGCAACTCACTCATTTTTTTCTTGTAAAACAAGAAGAATACAGATAAACGTAACACAGACCATTGCCAGTTCTCATAATAGACAAATTAAACTGTGCCACAATAGTTAGTGGACAAGATGGGTGAGTAACATACGAAATCCTCATAATTGGTCATCTAAATTGTATATACTGTTGAGAGTCAACAAAATACAGGCTATAAAAATTGTCAGTAGTATCTCATGCAATAACACTTTAAAAGTTACTTTTGTGGAGTAAAGTATTGTACTAATTTGTTAAACGAATTCACAGAAGTCTGGTTTAGTTTATTTTTTAAAGAATACAGATGTTTTAAAAGAAAAATAATTTTCAGTTATTCATTGCATGTCAAGCCAAGTTGTGAAAAGGTTATTATGCTAGTTGAACAGAGACCTAAAGGGTAAATCTGTGCTGGAAAATTTGTGTTAATCTCAAAAAGAGATAATAATGAGCATAAAAGTCAGTGAAAACTGAAATAACTCCACAAAGGCCAATATCCTGCCACCAAGTCACCCTTTATTCACACATACATAGTCTATGACACTGAATCCGCTCCTCAAGTGAACGGAACCCCCGACACTCCTGTTTACATCTGTCAGCCAGGACTCCCTGATGGGACCAGGTTAACAGCCCTAATCAGGGGACTCATTCTGTGAGGTCTACCTGGCTGACATCAGTCCAATCACTGTTTCCCCCTCTAAGTTCAGGGTCATAGACCCATTAGTTTTCCCTGAACTTCACTTGGGGCATTTTCGCACCAGGTCTGGTTCATCCGACTCTGGCTTAGAGACTGGTGGCATATACTGGACTATAGCCCACCTCTTGACCATCTCAGAAAAAATTCATTTTCTTCTTCAGGTAGTAATGGTGTCGAGACTGCAGCATCTACCATGTCTGTCTTGTCCTCAGAGGTTTCTTTGATGCTAGGCTTTGGGGGTGTGGGTGGGGTTGTGGTGGGAAAACCCACAGTTTCTGACAGCCAGATGTTCTGAGGTACGGGGTATGTTTTGCTCCTGCCCCATTTTGAAAGATTGTAGCTTTCATTTGGTCTACATGCTTGCTAATGACCGCATTTCCTACCTGAACTTTATATGTCATGGGACCTGAAATCACTTCGACTACACAGGGCTATTCCCATGGTTTCAACACCAAAGTTCCTCCCCGACATTAACTGCTTCTCTTGCAAAGAGGAGTCTTGTGTCAGGCATTGATGTTCCTGATGCTGTTTCACCCTTCCCCCAAGATCCAGGATAACAAGCTTTAATCTGGTGTGGAGTCTTCTGTCCCCATTCGTAAATCTGCTGGAGCTATCCTTGTAATTGTGGGAGGGGTGGCCCTATAATCTAACAGGAAGCTGGACAGTTTAGTATGGAGTGAAAGTGTTGGCTGTTTATTTAAGCCTGCTACCAAAGTTCAGACTGCTCATTCCGACAGACCACTGGATGATGGATGATATGGAGATATCCTTACATGCCAAATGCCATTCAACTTTAGAAACTGAGATAATGGGAACTGCAGATGCTGGAGAATTCCAAGATAATAAAATGTGAGGCTGGATGAACACAGCAGGCCAAGCAGCATCTCAGGAGCACAAAAGCTGACGTTTCGGGCCTAGACCCTTCATCAGAGAGAACTTTAGAAACTGTTTGAATTCCCTGTTAGTAAATGATGGCCCATTCTATGTGACCAACACCTCTGGGAGTCTGCATATTGCAAAAGATGTTCGCAGCTTTTCAAATGTCATCCACGTGTTTGATGAATGAACTCTATGCATGTCCAACCACTTTGAATGGGGTCCAATGTGACTAACCGAGACTCATGAAGGCTGGCATAGTCAACCTGTAACCAAGTCCAGGATTTATCTGGCCATTCCCATGAATGTGGGGGATCTGCTGGTGGTAATTTTTGTCTTTGCTGGCACTCTGGGCACTGCCCCACCAGCATGGCTACATCTACATCAAATCCTGGCCACTAGACATAATGTCTCGCAACATTTTCATCTTAGAAACCCCTGGATGACCATGATGAAATTCAACTAGTATCTGGCAGTGACCTTTGCTTCGGACAATCACTCTTGCTCCCCATAATAAAATGCCATATTCTACAGTCAGCTGGTTTCATTGGGTCCAGAAAGGTTTCAGTTCTGGTTGTGATGGCTGTTTTGTTTCCCCCATCACCACCAGCTGTTTTAGCTTTGCCAAGATGGGATCTTTTTATGTCCACAATCTGATATTGTCAGCAGTAACCAGAAGTCTGTCCTTAAAGTTTTAAACAAGAACAGAGTTATCTAGTGGCGGCACCACCAGTGGTGTATTACCAGTAGGAGACAGCACGAGGTGTCTACATTTACCACATGGCATTCAACTTGTAATTGTATGCTCTCAGAATAAGAGCCTGCCACTGAATTCAACGTCCTTTAGAAAATCCAGCAAGGGTTTGTGATCCATTAGTATTACAAATTTACATCTATAAAGGTATTGGTGGAATTTCCTCACTCCAAAGATGACCACCAAACCTTCCATCTTTATCTGGATGGTTTATTGTTCTGCATCAGCCAAAGTCTGGGAAGCATGCATTATCAGGCGTTCCTCTCTATTGGGCCATTGGTGAGCCTACACTACCCCGATACAATATGGGGAGGCAGCGCGTGTCAGCACCACATCACGCTTGGCTTCATTGTGTGCCAACACCTGAGACGATGATAGCTGCTTCTTCACTTTCCTAAAGGCCTCGTGGGTTTGCAACCATTTCCAAAGTTACCCCTTTGTCAATATTGGGTCTAAGAGTGCCGGGAAGAAGGCCACATTACATATGAGTCTTCCATAGTAATTCACCAAACTAAGGAAAAACCTAAGATCTAGTTCAGATGTGGGAGCCATGGCAATCTTTGATCGCTTTCACCTTATCTTCTCATGTGTGTAACTGGCCTTGTTGACTCTGTAGCCCAAGTATGTCATATGGAGTGCCTGGAGCACACATTTTTCTCTCCTAAGGAACACAGCTGCCTTGAAGAAGTATTTAAGCGCTATGTCCAAGTTATTTAAATGCTCTTTGTTGGTCTTACTGGCTATTAGCATGCCATCCAGATAAATGGTGACCTGGGGCAGACCTTGTAAGTGTTCTTCATCATCTGCTGGAGATTGGCACAGGCTGATGATATCCCAAAAAGCCATGTTGTATATTGGTGCAAACCATTATGGGTATTAATTGAAGTATACTTCTGGCAATCCTCATCTAATTGCAATTGCAGGTACACAAGGCTCATGTCCAGTTGTATAAAAGACAGCACCCTGCCAGCTTTGCATACAAGTCCTCTATGTGAGAGATTGGGTATTTGCCCAGTTGTGAAAAGCTGTGAAATCCCCACAAAAGTGAACCAAACTGTTGGGCTTCACAAATCGTATGACTAGTGCTGCCCATCCTGCAAACTTTACTGATTTGATGATTCCTTCACTTTCCAGCCTCCTGATTTCTGCCTTTACTTTTGCACATAAAGCAATTGGCAACTACAATGGCCTGCTAGCCCAGATCCTCAGGAAATTTTTAACCATTTGGCTGAGGCTTGGCTTTGTTTTAGGATTTTGCTGTGGGCTGATCTAGAGTTCCTTGGTTCAGGACATATCTTGAGTGAGGCCATGCAATTGCCTTCACTCAAGTGGTATACCCCAAGCTCAGTCAGCCTGGTGAGAGAGTCCACTTCCGTCAGAATGCCCTGTAATTTATTAGCTCCACTTGCGACATTTTCTAATGTCAAAGCCAACTGTAGTGCCTGCTTGAAGAGCAGTTGGGCTTCAGCTAGTAGACGCTTTTGCAGGGCCACATCGTTAATCCCACATACCAAAAGGTCTCTCAGCATCTCGCTTAGGGTTAAAATAAAATTACATGCCTCTGCCAGTCATCTTAACCTTGTCAAAAATCTCATTTGAGAGTTCCCTGGTTCTTGAACTGCCAATGAAAAACTGATATTGCCTCAGAACTAGAGAAGGCTTGGGATTGTAATATTCCTTAGCTAAAACCGTCAACTCTTGAGACAGGTTTTAGTATCTGGTACCTCAGGGAAAGTTAAGCTCCTAATAACTGAAAACACTGCAGATCCACAAGCTATGAGAATTCCTTGCTGATTTTCATCTGCCCTAACATTCTGCAAAAAAGAAGCACGCTCTTTCAACATACTGGGCCCAATTTTTGACAGCTGGATTGAACAAATGTCCCAAATAGTGGCATGATGCTTACTGTAACTCAAAGATGACTGTTGTGAGTGAATCTCTTCAGGGGCATGTTTTTCTCTTGCCACCACTGAAATAATTCCATAAAGGCCAGTATCCTGTCACCAAGTCAACCTTTACTTACAAGTGCACAGTACACAACACTGACCCTGCTAGCTCAGAGCCAGCTCCTAGTGTGAACAGAACCCCTACACACCTGTTTATATCTGTTAGCCAGGACTCCCTGATTGGACCAGGTTAATAGTCCCAATTAGGGAACTCATTGTATGTTCAAATCATTATGAAAACAACAAGTATATTATGATTCATTACGTAAGTAAACTGATGTAAAAGGTCCTGCCATCAAATGTATTGGGACAGGAGCAAGTTGCATTTAACAATTAATGTATACCTTTACCAAATAATGTTACTTACCTGTAATGATCATGTCAAATGGATGCATTAATCGTATTCTTGGCATTCTTACTTAGTTTAATCATACGTGGTCATCTTTCTAAACTATAGCATGGTTTCAGTTTATAAGGTGCTTTGTTACAAAGAACCAGAAGGAGAGAAGCGAGCAACTTGGCCCAACATGTCTTTACAAGCATCAATGCTCCATATGGTGCCCTTTCCATTCGTCTTCATTTGATTCCATTGAAAAATCCTTCTATTCCTGTCTCCCTCATGTATTGTCCTACCATACTTGTAAATTGCTCAATTGGGCAGACCCATTGCTTTTCCAGGTCAGAGATGTTTTATGTGCAGTTTGATCATTCATTGAAATTTATTCTCTTTTTTCTGAATGTTTCATTAGGTTCCTCCTAACTTATGACTGAAGCAAAAGTCAATGATTTAAGAGGGTGATTCAATATGCCATTCCTCATCAGTAGTAATGGTGTGAGAGGCAGCCTGCACCTAATGTCTTTCACTAGTTCATTGCTAAAGTGGGCGACTGAAAAGTGATCTATAAATGTGATCTGGGCTGAGCTTCATTTGACAGAGTTTAATTTAAATGTGTTGCATGTTCGGGCGGCATTTTTGACCTTAGCGTATGCAGGTTATTCAGAAAGACATAGAAGGTATGTAGTTTTCCAAAGGAGTTATGATTAGTTGCAATGCTAAGTGTTCATGAAACGTCGTCATCTTTCATATTAAGCCCTGCAGTCCTCCAACCTGATGTATTAAACCAAACTAAAAGGACTATCTAAGATACGATTTTTGGATGAATCACAAAACTCTTTTAAATAATTTCAATTTTTTTTTGTTTTAAAACACTTATAGTTATTGAAATCAAGTTCCATGTGGAGCAAATTGTATTTTAAACACACTTCAAAATGTGGCCCATGTGGATGGCATATGCCTGTGGGAAGATATTTGGATGGATGAACAACAAATTGGAATCTGCTGTTTGTAACATATTGTAAAAATATAATGAATTGTATTCTATCTTTAAAAATGTATTTTAAATAACTACAAAGGCACTTTTGTATAAATTTCCTCTAAACCATGCTGAAGAATGTAATTTTTGGCTGGTAAAAAGACTGGAACCATATTATTCTTCGTCATGTTACAAACAAAACCAACTTCCACTTCATAGTATAACAGAGATATCTAGTAAAGGAGGAAAAGGGAACAAATAATTAAAGAAAGAACAACTTGAACTGTGTAGTGTTTTTCACTATCACTGATTGCCTCAAAGTGTTTTAAAAGTGATGAAGAGCTTTTGCAGTGTAATCACTGTTGTAATATCGGAAATGCAGCAACCAATTTGGACTCAGAGAACTGCCATAAAGAGCTATGAGGTAAATGACCAAATAAAAAGATTTTATTTTTGATTCAAGGATAAATAATGGCTGCCTTCATCAAAAGAAGGCTCTCCTGAGAGCCTTCATTAGCTCCAATGTGCTAACTCAGCGAACTGCCAATTGAGGAAAAGTGTATTTGAACATCAGGTTCTTAAACATGGAAGTAAAGTAATGATTTATGAGGCAATTGTGACACTTGCCTTCCTATATACATCAATGGTACCTTTGAAAGATCCTCCAAATCACTGCAAATAAGGCGATCCAATAAGGTTATCCTCTCCTGAGTCAACATATACCCAGCATTGATGTGCCAGTCAATCAAAACCAGTTTTGCTAGGTAATACATTACATTCATGTGCTTAATACCAGACTCACGAAGCAGCTGTTTTAGTTGAAACTCTGCCAAAACAGGAAACCTCCAGGAAAAAACAGCAGAAACACTTCTGGAATATCCTTGATGCATCAGGGAAAAGATCCAACTTTCCTGCCGATCTGTGGGAATCCTTGACTTATGACCGACCAAAGTGGAGAATTATTTGGGAAAGTACTGAACATATTGAACATTTATAAAGAGGTAAAGTTAGAAAGAATGCACAAGCCTTCAAACATCTCATCTGCCAATGATTCCAGCATACCTATAGCAATGTGTTGTCTCTTAACCCTTATCTGTATTATTTTAGATTGCATCTAAAGTTACTGTTCTCTTTATTTTATCTCATCATTCCTTACAAAACAGTTAACCTGCCACCTTAAAGACCGGCAGCAACCAAGTCACTGACTGTAACATAAGAAATGGGGACAAAAGTAAACCACATGGCTTCTTGATTCTATTCCACTATTCAATATGATGATACTTGATCTGCCTTAACTGCATTTTTCTAGCTACTCCCATAACCCTTTACTTCTGAAGAGACCAGAAATATTTCCATCTCAGCTTTACATATACTCAAATATCAACCGACCATAAAACCCTGGGATAGAGGTTTCTAAAGATTCACAAACCCTTGAGTAAAAAAGGGTGGAGTAAAGAAGTTCCACCTTATTTCAATCCTGAGACTGGCCTCTGTCCAACTATCCAGTCAGTGGAAATGAAACCTCAGCTTTTACAAAGTCAAGAGCCTTCAGAACTGTGCATGTTTCAATAAGATCATGTCCCATTTTTCTCAACTTCAAGGAGCATGGGCCCAATTTTCCCAGCCTTTTGTCATAAGACAAACAACTCATCCCAGAGATGAATCTAATGAATCACCCTGGATTGCCTTCAGTTCAAGTATATCTTCTTTAAATATGGAGACCAAAACTGCTTACAGTAGTCCAGGATTTGTCTCACCAAAGCCCTAGGCAATATTCATAAGACTGGCTTATTCTTGTACTCCAGTCCCCTTTCCAATAAAGTCCAGCATCCCAAATGCTTTCCTAATTTTTTGATGGACTTACTGGATAAGTGGGAATACAAGAAAATAGAATTAGATAATAGGTTGATAAATGTTGAATCGTCTAACAGCTGAGATCTCTGAAGAGAACAAAATCATGATGTTATTCAACCAATTCTATTCCATCAAGTTTCAAGCTCTGCCCACTTACCCATGTTCAGTTCCTTAGTGTATAATCATGTTTAGTCCAGACGAAGGTAAGTGAAAGCAAAGGTAAGTAAAACTACTTATAGAACATTATTCATGACTCTTTAGATACTGAAGCAGTCCATATTCAAATACATCAAGACCTGGACAATATCCAAGTGTGGGATGACAAGTGGCAAGCAACATTCATGTCATACAACTGCCCCAGGCAGTGACTAACTCCAATAAGAGATAATCTAACCGGCATCCATTGACATTCAGTGGCTTTACTGTTACTGAATTCCCCCAATCAAAACCCTGGTGGGTTACCATTGACCAGAAGCTCATCTAGATTTGTCATTTAAATACAGTGACTACAAGAGCAGGTCAGAGGCTCGGAATACTGCAGGGAGTAACTCACCACCTGACTGCAAAACCTGTCACCATTTAAAAGGCACGGGTCAGAGGTGTGATGGAATATTCCCTACTTGCCTGGGTGAGTGCAGCTCCAATACACTCAAGAAGCTTAATACTATCCAGGACAAAACAGCCAGCTTAACTGGCATTGTATCCACCAACATCCACTTCCTCCACCACCAATGCCTCCATAGCAGCAGTGTGCACTGTGTAAAAGATACACTGCAAAAATTTGTCAAAGATCTTTAGACAGCATCTTCCAAACACACAACAACTTTCATCCAGAAGGACCAGGGCAGCAGATACATGGGTACACCACCACCTGCAAGATCTCCCTCAAGCCGCTCTCTATCTTGACTTAGAAATATATCCCTATGTATTCACTGCAACTGGGTCAAAATCCTGGAATTCCCTCTCTAAAGGTATTGTGCATCTACCTACAACATGTGGATTGCAGTGGTTGAAGAAGGCAACTCACCACCACCTTTTCAAAGGCAACTAGGGATGGGCAATAAATACTGGCCAGCCAGTTTACCAATGACCTGCAAGTAAAAACAAAATTACTCAAGACGCATTGACTGTGCTAGTCATTGTTAGAAATTTCCGTGCAGTAATTTAGTATTGTAACCTATGTCGTTTACTTGAACGTCAGACCTCAGACGTGACATCATTCTAAGGCATGCACAAAGGTATTAAGAAATTTCTGTATATTGTCAAAAACCCATGAAGTGTCAAACCTGGGCCAAGAACATTTCAGGTTTGAGTTTTGTTAAGTAGACAAAGTGAATATCATATCTTTAGATATGAAGCTAAAACAAGAGATTGTAAAATACTTTCTACATTGTCTGTGTGAATCTTTGCTGTTCAGCAATATCATGGAAGATACATGCTTTCTAATGCCTGATGGAGACATGTAAGAGTTGCTAGTAAATGAATATCAATAGTCGATTTCTATATCATGAGATGAGAGTGACAGTCCTTAGCATCGAGAGGCCACATTTGATCAAGTGTATCATCAAAAAGTCCTAGCAAACTAGAATAAATAAGAACAAGGGAAAACCCTCTGCTGGTTGAAGTCATACCTAGCACTGAGGAAGTTAGTTCCAGTTGTTGGTTGCCAGTTATCTTGGCTCCAGGACATTGCTTCAGGATTCTTCAAGGTAGTACCCTAGGTCCAATTTATCTTCATCTGCTTATCAATGACCTTCTCTCCATCAAAAGGTCAAAAATGGGGATTTTTGCTGATGATCGCGCAATGTTCAGCACAACTTATGACTCTTCAGATACATCAAAACACGATCATTATGCAAGCTTAGGCTGACACATGGCAAGTTATATTCATGCCACACAAGTGCCAAGAAATGACTACCTCCAACAGGAGAGAATCTAGCTCCTTTAACCTCAAATAGTATTACTATCGCTTAATCACTCACTATCAACCTCATGTGGGTTACCATTGACTAGAAACTGAACTAGACTAAATGAACCTACACCAAATGGCTATAGTGCTTCCAGAAGGCAAGTCATCACCATTTTCACCAGGGCAATTAGTGTTGGTCAATAAGTGCCTATCCAGCCAGTGAGGCCCCCATCCCTGAATGAAGAAAAATATTGTTGACAAAGCTTTTAATTGTATTAAAGGTATATTTTATTCCTGGAGCAATGTTTTCCTTTGTTAGATTTATTTTTGTTCTGATTTTGCAGGATTTTGAAAGGAAGACAAAAGCATTGAGAGAAGGTTGTATTGAGTTAAGTAGAGAAATTACACAGAGAAAACGTGAAATTAAAACAACAAAGGAAGAACTGGAAAGCAAAACAGAAGATATGAAAAACTTGCAACAAGAACTGGAACAGAAGCAAGAAAATGAAGAACACCTCAAAGTAAGAAAGCACAAAGCGACTCTTTGAATAAATGTATATTTAGAATCATAGAGGTTTTACGGCACAAGAAGAGGCCTTTTGGCCCATCATGTCCACACCGGCCATCAAACATCTGTTTGTTCTAATCCCATTTTCTCACACTTGACTTTCTCTGCTTTCACGTTTCAAGTATTCATCAAAATAGTTTTTGAATGTCTTGAGAGATCTTACCTCTACCACCTTTTTAGTCAGTAAGTTCCAGATACCCACCACCCCTTGGGTGAAAAACATTTTTGTCAAATCCCCTCTCAAATCCTGCTCCTTATCTTTAAGCATCAGCAGTGAGGAAAATTCTTGAATCCATTTTCAAGGACTTTTCAGCAGAGCATTTAGAAAACAGTGGCAGGATCAGACAGAGTCAGCATGGGTTTATGATGGGGAAATCATGCTTGACAAATCTGTTGGAATTCTATGAAGATGTAACTAGTAGAGTTGCCAAGAGGGAGCCAGTCAATGCGGTATATTTGGACTTTCAGAAAGTTTTTGACACAGTCCTGCATGAGATTATTGTGCATGATTAAAGCACATGGGATTGGGAGAAGTGTTCTGAGATGGATAGAAAATAGGCTGCCAGAGAAGAAATAAAGAGTAGGAATTAATCGGTCCTTTCAAATTGGCAGGCAGTAACTAGTGGGCTGCCACAGGGATCAGTGCTGGGATCCCAGCTATTCACAATATATGTTAATGATTTGGATGAGGGAACAAAATGTAACATTTCAAAGTTTGCAGATGATATTAAGGTGAGTCGGAGGGTGAACTATGACGAGGATGCAAATATCCATCAGCATGATCTGGACAGGTCGGATGAGTGGGAAAATCAATGGCAGATGCAGTATTATTTGGATAAATGTGAGGTTATTCACTTTGGAAGCAAAAACAAGACAGCAGATTACTATCTGAATGGCTGGCTGTAAATTGGGAAAGGGGAGTGTGTGGCAGGACCTGGGTGTCTTTGTGCACCAGTTGCTGAAGGTAAGCATGCAGGTGCAGCAGGTGGTAAAGAAGGCACATGGTATGCTGGCCTTCATTGCGGGATGTTTCGAGTACAGGAGCAGGGATTTGTTGTTGCAGTTATACAGGGCTTAAGTGTAACCACACCTGGAATATCGTGTGCAGTTTTAGTCTCCTTTTCTGAGAAAGGATGCTTCTGCTCTCGAAGGAGTGCAGCAAAGGCTGATTCCAGGAATTGTGAGACTGATGTATTATGGGAAATTGACCAGGTTGTGATTCATTTCGCTGGAGTTCAGACGAATGAGGGGGTATCTCATAGAGACTTATAAAATTATAACAGGACTAGACCGGGTGGATGCAGGGAGGATGTTCCTGACGGTGTGTTTGTCCAGAATCAAGGGTCACAGATTAAGGATTCAGGGTAGACCATTTCCGAAGATGAGATATTTCTTCACCCAAAGAGTGATGAGCCTGTGGAATCCATTACCACAGGAAGTAGTTGATGCCAAAACATTGAATGTATTCAAGAGGCAGCTAGCTATAGCACTTGGGGTGAATGGGATCACAGGTTATGGGGAGAAAGCAGGATTAAGCTATCGAGTTGGATGATCAGCCATGAGCATGATGAATGGCGGAACAGGCTTGAAGGGCAGTGGCCTTCTCCTGCTGCTATCTTCTACGTTTCTGTCTCACTAATGTCCTTCAGGAAAGGAAAGCTGCCATTTTCACCTGGGCTGATCCACATGTGCCTCCAGATCCACAGCAATGTGGTTGACTCCCAGTTTCCCTCTGAAATAGCCTAGCAGGCCATTTGGTTCAAGGGCAGCTAGGGACAGGCAATAAATGCTGGCCATCCAGCGATGCCCAAGTCCCACAAGTGAATTTTCTAAAAATTAAACAGCTTAATACCAAACAAGCCCCGAATAACAGGAAACAAATAATTTTCGAAGTCCAAGTCATATATAAACTATTTTATAATAAGTAACAACTTATGTTTATTTTTCCTGTCCATAGCTTGATCTGGTCCAATTGCACACTGTTCCTGTTCAACTGGCCAAAGATATACAGAAGTTGAATCGCAAAAGAAAGTAGGTTTTCTTTTATAACTTGTGAGCAAATAGTTACAATTTACATTTAAGTGATAATAAACTACATTGCATGAAGGTAGCAGAGGATATGGGAGGATATGGACCAGGGGCAGGCAGAAAGGATTAGTTTAATTTGGCGTCATGTTCCTGTACTGTACAGTTCTAATGTTGTATGTTCCATGATATATTTCATTGGCTATAGGCATTTCTCTGAATTTTGCTCACTCTGTGAAAACTGATTTGAAGGTTCCAAGAAATTTTTAAATGTGCATTGAGCACATATTGCTAACATTTCAAAATATCTGTGCAAAGGAAATGATTTGCAATTCTAACTCCAGATGTTAGTTACAACAATGTAGACAAAAATTGCAGCAACTTAGAATTACAATTTATCATAACAAGTGGTTCCCTTGAGGATAGCCTGTTCACTGACTGCCAGTTGCTGATGTGATTACAGCCCTTAGTCCAACTATAGTCAAATAAAATCAAACTCCAAAGGTGAGAGTGACTGCCCTTGACAGCAAGACAGCAGTTGACCGAGTGTGATATCAAGGAACCGTAGCAAAACTGGAGTGGAAATCAGAGGGGAAACTGCACAGGTTGGAATCATAAAAACTGATAGAACTGTGAATGTTGTAAATCAAACAAAAATAGAGATTGCTGGAAAAGCTCAGCAGGTCTGTCAGCATCTGTGAAGGGAAATCAGAGTTAATGTTTTGGTTCCGGTGATCCTTCCTCAGAGCTGGAATCATGCCTGATTCAAAGGTTGTAGTTGTTTGGGGCCAATCATCTCAATCCCATGACATTGCTCCAGATGTTCCTCGGGCAAATTTCCTAGGTTTAACCGTTCAGCTGCTTCATCAAAGATCTTTGCTTCATCATCAGGTCAGAAGTGGCAATGTTTGCTGATGATTGCACAATGTTCAACCTAATTCACAAGAACATAAGAAATAGGAGCAGGAGCAGGAGCAGGCCATTCATCTCTCAAGCCAGCTCCACCATTCAATGAAATCATGACTGACCTTCTAATTCAGCACCATGAGTTACCAATGAAAGCCAAGGCACAGTTTACTTTCCTCCTACTGGAAGATGACAAAGACTCTGATTGCTGTTTCTACTCTTACTACAATTCAGAAAGTTAACAAAATTGGTCTTACTTACTTGGATCCCCTCACATTAAAATCAGTGGCAAAGGCAAATGCTTTTGCATAGTTCATCTTATTTGACACAAGAAAACTTTTCATTGTTCTCCTCACCCATCTCTTAAGTCACCAGTGAATGATAGCTTGCAAAGTACCATGTCAAAATACTTATATATTTATCCGGTGATTTATTAAGACATAAAATTTAACATGATTCATTTCATTCATGGTGAAAATGTCAAAATATTGCAGTTGCTGTTTATTAAAATGTTTTGTTCTTTCCTTAACTCAGCAAATTGGAGAAGGCAAAAGCTGAAATAGATGCACAATACAATGAACTTCTGGGTTCAGTACAGCAAATAGAAGATAAATGCAGAATGGTCGAAGATGAGAAATTGGAGGTAATGAAAGAGTTGGATGACAAAAGGACTTTACTGGACAGCAAGGAGCAAGAACACAACCAGTTAGTTAAGATGGTTGAGTTGGGCAAAGAAAATGAATCTACATTAATGGGACAAAGGTTTGTAGTAGACACGAAATGTTTTCCAACCTATGATAATAATGACATCAGGAATGTTTGTATTTACCAAACAAGTTAAATATGACTAAGAGAACAGGTCTCACCTGTTTTTTTTTCTGGGAAACACTTCCTGATCTGGTGCAGTTGGAAAAAACTGCTCAATTTTTTTTAAGTTTTAAAATTTCATCTTTTTTACCATTCCTTTTTATTCACAATTCACTTTTCTCCTCCTTTATCGAACATCGATGAAGCAATCTTTCTTTAATATGAAGATGCTCATCGTTTTCATTTGTCACTTAAAAACAGGTGTTACCTGTGTCATTTTTAGGGAAGAAGTTTCTGCTTATTACAAAATGACCAGGGATATTGAGAGGGTGGGGTTTCCCAAACCTAAGTCTGTCACTTCCCCTAATTCTTAGGCAAGTTAATCATTGATGCCATTGCCCCTAATGAAATCAGATATATGATCTGCTTCATTCGTGCATGGACTTTCAAAGAAAACAGGAAGGAACTTCTTCAGAGAAAATTATGTCTGCAACTGAAGGTGGGCAGAGTTGATGCTCATGCCTGCAATTGTTAATCTGTTTGCCAGTAAATTATACGTGTCCATTTCAATTGTTTTTCACATGACACCCTTACAAAGCATACTGCACAGTATGAAACTGAGATTATTACAGAATGTTTGAATACACAAAAGTAGTTGAAAAATTCCCACCTGGTCGATCAAGCTTGTTCCATATTGTTGATGCTTAGAGTAACCGGAATTGTCGCTCAGAAAATTATATTTCACTAATTCATGTTTCATTTTTAGCCTGAGTATAAACAAACTTGCATTTATACAGTATTTTTACATCATTGAGGTGTCACTTCAGAACAAATGAAGTATAGTTCCATAAGACAAGAGGTGCAAGCATATACAGAAAAGCTCAGATTTAGAAGAACTGAAATCTGATCTGTAATAGCCACTCTCATTCAGGTATCTAAACTCGAATATTTGTTTCATCAGTCTTTCACCCTTTGCACAAAAGGTAATGATGAGATTTTATGGGATCAATGCATCGAATGTTTGCACATATTTATGAGCTTTTTCATTTTACCATAATAAAACATATAATAGCATTTTTTAAAAATAACGTTCAGACATTTGGTATTTGAAATCTGGAATTTAAAGTCTATTCACATGACCATTATATTTTAAAGTATCAATTGGAATTTCTAAACATTTAGAGGTGATTTTCATGGAGTCTGGGAGGGTCCATGTAGGGTTAAAAATAGCAACAGGGATCAGATTCCAGGATTCCCAACTTCATTCTTAGCACCCACAATGTTCACCAATGCCATTTTAAGGGTGCAGATTGATTTAGGACACAAACTCAATCCCGCACTCCTGACTGGGCCAACTTCAAAGCAAGGATATGCTGTCCTGGCCCTCCACAATTTGCCAGGAGTTGAGCTATGGTTAAAAGATTCATGGTTCACGATTCCCCAGAGACACAGTGAATAATAGTCTGGATGAGGAAACCTTTTGAAAAGTAAGTTTTAAAGATCTTATCCAAGTCTCTATGCTAAGCGAGGTCTCTTCATTCACACATGTAGCCCCTTATACCCTCCATGCCAGGCTATGTCATTTCCATGTGCAATCGCTCACTATATACTCTGTAGTGGCAGAAAGATATGATAAGAATTCCAAAGGGAAAGGAGTGTGGGTGGAGCAGTATATTTTGACTTGAATGGTATGAGGACCATGGGAAGCTGGGTGGATGGGGCTGGGGCATGATGTGAGAAATAGAGAGCCTTACTGTTTTTTGTTACAACTAGCACAAAGTCCCTGAGTACCAGATAGACTTTTTAGGCACCTTCGTTCCACACCCACAGTCACCACCTTTCCCTAGCCCCCATAAGGAAAATCTTATCTCTGCAAGTGCTTACATGCAAGCAATGCACTGAGTCAGGAAGTTTTCCGATTCTGCCACAAAGATGAAAATTCAGCCCTATACTTGCATTTGAATCTAAGTCTTAATCCTTTAAACTTAGCCCATGTTAAATAATTTATTTCTTTGTTTGGTTAATTCTTCTTATTGAAGTTTGACCACAACAATCAACAAATACAGTAACTCCTTTACTCGATGTTAACAGAGCTTCCCTGGACTTGCATCTACGTTACATACATACTGAGAAGAAAATACTGTCTGACACGGTGGTGGTGAAACAAAGAGAGAAGGACCGAGAGCTCCGAAAGACAAAGAAAAAAGAAAAACAGCTGAAGTCATCAATGGATGCTCTGGCATATGCTGAATTTAGCTATGAAAAAATTAAAACACAGGTATGTTTCATTTAGTTAATTGCAATCTGTGCAACTACATTCAAAATAAAAGAATTTAGTTCATACTCTCATGCCAGCATAGGACTGTTGATGATCTGGATCTATGAACTAAATTCTTTTATTTTGAATGTAGTTGCACAGATTGCAATTAAAATGTCTATCCCTTTAATTATTTTGTAAGTCTCAATGAGATTATCTCTCATTCTCTGAAACTCTAGAGAACACATGCCCAGCTTGCCCTAAGTCTCTTCATAGATAGTCCTGCCATCCTGGGAATAAGTTTGGTTAATCTTCATTGCATTTTGTTTTGACAATAATGTCTTTCCTGAGGTAAAAGACCAAAACTACACACACTACTCTAGCAATGGCCAAACAAAGCTTCTATAGAATTGAAGTAAGACTTCACTACTCCCCACACTTAAATCCTTTGCAATAAAGGTTACCATTTCATTTGTTTTCCTCATTGCTTGGTGCATCTGCGAGTTAGCTCTCAGTTTGACAAGGACACCTAGGTCCCTTTGTACATTAACACTTTTCAACCTCTTACCATTTAAGAAATACTCTTCACATCTGTTTCTCCTATCACATTGGATAACCTCACATGTTTCCGTATTGTATTGTATCTACAAAGTTTCTAAAACTATCCTAGTCCTCCTGAAGCTGCTTTACATCTTCCTCACAACACATGCGCTTACTGTCAGCAAATTTAGAAATATTATCTTTGGTGTCCATCTCCAAATCTTTGATATATATTGTAAACAGCTGGAGCCCAAGAACTGATTTTTGCAGTACCCCACAAGCAACAGTGCACCAATGCAAAAATGTTTCATTTGTTCCTACTGTTATCTGTTTGCTTGCCAATCTTAAATCCATGCTAGTACATTATTTCCCATCCCATGTTATTTTAATCTTTTTAACTAGCATCCTGTCGGGTCTTTATCAAAAGTATTCTGAAAATCTGTCTTGCGGATGCACGACAATTACTCCAGGCTCAAGTTCCAGAACCTGGAGCTCATGCACTTCTTGCACGTCTTTACCTGGCCCATACGATACGTTCATGAGTTTACACATAGCACAGGATGTACACTCCACATGACCCTTTTCACCTGCCATTTTGTAACTCCTAAAACTATTTAGAACAAGTATAGACTTAGCATGACAACTTAAACTACTTCTCAGAAAAACAGAAAAAAAAGTCAAGACCTAAACACAAACTAAATACTCAACTTTCACTTTAAAGATTGAAAACACTGATGAAAGTAATTCACCAATTAGCTGTGAAAAAGGATTGCTGGACCCAAAACGGTAACTCTGCTTTGTCTCCATAGATGCTGCCAGACCTGCTGAGTCTTTCCAGCAATTTCTGTTTGTGTCAACAATCAGTTGCTTTCCCTGTACTTGTGACATCACACTACCATTGGTCTCAGTACCGGTAGCCTCTCAATCCACGCCTTATTTCCTCTCCCACTCACTTCTCACTCTGAAGAATTTTTTTGGAGTAAATCTTAATTAATCACCTCTTTCCCTCTCTGCCCTAAATTACCATTTTGACCCGAATTCCCAGTTACTCACTATGTCTCATTCCAATGAGGTCTCCCTCACTGTGATCATGTGGCTTGCTCATCTTTTGTATCTATAGATAGAAACGTTTCCAATTGGTGGAGCGTTTTTGGAAAAGAGGAATGAACTGGAAAGTGAGGTTAAAAGTTTAAAAAGAAAACTAGCAGACCAGGTAAGCCACAATTTTTAACGTTTGTTCTCAGGACATGATTATTGGCAAGTCAACATTTATTGTCATTCCCTAAATGCGGAGTAAGTGGTGTGCCTTTATCTTGAATCCTGCAGTCCTTCTGCCACTGATAATGTTGCAATTCTCATAGGTAAAAATCAGGTATTGATAAGGTTTTGATTTTATTTATTTTCCTAACCAAATGGAATTCGTGGAATTTTTTTGAAAAAACATTTACAACCGTGAAGAGTGGGTTTACAACCTGTTTATTGGAGAAGGAGGCATTCCCAAAGCTTTTTAACTGAAGGTGTGATGACGACCAGCACCCTATCAAAGGAAGTTTTTCTACATAAGAGATGCAGAAAAGGATCAGAATGGTTGAATGCTACATTGTTTCCTGAGGAGTCAACAACCAAAGGAATAGAAAGGAGACATTAGAAAGTTTCACTCTTCACCCCTGTCTTTGACTCAATTCAGGAAATCCAACTGTGATATTTGAGAACCTGAAATGAAAAGCTGTCTCTTGCAGACATGAAGACAAGCTAGCCAGTCTTTCCAGGTTGGTATCAAGGGAAGTGGCTGAGAAAATGAGCAGCAGGAGTGCAGTCCCTTGAACTTGGAAACAGTACTCAAAGAAGTTCAACGGTCTTATGAGAGCATTCTCCTGGACTGCACCCTTCTGACCAATACCACAAGATGTCACTGATTTGTTTTACTCCAGGTACTTCCTCCCTACATGAGTATGCACTTTAGCTCTCTACAAATGCTGTTATTGCACCCTCTTCACATAATCCTTTCCAATTCAAAATTCTCTGTTTCGTCTCCTTGCAAGAAAAGAGAAACATGGACCTCTAGGGAGAGACAGAGAATGGATTTGACTGTCCAGTGACAGCCACCTTGATGGATGCATGCATACCAATCTCACAATACTGAAGGGGGTTGCAATTTTGCGCAATGACCAACCACAAAATCCAAAGCTATTTAAGACATTGTTATTAGGATGTGTCATAAAGCTGATCGTCTAGCTTAAATGAAGAAAGATGGATAGGCATGGATATTTGGAAAATGAATTCTACAGCTTAAGTAGGGTGAAGGGTTGAAGTGTGCTCAACATTTCATTTATTTACAAAAGCACAGACTCATACTTTCCAATCAGCACATTTTCATTCATGCATATTTTGCTCTTAAGTTGAATTTGAATTGAATTGAATGATTTATAGTTGCTTGCATTTTAGTGAATAATACAATAAAATGCAGTGAAAATCTTCAACTGTGGCCATAGTTCATCATCATTTTGAATAGTTTAAGAACAAAAAGATATCACTGAAAGAATGTATCTTGTTCTGGCACATCCACCATGGGTCCTGAGCTGGCTCACTAATGTTACCTGCACCTCCATCTCTCCTCCACTGCCTCATTGCTGCCTGAGCCAGACTCAGCCGTGTAGGAGTCATCACTCTTTACGTGTCATTTCTTTACCATTGGACCCATCTTGCAGCTGCTGCCACTGATGCTAGATCCTATGCTGAATCCACAAGCTGCACAACCAGGAGTCCCTGGCCCCACTACCAGGCTAGGTCCCCACCACCTTGCCAAGAGTCCCATTCTAGCCACCCCCTTCTGAGATGCCACCTTGCCGGCGCTGCCACCCTGAGAAGTCTATTGCCGTCGCCGTCTTCAATCGCTGGACGAGCTTTGCCACCACGCTGAATGATGGGAGGATGTCCTTGCTGTCTTGTCTGCCATGGCTGCCACTGATGGCTAGGCTCGAAAGAATTGCAGGTGCTGTAAATCAGAACAAAAGCAGAAATTTCTGGGAAAGCTTGGCAGGTCTGGCAACATCTGTGACAAGAAATCAGAGTTAACATTTTCAGTTCTGGTGATCCTTCAGCAGAACTGATCATAGCTAGGAAAATGCTGGTTTATATGGAGAAGATAGGGTAGGAGTTGGGGTTAAGGAATAAAGGATAGGTGGGGATAGAGCTCAAAGAGATAGAAGAACTGTTGGACAGACAAAGGAGTGGATAATACCTGTCTCAGGTTTGCCATAGTTCTCCAGTGAATCTCGGAGTAGGCTGGAAGAACACCTAATTTTCCGCTTAGGGACCCTGCAGCCCTCTGGACTCAATGTTGAGTTCAATAACTTTGGGGATGGAACTCTCTTTTGTCCTAGCCTTCACCCTGACACACCAGGCTTTGTTATCACGTAGTCTGCCATTACATACTACCTATTGTTAGCCACTAACAGTCTCCATGAACAGCTATTCATCCTCCTAGCCAGATTGTTATCCACTCCTTTGTCTGTTCTTCTCTCTCTTTGGGTTCTATCCCCACCTATAGTTTACACCGTACCTCCTCTTCCCATCATATCTTCTGCATAAAGACCAACATTTTTCTAGCTACCATCAGTTCTGAGGAAGGGACACTGGACCCAAAATGTCAATTCTGATTTCTCTTCACAGATGCTGCCAAACTTGCTGAGCTTTTCCAGCAATTTCTGTTTTTGTTTCTGACTGCTGGAAGGCTGCCACCTTTCCACTCATGGCCACTCTTGATGCTGTGCCGATCCCACTGATTAACCCACTGCAGAAGGCTTTAAAGAAAAGAGAAACAAATGGAAAAATGAAAGAAAAGAGAAAAAAAGCTAAAGTAAAAACAAAAATGAGAAGGAAAGCCGATGAAAGTGGATGACCCCCAAACTCAAGATCTTGCACATAGCCATATTGAACGAAAGAAATATTTAGCAAATCTTTAATTGAGAAATTGTTACTTAACATCAAAGTTAATTTATAGTATTTATATGCTCACTGTTGTAAAGACTACTTTTTTAGGGCCCTGGACTAAAATGGGAGAAGGTGCTGCATTGAACCAGGAAAGCTCTGTAAGAAGTTGTTTAGTTTTATAAACAACTTACTGGAATACGTTGAGTTGTGTGTGCAATGTTGCCTTATTCAAGCAATGAGGGAATTCCTAGTAGCCAGCTATTTGCCTTCCCTCACCTTTCCTTCACAAGCTGCTTTTTGCAAATCCCTTACTGAAGGAGGAAAGACAAAACAACCTTCAGAGACACTGTAAAGGCAGATTCTCAACCAGTGAATGAAAGACTGAGAATTGGAATATCTAAGTCTGTCATCAGCAGAGTGTCAGAAGGAAGTGAATGGAACCACAAGAAATGAACTCATTAATGCCAGTAGTCTGAACTGATGCTTTTGAACTGGGGTTTCCCAAACTTCTGTTTTTGGTCCACCCATAATACTAATGACTTACACATCTTCAAGTTTCTGTTTGTAGATTAATGGATTTTTTTAAAAGGGTAAGAGTTTAAATTATAAATTAACTATTCTTGTTTCTATTCCAATTATTAAACATGTTTAATTCCAATTAATTGTTATTTACTGGTTATGGGGAAAAAAACACCAGATGTGCATATTCTTTTTACCTAAATAAGACAGTTAAATAGAATTAAACAATTTAGTGGTTTAATCAAACTTTCTCATTTGTGATACCTCAGGAAAACAGTGGAGCTTAATTTATAGTGCACTATCACCAATAAGTCATTACACTATTAAATTCAGCCTGTCAGTACAGCTGAACTATCTGCATTCAAGGAGTCAGTTGCTTGAGAGAAATGAACAATATTTTGTCCTTTAATGCCTTTTGTCCTTGGGATGCCTGAAAAGGCTGCTCATATTTCAAATGGGTGTTTCAAAGAGACCAGAGCAGATATTTTAAGACTGTAAGTGAATGTATATTTACAAAAGTGCAGGTTATGTGGCCACTGTAAGATTTTTTTCTTCCTCTTTCGTGCAGTACATCTGTCCTGACATCTGTATCTGGAGTGAAGGAAGATTGCTCTATAGTTGACCTGAAATGCTTAGCTGGTTGTCTTTGGGGGAATTTGGTCTCAAGAGTCCCGTCCTGCTGAGAATGCCCCACCTAGATGCAGGGTCACACTCCTCTGAAGGCTTAAAATTCACAGGCATTGACATCATAGAAAGTGGGGAGGTGGAGGTACAAACTTCTCTGGAGTGAGCTGAGAGAAAGCTTCTGTGTGGAGTATGGTTCGTCCTCCATCTGGGTGCCTGCTAGCACTACCTTGTCTCCCTGAGTGGAAGGGCATCTGACTTGAGGTTGAGGTCCCTCTCTTCTCTCTCTCTGTACCATTAATGCTGAGCACCAGTGGCTAAAGTGATGGTATGCATATCTGAACTTATTTCTGAAGAAGAGTCATACCAGACTCAAATATTAACTGTTTCTGTCACCCCAGATGCGACCAGATCTAGTAAATTTCTCAGCGCTTTCTCATTTTGTTGCAGATATGCAGCACCCACTTTTTAAAACTTATATGTGCAGGATGTCGGTCGCCATGGCAGTAGCCAACCTATCCATGGATGCAGCCAGATGCTTGCGCTACCATGGTGAACTCCTCCATCCTTTGATCCAGTTCATTTATACCCTTTGACAATAGTTCCTGAGCATTTCTGCATTTTGATGAAGCCACTAATGGCCAAGACCATGGGATCGTCTTCTGCTTGGGACTGAATAGGTGCTTTGTCTTTGGCTGCCCTCTGAGTGCTAGATACCTAGGACACTTCTTCCTCAGCTTCTGCAAAGCTGTGCTAATAATGCACCTACCAGATTGTGCTCCTGACTCAATAGACAATAGGTGCAGGAGTAGGCCATTCAGCCCTTCGAGCCAGCACCACCATTCATTATGATCATGGCTGATCATCCACAATCAGTATCCTGTTCCTACCTTATCCCCATAACCCTTGATTGCACTATCTTTAAAAGGTCTATCTATCTCTTTCTTGAAACTATCTAGAGAGTTGACCTCCACTGCCTTCTGGGGCAGAGCATTCCATATATCCACCACTCTCTGGGTGAAGAAGTTTCTCTTCAACTCTGTTCTAAATGGCCTATCCCTTATTTTTAAACTGTGTCCTCTAGTTCTGGACTCCCCCATCAACGGAAACATGCTTCCTGCCTCCAGAGTGTCCAATCCTTTAATTATCTTATACGCCTCAATCAGATCCCCTCTCATCCTCCTAAACTCAAGTGTATACAAGCCCAATCGCTCCAATCTTTCAACAAATGATAGTCCTGCTGCACCCCCTCAATAGCCAGAATGTCCTTCCCCAAATTTGGAGACCAAAACTGCACACAATACTCCAGGTGCAGTCTCACCAGGGCCCTGTACAGCTGCAGAAGGACATCTTTGCTCCTATACTCAATTCGTCTTGTTATGAAGGCCAGCATGCTATTAGCTTTCTTCACTGCCTGCTGTACCTGCATGCTTGCTTTCATTGACTGACGTACAAGAACACCCAGATCTCGTACTTCCCCTTTACCTAACTTGACTCCAGTAATCTGCCTTCCTGTTCTTGCCACACATTTATCCACATTAAACTACATCTGCCATGCATCCGTCCACTCACCTAGCCTGTCCAAGTCACCCTGCATTCTCATAACATCTTCCTCACATTTCACCCTGCCACCCAGCTTTGTGTCATCAGCAAATTTGCTAATATTACTTTTGATGCCTTCAACTATATCATTAATGTATATTGTAAATAGCTGTGTCCCAGCACCGAACCTTGCGGTACCCCACTGGTCACTGCCAGCCATTCTGAAAGGGACCCGTTTATCACTACTCTTTGCTTCCTGTCAGCCAGCCAATTTTCAATCCAAGCCAGTATTTTGCCCCCAATACCATGTGCCCTCATTTTGCTCACTAATCTCCTATGTGGGACTTTATCAAAGGCTTTCTGAAAGTCCAAGTATACTACATCCACCGGCTATCCCTTGTCCATCTTCATAGTTACATCCTCAAAAAATTCCAGAATATTAGTCAAGCATGATTTCCCCTTCGTTAATCCATGCTGACTCTGATCTATCCTGTTACTGCTATCCAAATGATTCATAATTTCATCTTTTATAATTGACTCCAGCATCTTTCCCACCACTGACATCAGGCTAACCGGTCTATAATTCCCTGCTTTCTCTCTCCCTCCTTTCTTGAAAAGTGGGACAACATTAGCCACCCTCCAATCCGCAGGATCTGATCCTAAATCTATAGAACTCTGGAAAATAATTACCAATGTGCCACGATTTCTACAGCCACCTCCTTAAGTACCCTGGGATGCAGACTATCAGGTCCCGGGGACTTATCGGCCTTCAGACCTAACAATCTATCCAACACCATTTCCTGCCTAATATAAATTCCCTTCAGTTCATCCATTACCCTAGGTCCTTCAGCCACTATTACATCTGGGAGATTGCTTGTGCCTCCCCTAGCGAAGACAGATCCAAAATACCTATTCAACTCTTCTGCCATTTCCTTGTTCCCCATAATAAATTCACCCGTTTCTGACTTCAAGGGCCCAATTTTAGTCTTAACCATTTTATTTCTTTTCACATACCTAAAAAAAGCTTTTACTATTTTCCTTTATATTTTTGGCCAGTGTGCCTTTTTACCTCATTTTTTTCTCCACGTATTGCCTTTTTAGTTATCATCTCTTGCTCTTTAAAACTTTCCCAGTCCTCCGGCTTCCCGCTCATCTTTGCTATGTTATACTTCTTTTTTATCTTTATATAACCCTTAACTTCCCTCATCAGCCACGGCCGCCCCTGCCTCCCCCTAGGATCTTTCTTCCTCTTTGGATGAACTGATCCTGCACCTTGTGCATTATATCCAGAAATACCTGCCATTGTTGTTCCACTGCCATCCCTGCTATGGTATTGAACCATTGAACCTTGGCCAGCCCCTCCCTCATAGCTCCATAGTTCCCTTTGTTCAACTGCAATACTGACACTTCCGATTCTCCCTTCTCCCTCTCAAATTGCAGATTAAAACTAATCACATTGTGGTCACTACCTCCTAATGGCTCCTTTACTTTGAAGTCCCTGATCAAATCCGGTTCGTTGCACAACACCAGATCCAGAATTGCCTCCTCCCTCGTAGGCTCCAGTGCAAGCTGTTCCAAGAATCCACCTCGGAGGCACTCCACAAACTCCCTTTCTTGGGGTCCAGTACCATCCTGATTCTCCCTGCATGTTGAAATCCCCCATTACAACTGTAATAATATCTTTGCGACAGGCCAATTTCAACTCCTGATTCAACTTACACCCTACATCCAGACTACCTTTTGGGGGCCTGTAGATAACTCCCATTGTGGTCTTTCTATCCTTAGAATTCCTCAGCTCTACCCATACTGACTCTACATCTCCTGATTCTATGTCCCCCCTCGCAAGGGACTGAATATCATTCGTCCCAACAGGGCCACCCACCCCCTCTGCCCGTCAGTCTGTCCTTTCAATAGCACGTATAGACTTGAATATTCATTTCCCAGGCCCTGTGCACTTGAAGCCACGTCTCAGTTATCCTCACAACATCGTATCTGCCATGATCTTAGTGAAGATCTCTGAGCTGGTAGAAGGTGCAGTTTAATGTCTTTCGGTCCGTGCTGTGAAAGTTGAAGATAGAGCTAAGGATAGGCATGCTGACCTCTTTCTCTGTTCACTGGGTCCCACCAGTACTTGCACAAAAGTGAGGGAATTGTTTGTGAAAAAGGGCTAAAAGCTTGTTACGAATTCACAGTGGTGCTAAAATGAAAAGCAGTGCAGCACAGCACATTGATTTGGTAGTAGTGGTGGCCTCATGAGTGTGAGGTAACAGAGAGAAAGTTGTGGTATTAGACCTATGGACCACAGAAGGTCACTAACCTTCTTTTAGAACTGTTTTTTTTAAAAACCTGGAACACCATATTGACCCAGGCTTGCAGTCTCTGTCTTAGCTGGCTGCATCTGATGGTGGTGAGACCTCCCTTGGCAGCCTGTCAGAAACAACGCTGCCCTCTCCTCAATCACTTCATCCACCAGCACCTTCAGGTCTCTATCAGCAGAGAGCTGCTCGCTTCCATTTTCAGGCTTTTTACTTAGTTCTGGCTACTTCTGGGCTTGTAGATCCTGAAGTGCTGTGGAGCTTGTATTTACATATTGGCGCTAATGACGTGAACATCTCAAACTTCTAGTGAGCATGTCCACCACTCCTGCCACATGGTTGCACCA